>NC_135170.1:34282532-34611282 GCF_041146795.1 Maylandia zebra | reverse complement strand
GACATGCTCAGGCGCTGAAATTATTCAGGCTTTATTGGCACACTATGTGCAGGGTCAGTTATGTCGAGTTTTCAAATGAACATTTCTTTTGTAGTTCTGAGTGTTTCTTGCCAAATTTTACCCCTAAAATCAGATTATTATGTAGAAAAATATCTGATTTAAGAAATATATAAAGACTATTTAATTAACAAAAGTGTCGTGGCGTGGAGCACAGATTGCTTCAGTGGTTGTTGGTGGTAACTCAGGGATCTGAAGTTTATTTGAGAAAGGATGGAGCTTTCATAGTTCAGCACGCTGGACCTGGATGTGTAGCTTCTGGTGCCAACTAGCCTCCGGTTAGCTGGAATTAGGAAGTGAGGAATACACTGGAAGTAATTCTTTATAATGCAAGGTCGGATCAGGGTTTGGTTACCCAACTAATAATAATAAATAACAGAAATGCAATAATTCAGGATAACTTAACTGAATTGGGATTTATTAATAAATGAGTGACAGGAAGTCTTTGCTGAGCGATCCTACTCACACATGAGAGGAGCGAGTGGAGAAATAAAACGAAATAATCACGGTGATGACATCAGTTTCATACACAGAGACACCGAAGTATGTTTTAGAGGGAATCGCTTTATTTTTGTCTTGGTTTGTTTTGTTGTGAACATTTTTTACTCCCAGTATAGAATATTTCATGTTCTACATGTTGTATATATATTTCTCTGGTGACTGTTTGGTAGAACAAACTCACTCTGCACCCTGGTCATGGAGCAATCTGCAGAACACACTAAAGCTGTTCATTCATCTCCCTGGAAGAGCTCCGTTTCCAACCGCGTTATTCCTGAGCTGGACTTTGTTTTGGGGTTTTTTGTAATTGTTTGCTTTGATTTTCTTGATCGCGCCTCTTCATTTTATAGCTTTCGCAACCTTTTGCTTTCTTGGCAGTGTGCTTTGAAAAAGAGATTTTAATTATAGGGAGCGCACCGGGCAAATAAGGATCAAATAAATAAATGCGTATAAAACTTTGCTTCTTCCACTTCATGTTAGTAGCTGGTGTATACCTGCAAGCAACGAAATGTTACTGATACTGGATCAGTTTTTCAGAGTTGGGATTACACTCAAACCAGCATAAATATGAGAATGTTACATCCAAACTCTGCAATCTGTCATTGCGAATATGGAAAGTTTATAGGGAAGGCCCAGTGTAGGCTTTTCCTAACAATATGAACCTTTTTATAAACCCATTTTCATTAAACTTATTCTAATCTGAAGCTTTCATAAATCCCTCATTTGTTATACACAGAAACTTGGTGCTTTCCTTCCTTCGCCAGCCTGCGGCGGCGTAATAAATGAAGGTTTCTGCTGGTGAAAGCACCATTTGATAATGGATCAGACTTTTTTTTTTTCCTCTGTCATTAAAAATATGACCTGTTAACTCGATTATCATCTCCTCTACAGCTACATGACCACCACGTTCGTGATCGAGGCGATGGCAGCGGCCAACGCTCAGCTGCGCTGGAAGAGGAGAGAGCAGGAAGAGGTGAGATGATAAAGTGTCGGAAGGAGCAGGCTCTTACTCTATATGTAAATATCCTTTTTAATAAGATGTGGGCTGGACAGATCGCTCTCCCTTTGCTGTGAGGATGTGTGTCAGACAAACCAAATATTAAAGAAGTAAATGTTCCTCCCTGTCAGGGGGAGTTTAATAAGACACTTAGCCAAACAGAGCTGCGACCCTGCAGCAAGGTGAAAGTAATGTTTAGTGTTTAAAAGCAGTGCAGGGATGTTTCGAGCTCTTAGGTCTGCTTAAGGTCTCATTCTGACACGTTGACGCAGCAGAACTTGAACAGCGATAAAGTTGTAAAATGTTTACAGTAAACACTGAGAGTGAAAGACACCAGAGACAAAACAGCAGTCAGAGGAGGCATTCGCTTCCTTGCACATTTGGTCTGCATAATGTAAAGCCAGTAATGTCTCAGTCATATCGAGTAAAATCAGGAGGGAACTGCCTAGCGACTAGGAAAAATTGGTGGTTGCTCAGTGATTACGTTGAATTTTTTTGCAGTTTGTCCGCCTGAGTTTGAGTTGAGAAATACCTTAAACCTTCAGCGACCGCTTTCAATTTCAATGGACTCAGCTGACTACCAGCTGTTTTATTCTAGTTGTTCTCATATAATTGCAAGGTTGGCGAGCGTTTGTGCCATTTTTCAGTGTGATCACCGTACTACAGCGACTCTGAGTGCAGTCACGCTACGTCCACACTTGCACGGGTATTTTTGAAAACTGAGATTTTCCGTTTTTGTTTTTTTTTTTTAAATCCCGTCCACACGTGCAGTTTTGGAAAAATATCTCTGTCCGCATGTAAACACTAAAAACTAAATGTTGGCCAATCAGAAGTCTAGAAGCCTGGGAGGAAAAGGGTAAAGAGGGTTTGTGCCACCACTAAACCTGAAGTACTGCTGAAAGGTTTTAGTTTTTCTGGTCAGGCAGCTAATTTTGTGTTATTTTTCAAGTGCGTTCATCATTTCAGATGTTAATAACTAAAGACAGTATTTTGGCTGTTGTGCAGACTCACAACTTAGGAATGAGCAAAATGCAAACAGCATGCATCAATTTAATTAAAAAAAGTAAATTTATTCAAAACTGACGTTGGGATTTGGGTTGTGAGTGTTGAATGTAGAAGTTCACCCTGATGCCTGCGTCTTTTTAAATGGAAGGACAGTAGCTGTGTGTACGGCACACACGGTGTCAAAAACGGCACACGCCTTTGACGTTGCGCGAGTCTGCTAATCAAATTTAGAAGAAGAATAAGACGTTGCATGAATCTCAGTTTTTCTCGTCCGCACCTAAACGCCAAAACTGAATTTTTGAAAATCTCCATTTCATTGACCCAAAACGCTGTTTATGTGCGGATGAAAATCCCGAATGCATAGAAGAATCTGCGTTTTCAAAAATACCCGTGTGCATGTGGACGTAGCCTCGGAGACGATTATGGCAACAGATTTGCGTTTTTCACTGATTTTTCTTTTCCCCCTGTTACATTTATTGCATATTTTTACAGAAAGGCTGCATGTAATTACGATTCATACTGACAGCAGACCAGCTTTGTGTTATTGTTGTGTTCTGCTCCCATTTAAAAGAAACGAGACTGCAAGATCATTGCGGTTGCAGTGATTGTGGTCGTAGCAACGACTACAACCACTCTTTCCTTTAGTGTAACTGTAGCTTCAGGCTTTGTCACCTTGACAGAAATCTGTGCTGTTTTCGGTTTTTCTGGGTATTTGCATCCGTTTAGACTTTTGACATGATGCAGGAACCCTACTCTTCTCTTTAGATTGAGGATTTGGCTCCACTCGAGCAGACACAGGTGACATTTGTAACTGTGATGCCAAATGCAGAGAAAACAGCTTCACCACATCTTATAGCGCTGCTATGAAGATTAAAGTGTCCACTGTACTGTGCAGTCATTTGACTCGAGAATGAGAACGGCAGTCTGACTATAGAGGTTTGTAACCTTTAAACACGACTGACGTCTTCCTTATTTGAGTTTATCACCACACGGACATTTGGACCTTCTTTATAGATCCGGTGACTGTCTTCATTTCACTCCCAGTAAAAATCACTTGACTGTAGAATATTTAAAGCTTAAAGCCTGAAAGTTCTCTCTTTTAAAAGGGAAGCTGTATTTTTTTTATTTAGGGGGATGTTGTTGTTTTATTGCCCAATCCTAGCAGAAGTGAAATGCGCCTCTTGCCACTCGTCTATAAGAAACCCAATTTGGATGAAGCCGTCGGTGTAGAACGATACTGATTACCAGAGGAAACAACAGAGTCTTAAATCATTTTTACTTTGCCTTAGAAAAAAAATCTTGGTGTACTCCAAATGGCTCGGCCTTTGCTTTTTTGTTTCTCCCTGGGTACAGAAGTCATCTTGCTTAATGCCTGTGGGTTTCCAGTCGAGGAGTTATGAGCCCGAGGACAATAGCTCGGCTCGAACTGAGCCTCAAACACTCAGCCGTGATTCATGGCTGCTGTGCTGCTCAGCATTTTCCCTCCATCTAATGGAAACGGGAGAGCTGCTCAACACTTTATTTCCCTCTGCATGAGTGAAGCCTCTTAACAACAATATACGCTTTTTAAAACAAAAACACAAAAAACCCCATCAGGTTCAAAATGAGTTTATTTAGCAAAAACCAGAGAGCAGTCAGTCACCATTACCTGCTCTTTAGTTTGCACCGGTGCATGTTTGTCATGATTTGACATCACATATGTAAGTGTCACCCACTGACTCAGCGCTACTGATTTGGACGCCACCATGTTGGTTTTTTGAAAGTTACCGTATCTGAATGAGAGGTGGCGCTCTAACAGTTCTTATGGATGTCCGACACAAACAGACACCTGCTAATTAGTGCCAAGCAACACGCTAATTAAATACTGATGAAGTTCATCCACCCGAGCACTCAGCAAGGGAGATCTTTGTCTTCAAAAACACTCCAGAAAGCTTATATAAACTGTACTTTAGCATCAGCTTCATTTTTCAGTCCCTCAGGGGTCGCACATCCTCCTCTGTCACACCAACCCTCTGCATCTTCTCCTTTACTGCATCCATGAATCTTCTCTGTGGTCTTCCTCTTCTCCTCCTGCCTGGCAGCTCCATCCTCAGCATCCTTCGTCCAGTATGTCCACCCTCCTCCTCTGCACATGTCCAAACCTTCTCAGCCTCTCTGACTCTGAGCTGTCCCTCTGATGGACTCATTTCTAATCCTGTCCATCCTGCTGAGTCCAATGAACGTGAACATCTTCAGCTCGGTGTCCCGTCTTCCTCCCAGTGCCACCATCTCCACACCATACATCACAGCCGGTCGCACTACTGTCTTGTAAACCTCTCCTTTCACTCTTGCTTCCATCCTTCAGCTGTCTTGTGCACTGTATTTAAACTCTAACACTGAACACAGGACATACGTTTGACCTTTGTCAGCCAGTTTGGAAGGAGAGAGAATGAGTGCCAGTTAACATATTGTTAAATGATTTCACTAAAAATAATTGGTGGATGGATATAAGCTGTGATATGTTTAACCTCTTTATATTATATGTTTTTGAGGGTTAATGATAACAGCAGGTGTAAAGTCCATACGTTCCCAGCTTTAAGTCAGCACAGATCCCTTATTGCAGCCTTTCTCAAACAGTGGGGTGCGATGCCAGAGGGGGAGCGTGTGACCCCGGGGAGCATGCTTTCTTTGCTGTACTAGAATAGAGTGTGATTGCACATCCGCTACAGTAGGTGGCAGGGTTTTTTGCACTGAGCACGTGCACACACACAGCACAGAGCAGGAGATAAAGTGCAGTAAACAAACTCTCCAAAAAATATTTAACAGTGACGAAAGGAAAGGCAGAGAGAGACAGCGATAACGGGACAAACGAACGTCTCCCGAAAGCTAAGACGAGGAAATATGACGAAGCGTACGCAGCACCTGTCGTCACTGTGACTTTGTGGGTTAAAGTGTTTTATGTATTTGAGGAGGACTGAGTTTGAAGTACAGTTTTTGAGGACACGGCTCTTTTGTGGTGCTACACACAAAAATGTTGTTGCTTGAATCTACCTGTGCTCCCGCCAACTGCCATTAAATACCAAAGCTTAAAATGATTCTGGCAGTCTGGCAGTGCACTGGAGGCTAAATTGTGAAACTCTCAAAAGGGTTTCTTTTACATTTATTTTTTTGTCTGAACATTTAAGAATTCAAAGGGATTCATTTTCAAGGCAAAGAAAACTGTCAGACACCACCAGCTGTTATCAATCAATTACTTTTCATTACCTGAGGTATTAAAGAGGAGCCCTCCCAGCAGGAGTGATCTGGTTTAGTATGGGAGGCGTACAGGCCTGCCTGGAGGGAGCCATGACTGCCCTCTGCTGGTGTTTTAGGAGGACTGTAACTGAATTAACATGTCATAGTGTTCAGAGTTTCAGGAAGGATAATAAATGTTTGGCCTGACTATTGAAAATCATCAGGTTAATATTGAAACAGATTCTTTTCTACACAATCTGCAGAAGCTGTTCAAGTTAGAGAAACGGATCCCGTTTAATCGTTTTAAATCAGCACAGTTAGCACTGTGACTGCACCTGTTTTTATCCATTACACGGATGCCTTTTATCCAGTCTGCTTTTGTTTTATGTACATTTTATGTTTGTGGTTGTCTTTAATTTATCTGAATTGCAGTTTGAGTGAATAGGTCGTTGTTTGCTATGAAGCAGTGGGATGTTTAAAAGCTTTGAGGTGGTTACTGAAAAACATGTGACCCTCCTTTTGTTTTAATTTTAAGATCTGGGAGCCATCAGGAGGAGGGTCAGGTGGTCCGAGTGATGCTATAATCTGTGAACACGGTTATTACACTGGGGTGCAGACTGTGGTAGAAGAGGTGGTTTCTGTCCTCCTTCCTGTATTTACTCTTGTTGCCTCTGACACATCTGACCAATAGCCACGTTAAATGTTCTCAGATGGTTTGTACCGAAGATTTTGGCTTACTTGGAGATTTTTATTTTTTTTGTATGAAAACAAATTAAACCACAGGAAAAACGACTTTACAAAAATCCCTGATTTGAACCTGAGCAAACAAAGTGTGTCGGTGTGAAAACAGCCTAAAACCTGTGAGGTGAGGCTAAAATCAAGGTTGGAGTCCAAGAAACTAATTTACCATCTTTTAAAAGGCGGGTTCACATCCTGCAGTCTGGTGTTTGTTGAACTCTTAGTTAAGTTGTGATTGGCGCTGTAAGGCGGGCCATGTAGCTGCTGTTTGTCACTCCTCGTCCGATCTTTGTCCCTATGTCACTCACCTCATCATTGACACCTAATTGACGCTAATCTGCAGAGACTCTGTGGGCACGCGATTGCCTCCGTCCTCCACGGGGTTTCCCAGCTGCTGCTTGTAGTTTCCAGATGTTACCTTCCTCTGCTGCAGCTGTTTGCTGATTGTTTGTGTTTAGAAATGAGGAAAACAGGAAGTCACGCTTTCCTCCTGTCGTCCTCAGCAGGTCGAGAACAGCGACTCCACGTCCGAGTATTCAGACGACGACGAGGTCACGTGCCGGGGTCGATCGGAGCCGGAGACGAGGCCCATCTTGTCTGTTCGTGAGTGTCGCTCTCTTTAGAAAAATAGGAAAGAAGATGTAGTCTTACATCAAGACCACGCACTTAGTTCAGGTTTCTCTCTCATTGTAAGGTTTCACCTCTACAAATACGCTCGCCGAGGGCTTTATTACATGTTACAGATGTATGTGCATGGCTTGCTTAGCACAGTTTACCTTTAAGCAATTTTCCAAAATTGCTCATTTTGCAGGAAGTGTTCACAAATGCACGTAAAATTCAGAAATGAAGAACTGTGAGACATGTATAGACTTAATATATCACAAATTCATCGTGCTCCGGATCCAGGCTCTGAAGTCGAGGTGTGCCGGCTCAGGCTCCTCTTACTCATGTAGTTATCCAATCAGCAAGTCACATGACAGCAGTGCAGCTACAGACAAGTTAATATTCACATCAAACATTAGAGACACAGCAAGTGCTCCAATGACTGGCTAACGACATGAATTTTAGACTTTGTCATTTATCAAACAAAAATTGTCAGTTTTATGCGATTTTATGTTAAATATTTTTCAGATTTTCACAATTTGGCAAATGAAACAAGGTGGAACAGCCTCTGAGTATAATTATCATCATTTCTGGCATTTCCTGAGAAAAAGTTACATTTGTTAAAATGCTTTAATGTGAATTCTTTAAATAAATGTAGTAAATTTGTAGCAAGTATAAAGACACTTTTTTTTGATAGATAGATATCTCAGTCTGGGCTTATCTGACTCCTTGCACGAGGTGTCTTTACTCCCGTCGTCTGCTTCCTGTCTTCACAGAGAGATCAGGGCAGGCCGATCATTTTGACATCATGGAGCGGGTTGAGATGGGTCAGATGGCCTCCATGTTCTTCAACAAAGGTAATAATCTTCTCGCCTCCAGCTCCTTCTTCACCTCCTCTCTCTGCCCATTATTCAGCCATTATTCAATTAACTTTCGACGTCGCCATCATTAGCCACGCGTAACATTTATATGGAGGAGTAGTGAGGGTTGTGTGGGATAATTTGGGAGAGATATTTTTTTTAATGTCCGGTGCTCACATTTACAAAAGGAAGACTGCTGGCAGTTTAATTGGATGTAATTATAAATGGAAAAACTGCCTCTGGTTTTAATTACCTGTTTGAGACCCTATCAAGGTTGTTAATCTCTCTGCCTTGCTTGTGGGTGGGTGAGTAGGTGAGTGAGGGTAACCTGCACTTGTGGCAAATTCCTGAATGATTTGGGGGCTAATGAGTTCTCTGTGAAGTTTTGCTGTTGAATTAAAGGCAGAATCACCTTCAACCGGAGACAGACAAAGCCTCGAGGCTCATATCGGAGCTCTCGTCTCCTCGTCTCCTTGCTCCTCTTGTCCGCTTGCATTAATCCAGCCAGCTCTTCTTCACTCGGCGCGGGTGCCTCCACAGTCTGCAGCATCCCTGTTGTTGCAGGAGTAAAGGAACAGCAAAAGGTCGAAGCTCCGACAACATCGTTGCGCTGACACGCTCGGTCCTTCAGCGTTTCGGCAGCAGGTGGAGCACTTGGCACACGCTCAGTGTAACACATCCGCTCGGCTCATGTTCACACCCACACGTGTGAACGCACTCATGCATGCTGTCATGCAGCTCATGCTGTTAAAGCTGCAGTGCGCTCCGTACAGTCTGCTCGTCACTCACTCGCCTGTTCTGCTTGGTTAATGTGCTTAAAAGAAGAAAAAAAAAACCGAGGCTGGCTGACGACTTTTCCCACCACGAAACGACTCCATGCAGGTGAAACACGGGCAGCTATCGACTGGTAATAAGGAAATGAGTTTTCTCTCCTCGTCTCTCTCCCTCATGTGGTGAGAAGCAGCCCAGTCACTCTAATCAGAAACGAATTAGCCCAACACGTGCTGGTCGAGGAAAGAGACGGAGCCCTTTTCTCTGTCCCGATTACGCCGACCCGCTCAGCTTCTACCTGCTCACCACCTTCCTGTCCACTTCATCCACTTCTCATCTGTTGCAGTCATGCAGTTTTAATAAGCAGGCACTGACTTTTTAATATTTGGGTCAATAAAAATTCAAACATTGTTTCTTGTAGACATCTTAAAGGGCTTTAACCCTGCATTCTGTTTAATGGCCAGTAGGGAGCGACTCCTCTGGGTCACAAAGACATGAGAAAGCGTCCAAGCACACATCCAAGGTGTGCACATTGGCTGATAGCTTGTCCATCACAAGACTAACAGACAACAAAGCAACAAACCTGAAAAAAGCATCGACTCCTCCAGTTTCTCCAATGAATTATCAGCTTTAAACATCCAGAGTACTGACGCTTGCTTCTGTTCCTCCACATCAAAGACATTAAATTGGTGCGTTTTATTGAACGGATGATATGTCCTGTTATACTCATGCTCAAATTTGCTTATAGAAAAATATAGTTGGATTGTGACATTTGTGGAGTGGGCCTCGATGTTTAAACGTTAATTTGGTTGCACTTTGTTTTTAACAGTGTGCATATAGAAATATGTTTTTCATTAGAATCTCATGTTCACTCATGAAGTCACTCAAAGGTGCTGGAAAAATATACAAATATAAAAAATCCAAACTCCAACCCAGCGTGTGGTTCAGATAATTTTTCAGAATGAAGGTAAAACTTTACATTTAACACACTGAAAAACTGATGCTAATGGAGTCAGGTGGGGTTCACTGAAAAAGTGCAGCGCAGGCTTTATTTATCAGCCAATATTCCCTGTTTGCTAATCTGTTGATGTCTGCATTTATAACAGCTGATAGATGAAAGTTTAAACTAAACTGAGCTGTGAGTGTTGCATCGTTAGGCCACCAAAAGGCAACCTGCAACTTCCCCACGGACAAAAACCAAATAAAAATCTGCACACAACAAAAGTTGGAGAAATGTCTTTAACTTTAATGTGTCTGAAATATTACATTCTATAATAATATCGTATTCTTAAATCACCAAATCGGTATCATAAATATAAAACCTTCTGAATGTTTGGCTCTTTGCAGCTGCAGGGACACTGCGCTGCTGCGTTGAGTTGTAGTAATAACTATTTATAAAGCACTTTCAAACAAAGTGCTATACAGCTATCTGAAACTAAAAAGATGAATAAATAAAAGGGATAAATAGCAGTACAAGTAAAACACAATACAAGTCAAAAACAGTAAGAATTTAAAAACTAAAAGGCAAAGAATTACGAAATGTGTCTTCACCTTAGTTTTAAAAACCTCCACAGAGCATGCCTGCCTAATATCTTGAGGGAGGTTGTTCCACAAGAACGGGACACGAAAAGAAAAAGCTCTCCAGCTGTCTTTTTTCTGGCTCTGGCCAGAGTCCTGAGATCGTAGAGCACGGCATGGAACATAAAGGTGTAAGAGGTCGGAGAGGTATGAAGGTGCCAGTCCATTTAAAGCAGGGGTGGGCAACTCCAGGCCTTGAGGGCCGGTGTCCCTGCAGGTTTTAGATGTGTCCTTGAACCAACACAGTTGATTTAAATGGCTAAATTAGCTCCTGCAGTTCTCCAGAGGCCTGGTAATGAACTAATCATGTGATTCAGGTGTGTTGACCCAGGGTGAGATCTAAAACCTGCAGGACACCGGCCCTCGGGGCCTGGAATTGCCCACCCCTGATTTTAAAGCGTTACAAGGGGTGGGTTTTGATAATCGATTTATCGATTAAAATCGATTCTGGCTTGGATAACGTGATATCGATTCATTAAAATCCTGAATCGATTTTTTAATATAAATTTATTTTGCCAGAAACGCCAGAATCTCAGGTTAAACCTCACAAAATTTCGAAAACCACCAAACAGGAACACAGATTCTTCACAAAGACGTAAACACAAAGCTCGACCCGCCGACGCATCACAATCAGTGAGATGTCGCCTTTCTCACCCAACGGCACGGACACGGTCGGGGCTGAAAGCCGACAGCTCGCTGATTCTGATGCGTCGGCGGGTCGAGCTTTGTGTTCACGCCCTTTTTGCGCCGATTCTAAAGCTGTTAGTTTTAACTCTCTCCAAACATTATTGACCGAACTTCCACCACGATAAAATCACACTTCATGCACAGCTCTCTCTCTCTCTCCCCCTCCCTCCCTCCGCTGTTTTTTCCTTTTACTTATTTCCGAAAAGAAAACCTAATTTTTTAAAATTATGCAAAATTCAAAACGCTGTGTCTGTAATAAAACCGATCGATTCGGGACCTTGTGAATCGAATCGATTCTAGAAATCAGTGACGATACCCAGCCCTAGTTACAATAATCAATACGTGAAGACACAAATGCGCATTCCCAGTTTCCTGAAAAAAGTAAACTAGACACAGCAGGCTGGACTGAGTGGTAGAAAAAACAAAAACTTAACCCCTGACTCCGATAGCAGACGTCTCTTTGCTCTAACCAGTCAGCATAACAGAAGGGAGAAAACTGTTGTGGGAAATGAAACATGAACTCAATGTAATGGAGTCTAAACCCAGCTTAAAAGTCAAAATCTCATTCAAACAAACACATACAGCACTTTGATCGTAGACATACGTACACACTGATCACACCCTGGTTGCAGGTCAAGGCTTTCTAATTCTAATTCATGCAAACACCTGAGGACTGATATAACTGTTAGGAAACACTCGTCACTGAGGTACACACATGGTGTGCTGAACAGTGTGTTTGTCTCTTGTCATTTTATATGATTATAAATTAAATTTGAGTTGATTTTTTTGGGCCATAATAGATGAAAATAATCAGCAGATAATCTGATAATGAGGGAAAAATTGAGATATGTCTTTATTTTTTGGTTCTGTATGTCAGTCGGTGTTTATACAGAATTTAGAGGGTTGTTTTCTAAAATTAAAAATGTAAATGAAACATAATCCCAGCCAGTCTATCAGGGACTATTTATAGTCTGTATGGAAATGTGTGGGCTGAGCAGTTTTGTTTCTTTGTAGAGGCGACAACTTAATCCAAACCAAGTCCAAAAACCCCCAACCCTAAGTTGTGAGGGATTATGGGCGTGAGGAGACAGATGTTGACATGTGACAGCCGGCAGTTGTCTTTTCTTGGAAAGCCGAGTAAAACAAAATGAGCTGAGGGCAGACTGCAGTCTTTACTGACAGGCGCATTCAGCACTCTTCATGCGTTATTAACAAGAATGGGTGCAAACAAACGCCTTCACGCTGTGCTAAAGTTACAGGACTTTAAAACAGTTTTATCACCGCCCTCAATTCTTCAAAGACCTGCAGGCGTGATTGCACACTGTCTTCCTGTCCCGCGCCGTAGCAGGCAATTAAAAAGCATCTCTCCTGCTGTTGAATAGGCACTCTTAGAGGGCATTCGACTTCCTCCTGGGCTGAAATTGACGTGACGGTGGCAGCAGCGGTAAAGCAGGCTTGGAATAAGGCCATGGATATCGTATCAGCCTGACCTGCAGCCACTGACAGGAATGTTGATGGAGGCAGGTTTATCTGCACCTCTGTGGAAAGGTGCTACTATAACCTTCACATTGACGATTTGAAAGTTGATTAGGAGACGACTTTGGCTAAAGTCACAAAGGCAGAGAAAGAGGGAGGCAAGCGGGAGTGCCATCCTCGCATCAGCGTCTCGTCCCGGCGTTTCATACTTTTGATATGATTTGCCGTTTGTCCATGGCTCTGCAAACAGAACGCTTGTTTCTTCAACGCAAGCCGTCCTTCCCCTGACATATGGAGGGCCGTGGACATGAATACTGATTTATCTGTCGTAACACAGACCTCTGTCTTTAATGAGAGCCAAACATGGGCACATCCATTTTTAATACTTGAGTGACTTTTACTTAAATGTCATACTTGTGCATGCAGAGCTCTGGCAAAATGAAAACCAGCAGGGCCCGAGCCACTGGGAAGATGAAGGGACACGTTTGCTCCAGCATGGCTCCTGATCTTTTTCTATAAGTCACAAACACCTGTTTCCTGTAGCAGTTTTAGGATAATTTAATTTCAAAGTTTTGTTGTGATCACAAGTTCAGTCTCCTCCTTGAAGACTTTACTTCTGTTGTATCCCCCCTTGTACTACTGAATGCTTTTGTCTTTGTAACTTGCAGTGCTTTCATCCATGTGATAAAGCAGTCCCCTTCCACGCAGATTCACAAGTAGGCAATACTTTTATTTTGCTAACTAGCTAGTGCCAGCACTTCCTGTCTTGTTGTCTTCATTGTCATTCAGCTGTCTCCTCCCGTGATCTGATGCTGTCCAGCCCTCTCGCTGCTGTTGCAATCTGTGAAACGGACAAACTACCGTCCATCGGTGCAAGAGCGAAAGACTGACTCGTGGAATCAGATTGATGGAAAGCCAAGTGTTTAATGTAATTCCTGGACTTTACGACTTCTGTTACTGCAGAATATCCTAGTAGGCAATCATTTAGAAAACCACCTTGAGGTGAGAGTCAGCGTTTCTGGCGTTGTGTTGATGCAGGTGAAATGACCAAACAATGAAGCTTCTCAGGAATTTTGTCTCTTTGTGTTTGGACAAAAAAATTTATAAGTAAAACTTTTTTTGCATCACGTTTTACTTTATTGCAAAACATAATAATCAATGTGCATGTTGTTAGTGAGAGCATTTCTTTTGTATTTTGTGCCATTTAAAATGCATTTAAGCATTTAGGATCCATTGATGTACACGGACTCATTATCGCAGTTACTGTTTTTGTTATTGTGTCGCTGGTTACACGAGAATGACACAGCAACTGACTAACTTCTGCTCCGACTTAGAAGGGAGATATTCTCCAGATGTTAATCTGAGAGATTAGTGATTGTTTAGCGCTGGGATGTCAAACTCATTTCACATCGATGGCCACATACAGCTGGACGAGTGAAACTCCTCTTTCTGTGAGTGTAAAGACGGGTAACTACACATTCATCCCTGAAGTATACTAATATAAGATACAAAAATGCAATTTCAGCAGCATGTCTCAGTTTTTCTACATGATAAATATGTCAAGCCGTCAATCGGTTTGATTAGCGACTGTTTGTAGTTTGTGTTCATCAGAATTTCCCTTTGATAGAACTGGAATCTGAGGAGAAGGCGACTACTGAGGTCCGAATAAAAGTTAATATTCTCTTTCTTCCTTTTATTTCAGAGGTTTTCCATAAGATGACAGCTCATTTTCAGGCATCACAAAACCAAACTGCTTCACCTTAAAGAGCAGGCCACAGGTGGCTTAGTACTAGAGTACGAATAAAATATTATCCCATTCCTTTTAGGACTTAAATGGTATTAAATCCCTCCAAAGTCTCCTTGTAGTCTTAACTAAATGTGGTCTTTGTGCTGTTCTCTCAGTTCCTCCCGGGCAGGTTTTCATGTCTGCTGTCAGTCAGAGGAAATGTGCTGATGGATGGCGGCGGTGTTTCACAGCTACACGGAGTCCTCAGCTCCTACACGAAGGCCCATTTTGTAGCCCGCGTGCCTGCGGCTCGGAGTAATTGGGAAAAATTAGTTGCGGTGCAGCGAAGGCCTGCACGCCCGTGGTCATGTGGAGCGCTCGCCTTTCTATCATTTACCGACTGCAGCAGCAGAATACCCTGCTACCTGTTTCTCAATGATAAGTCTCATCCATGATCAAATTATTAATGGCTGTCCAGTCTGAACCCGGACATTTTTAGGCCATCGTAATGCGAGGTGCTGACCACAGTGCTTCGTTAGTTTGCAGCAGACTCTGAACTTGGGACTGTGTGGAAATATCTGCCATTTAATTCCTGCACCTGTACTTTCTGTAGTATTAGAATATGAAGGCGCAGTGACCTTGGTGTGAAAGCCAGACTCAGTGCAGACAAAGCAAGCAGGTTAACGTCTAAGCTCACACCATATTCCAGCAGCATGCAGAACCACATTTAGCAGCAATGATTTGAAGTAACAGTTTTCTATATGACTTCATCAGTCTGTCACATCCTTCTTCTTTACAGCGCTGCTTCAGGTCATAGAGGTTTGCAGCTTTGTGGAGCTCAGGTTGAGGTCTGGATTTTGGAAGACTGCACCTTTTATTCTTTTTCAGCTTTTCTGCTGTAGATTTGCGCTTGAGATCATTGTCCTGTTTTATGATCCAGTTTGGACCAAGCTTTAACACTTGAAGAGTTTATGGGCGACTCAGTGGCTGCAAGGTGCTCTAACCATCACCTTTGTATGAGGTGTTGTTATTGATGTTCTGTGTTTGGTTTCCTCTGATTGTGGTGCTGTGCATTATCGTCAGTTGTCTCCAATTCGGTCTCATCTCTTTAAAGGACATTGTTCCAGAGGTCTTGCGGTTTGTCCGTACTGCCATGTTTTTTTCAAACAAGCCGTACTTGTGCAGACTTTTCTAATTGTGCTTTCATGAACTTTGACCTTTAACGTGCTAACTGAGGCCTGTGAAGTCTGAGATGCAGTTCTTGGGTTTTTTGCACGGTCAGATCTTTGGCTGCCAAAACTACAGCTTTTATAGAGGTTCTCACATTTACTGGTGATTAATTAATGAAGTGCATTTGATAGCAGCACCTGGCTGCTGCTCCCCTTTTAATTGCAGTAAGGGTGTTCTTTGTGCAGGCCTTTGTAGTCCTGTTTATGTTTCATGGGTCTGCGTCTTTGTTCTTAACAGAACGAGCCGTTCACCATGACATATGTAGTACATATGCTGTTAAAATGTAATGGGTGTGTTCCATTTTGACACTGTATTGACCACATGATTAATTGTTTCATTTTCTTATAATGATAATAACCAGCACACTCTAATAGAGTCTGGGCTAAATTAGACTCGGATTACTCTTTTAGGGCTCCAGACTCTAATGTTGCATTCTGACTGTTGTGAGTCAGCTGACAGCTTTAATTACAACGAGATGAATGGTTGTTTATTAGGCTGCCACTTCCTCGTGTTTTCAACTTCTGTCACTGCTTAATTTAACTGTTTGATGGGCACCCTCAGCCATAAAAGAAGCAGTGTAGCCCTTAAAGCCGTAAATCTGTCAACTTTTATTTCTTTTTAATCGACTGTATGCTCTAATTTCCTTGGCAGTAATGAATTAGCTGAGGGGTCCGGTTGGACGGTCGAAACCCCTTCTAAGAATTCAAGAGGATGATGGATGTGTGGGGCACCGTGTTGATGTGTCTGCTGGTGAAAGCTCTCGATCTTGGCTGCATGGCGAGAGGAGGACAGATGGTTAAAGAACTTGTAAAGAGTAAAGGCTGATGAGGAAAATTCCCCGATTAGTTTTTTTTAATTAACGCTATTAATATATTTCATTGAACCAGTAAGACGTGCCTATGCCGTGCAGGCCGCTGTCCCAGAAAAGGGATGGAGGGATGTAATGAGCAGAGGTGTAGATGAGAGTACATTTTAATAGAGATGGCAAAGTTTCACACTCGTGGTCCGTCGCTCATATTTCATGATGAAATGTTGAGACGGACGCTAAAAATGAAAAATGCGTCTCCTTGTCACTTATTGATCTCGTGTTACTTTGTTTTTATTCACGTGGAGAAACCAGCTGTGCTTCGGTGATCTGTAAAGATTGTCTGCGTCACACAAACGTAATTGCCAAATTATAAGCTTTAATGGGGAGTGGTACGTACACACAGGAGTGACCCACACCAGGCTGTGATGGCTCTGTCCCCGTGTCTGCCGCCTGCCTGTTAATCCCTGATGGTGGAGTTGCCATCTGCACTCAGTTTGGATCCAAGTTGTCCTTAAACACCTCACCGACCCTGGAAACCAACCGTCCATCAACGCACTACCTTCTATATGAAACTCTGAAAAAGACTCCTGTCCTCAAACATAAATATCCCATCATGTAGACTGTATATTTATGGCAGTTTTGAGTATCCTTAGTTGTAGGTAGTTTCCACAGTGCATGGATGTCATACTGGTCTGTTGTTGTGAAAGGAGAGCTGACCATGAAAGCAGAGTTGTTGATTTACAGGTCAGTCTCCATCCACTTTGGTTAGGGGAAGAATGAGATGCTGATACAAGAGGTGGAACTGAGCTTCCTTTGAAGGATGTCTCATCTTAGCGAGAGGGTGAGGAGCTCGGTCCTTTAGGAGCAGCTCAGAGTTTCGAGGAGTCAGTTGACCATGATGCCTGCTGGGTTCTTCCTAGGTGAGGTGTTCTTGCTGGGGGAGGCCCCGGTGCAGACCCAGGAGATGAGATCTTTTTAGACATGCCCTTGATCCAATGCAGCTGATTTAAATGGCTAAATGACCTCCTCAGCATGTGTTGAAGTTCTGCAGAGGCCTGGTAATGAACTAATTATTTGATTCAGGTGTGACTCTTGGTGAGATCTTAAACCTGCAGGACAACGGTCTTTGAGGCCTGGAGTTTCCCACCCTTGCCTTAGTGTCTCCTGGTAGAGCTGGAGAAGTTGGGTAGGGGGGAGGTCTTGACACTCTGTTTAAACCACTGCCCCCTGACTCAAACTTGGACCTGGACGGATGTCTTGTAGTGAGGCTCTGGACCCAGATTGAAGGATCAAATTTGAATTAATCCTCATTTCATTCTGAGCATTTGTCTGAGACTACAAGACGAGACCAAGATAAGGTCCTTTGATTGGGTTGACCAAACCATTTGTCAGAATTTGGTCATGCCTAACGTCCGTAGCTTTTCTCAGCACTGAGTACAATGCATCCCTGACTCATTAATATATTAATGTCTTTGTTTTTGTCTTTCAGTTGGCGTCAATATGTTCTACATCTGCATCATAGTCTATCTTTATGGAGACCTGGCCATCTACGCAGCAGCTGTGCCGATATCGCTGATGGAAGTTGCCTGGTAGGATTATTTTTGGATTTATTTCGAAATAACGAGATTATATTAGAAGTAGACCTACTCTGCTTGTCCTTAGCCATGATTAATATAGAGACTAATGTTTCCAACCATAGAGGTCAGTGTATGTACAGGTAATCTCTTCTTACTTTAGTGATTTCATTCCGGTCAGACTCATAAATACTCAGGAGCTTCTACTCGCTGGACTTCATAGAGCCAGTTCATAGGAGGTGCTTGTGAAGTTGTACAGAATTAATTAACATTAAGCAACAAGGCCCCTCTCTGCTGCAAGCCCCATTTTGCTTTGAGACATGAAGTGAGGCGCTCCAAAGCATTTTCCTGGGAGCAGCCTCCTGTTTTTGTGAACACGTGGAAATTTCTGTTGTGGTTTAACTTCACTTCTAATTTGTTCCTATTGTTTGGAAACGGGTGCTGCCGTAGAATCTTATCGGGACTATTGATAAGTATTAGTCTCAGTTCTTTTATGGGTATTGACTTTGTAACAAAAATGAAAGGGCATAAATACTCAGTTTAATATTGTATTATTGAAACTGTATTCATTTATTTACTCAAATTAATTTGGACAGTAGTGTAGTAGTGTAATAAATATTTAGCTATTTTGCTGAAATTACGCCTTCATTAAACATTATTTTGCAAAAACCGTTTGTTCCACTTTGAGTGCAGAAACCCCGCCCACCTGGCACTCAGAACATTTCTTTGAGGGGCAGCCAATCACAAAGTTGGCTAATAGGAGGTGCAGCCTTAAAGGGGGTGGGGCTAAAGTGGCAAAGCTGCTCAAGTAGAGTCCAAGCTTAAAAATACGAATCTGAAAATTGGGGATTACTTGTGATATTCTTCATGAAAAGTATTCATAACCTTTGTGCTTTTACTTTTGGCACAATGAAGCACGCCCGTCTTCTCATTGGCTCCTCTGTCCTTTCTCTTTAGTCCTGTTGTGACCTGCTGAACCCGAGATTAAGACAATAAAGCCTCGCTCTCACTTTTAGGCCTGCTCACCTCATACCGGTGCTGCTGGCGACTGAGTCGTGTTGATTTGCTTCCAGAAAGGTTTTTATTGCGAGTGTCTGGGTGAAAATGAGGTATTTCATATATAGTTATAGTGGACTGAGCCCTTCAGAGCCCAGATCACAGAAATAGTCATTCTGCCTTCAGTGTTTTTTTTTTATTATTTGTGGATTGTGACAGTTTCTGACAGTGATGTTTTTAATAGTTTCAGGCAGTTTCAAAGGAGTTTTAAGGAAGCTATAATGCACAGTCCTTTATTAACTGATTTATTTCAGTGAAATAAACCAACATGGCAGCAGCAGCAGTGTAAAACCGAGCTGTCTGAGAGCAGTCTATTCTCAGCTATTAATGGGGGAACAATCCAACCCTTGGTAAACATTCAGGCTTTTGGAGAGGGGCAAAAAAGGGCCACTGTAGAGGAAACAGGTGTGGTGGCTTTAAAACACAAGCCAAAATAGAAGCAGAAGGAAAAACATGCTACATGTGCTTAAAGGGGACCTGTGGTTCTCATTTTCAGCTCCATGTCTTTGTTCTTTGACTCTGCTAGGGTAGCTTTGCATGATTTCCTGTTCAAAATGTTCCTTGTTTCTCTTAAACTGGGCCTTGGTGCAGCGCCTCCGTTCATCTGTCTGAAAAAGTCGTTCTTTCTCCCATCTTTCTCGCTTTAAGTTCATGGCTTCTCCTCGTGACCATATAAGGGATGCCCCCCCTCGTATTTAACGTGTCCTTCCCTCTTCTAATTGGTGTTATGACAAAACTGACCTCTCCATCCTGTCCAGGGGTTTGGCATGCTGATGCTGTCTCATTGTATTAAATTCTCCTACTCTGGTGCCAACCTTGCTAACCTTCCAGCTAGAACAAATGTGAGCTGTAACTGAGACTTCAGAGGCAGTTTGCCTCGCCTGAAGGCACAAACTGGAGACCTCCGAGTAACACTGACAGAACTAGATGATTTTCCTAACGCTTGCTATGTTACGCAACAATGACAGGCTTAGTGATCGCTCTTAAGCGATACGCTCTAAAGCTTTTCCTTCAGTGGAAATCTTCGTCTGTGTAAACACAGACATTTTAAATTAAACCTTTGATAAAAGTTTGTGCGTCAGAGTTAGAGCTGCGGTGACAGTTTGTTTGTTTCACACAGCCGACAGGTGACGGGGTTTAACATGAAGCTCTTTTTTTGTGATTGCCTGCAGTGGAAACCACTCCTGCAGCGCTGGAAGTGTCAAGTACAACGACACAGATCCGTGCTGGGGCTCTGTCACGAGGAAAGATGCGTACCGGGTGTTTCTGGTAAGTGTTTATTTATTCATTTTTTAACCTACGGTACTTTTATCAGTTTCCAGCTAACGGTCACTTTTCAAGCCTCAGGAAGTGGAACTTAGCCCAGTTCTGCAGCCACAGTCAGTTGACCTCAAAATGTTAGGACCAAGGCCAAACTGTGGAGAGCTGGCAGACTGTAGCTGCTCTGACAAATCCCTCCAACATCCAACTAACCAGTGCAAGCTACCAACTAAAGATTCATTTATAGGGTTTTTTGTTCGGGACACACCAAAAAGGTGTGACAGTTTAAAGCCACGCCTGTATTCATAGCAGCTGAAAGTATCCTCTGGATCAGTGGACATGCAGTACTTTGTTCTTTTGGTTTGTCTTCTGGCTGAAATGTGCACAGAAGTGGACAGCTTTCACATTTCTCTGTGTGTCTCCTGTGCGGTTTTTGCAAATATTAAACATGTTTTTAAAAATCTAATTGAGAAAGTTGGCAACAACAGAATACATCTTGCTGTGTTGGTTCAACCTAACCAGGCTTTTCAATTTGGTTTCAAAGTGTTATTGTCATTTCCCTGGGTGGCTGTAGCTCAAATTGCTCTCCGATGCGTCCATCGGAGTATGAATGTCTGTGAATGTCAGTTAGAAAGCACCTAGGAAAAATGTGCTGGTGTGAATGGGTGAATGCACAAGTTGTGTAAAGCGCTTTGAGTGCTCAGAAGAGTAGAAAAGCGCTATATAAGAACCAGTCCATTTACCATTTACCAGTCCCTGTACAATTGTGCAATTCTTCCACTGATGTCCACAACAGATGGCAAACAGCAAAATCCACATATAAAACAGATAAATAGAATAAATTATAATTAAAAACGGTTATAAAATCACATATGTGCAAAAAATAGAACTATAGAAATAAAATGAAAGAATCTGACCTCCCGTGAGTTATGTGCATATTGTGGATATTTATGCAGTTTGGAGTACTTGATCAGCTGTATGTGCAGTAGACAGCTGTGAGTGTGCAAAGTGAGAAATGCAGACAGTAGCAGATGAAAGTAGGCCAAGATTAACTTCTGTTTAATGGCAGCAGGAAGAAAGAGTTCTTTAGTCTGCAGATCTTAGATTTCACACTTTCATACCTCCACACGAGGGTAGAAGTGTGAACAGTCCATGTTGGAGGTGGGTCTTTGATGAAGGAGGCAGCTGTCCTGTGGTCAGGCTTTCTGCTTCAGGCTGTAACATAAAAAGCAGATACTTGACTCTTCCTTTGCACAAAATGCATGCCGCTTGTTTCAGTCATAAAAAAAAGAGACCCAGAGCAAATCAAGAGAACAACGTTTGCAGAAAACCAGCACTCTTCTGAATTCATGGATTAATATGTATTATTTTACCACTCAGGACTTTCTCAGGGCTGGTTTGTGTCTCATTTATTTACACAGGACAGGCTAGTGAGTGCGTTCAGGTCTGTTTCATACCCTAATGAAGGAGATGTGGAAATCAATTTGTGGCCAGATCAAAGCGAAATTAATTTTATGGATTGAATATTCTTGGAAAATAGTCTAAAGATTAACTGATCCATTTTCTAATTGCTGCAGCTTTTTATCAGTAAACATAAAAATATATTTATGGATTTTCTGCATCACATGCAATGTGTTGCATATAGTTTGCATTTCCTACCCAACTTTGTTTATTCATTAACTCTTTATTACAATAATATGTGACAATTTTGTATTTCCTGTGGAGTTAAAACTGCAGCTCTGGACATTTGAGATACTAACAAGCCCCAAATTTCCTGCTAACCCCTTAGTTCATGGTCCCCTCAGGTTCTGTTCAGCTCGATGTGTCTCAGTCAAGTCGCATTTACAAACAGCATGACAGTAGTTAAATGTGGGAACCACATGCGAGGAAAAACAGGTGTCAGTGAGAGTTTGTGGACTTTGTTGTTTCCAGCATAAAAAGCAAAGACAGTACAAGAGGTTTGAATAGAAACGGTTTGTTCAGCAGTGCAAGTACAGCATGTTTTCCAGGGAACAGTATTCCACAGTGATGACTTCACTGGGCACCAGATAAAAATATTCTTTTGGCCCAAGCAGCCCATGTTCGTACACCCTGCATGGATATTTTTATCTCCCATAAGAACAAGGCGTAATGTGCCCAGCCTCCATTTCTGTCAGACTCTGATCTTAACAACATTTTCTGTTCTCTTCTTCACTCAAACTTCCCCCGACACCCTGCACACCCCCACCTCGGCTGCCCACAGGAAGTGTTTTGTGTCCTTGAAGTCTTAACTGTGATTTCCACTCGAGCTTTAACTTTGCACTGAGACAGTGATCGATGTGCTGATCTTCTCCTGAATAATTTTGGAGCCTCGCCTCTCTCCTCTCTCTCTCGCTCTTCGTCCAGTCCTTGCTTATATTTAACAGAATGAGCAGACAAAATAATTTCCCAATAAATGAACTTTTCTCTCCTTTGTCTCCTTTGGGGTGAAGCTTCTTGTTATATAAAACTAATTTAAATAATGCTGACTTGTGATCTCCGGACTTTTCGTTTACAGTTGCAGTTTTGCAGACTAATTTAACAGTTTCGTTAGAATCAATCATGATTATGTGAGACAAGAAAAAAAGATTTTTATGGCTAAGTAATAACAGAAATATGTATATAAATATATGAGACTCTCATTAACTAATAACAGCTACTCTGCGGTTTTGTCCGTTCCTTTGAAATGCTTGAAAAGAAAACCGTGCTGTCTGTGGACGTATTTCAAACTTGCAACAATGGAGTATTGTTTAAGAAAGGCGTGAAACATGCTGTCCAACCACCAAACCAAACTAAACCAAACTAACCGTGCAAGCAGTTGTTTCCAAGCCAGCTGAGAGATACAATCTCTCCAGCAGTGCTGTGTACGTCGAGGTCCCGCCGCAGTTGGAAAGTGCTCAGCTAGGTGGTGTTCAGGAGGTTTCATCCTCAGATACCAAAAGCCGTCCACTTGGCTCTTTTGTAGGAGTGGCAGCTTTATCCTGAGCTCCTCTTATCTCTAAGACTGAGCCCAGCCAACCTTCAGAGGGAGCCCGTTTCTGCCACATTTTATCCGCCAACCTATAATTTGGTCACTGCACACAGCTTGTGGCCGTTGTTGAGGGTAGAGACATAGGTTAATTAATACTTAACACATTCACTTTCATGCTCAGGTGTCTCTTTACCGAAGTAGGACGTTACAGCGTCCACACCACTGTAGACAATGACTGCAGATGCTGCATCTGTCAGTCTCCCGCTCTGCTCTCACCTCACCTGTGACAAGGACTCTTCCACCTGGGGCAGCACTTCATACCCAACCCTGAGCGGGCCCTCCGCTCTTTTCCAGACCCGTAGCTTCAAACTCAGAGGTGCTAATTCACAATCCAAGCCACTTCACACCTGGCTGCAAACCATCTCAGTGCGAGCTCGAGGTCACCGCCCGATGAAGACAAAATCGGTTACAGCGCTTTGAACTGACATCAGGGTTCTTACAGCGAAAGAGTAGATTTAACTTTTAACGTTTATTTCTATCAAAATTTAATTTGAAGTGGCAATAAAGTTTCACATAATTATATCTGCCAATGCCGCATGCGTGTGTGCGTGCAGGCATGCATGGGATTATGTGAATAAGTCTTATATAGCAAAAAGTTGCACTTTGAAGAAATGAAGAGGAACAGAGAACTGTATATAAATCTATGTAATGACACAAATGTAATTATTGTTCATTACACCGATCTAAATGAGTCAAACTTACACCCCTCGCGTTCGATTTTTCACTGTGTTAATAACTAGAAATAATATGATCTTTATCATAATCAGCTTACAGCTGACAAGTAATAATTTGTTACATTTTTATTTGTTTTTTATTAGGAATATAATTTTAACAGTATTTTTGTCCATCAGATCTTTCTTTCATATCTTCAATAAGTCATAATTCTGTTAGGGGGGATAAAACACTCCTGTGGTCGGCTCACAGTGGCTGGCCTGCGTCTTCACTGGGGTCTGTGTGGGGTCAGAGGCTCTAGCCTAAAGTTACTACCCAGACTGATGACTCTAAATAATTGACTCTTTCTTATCAGCTCTTCTTTTGCCTGCAGGGGACCATCAAAGCCAGCCCCACACAGAACCAGAAGTCTTTTTCAGTGTTGCATTGGGAGCTCAGTTGCCCTTCTTCTTCCATTGTGTTGAACTGGGAGTTTATTTCTGGGACCCACCACTTTCACTCAGTTGCAAAGTTTAGGACAGGTCGCCCAGGAAGCCATGCTCAAAATTGCTATCTGAAAGGCCGAGCTTTATGATAAATATACATGTCTCACCTTTATTCATCGGTAGAAATATCCTCTTCCAGCTGTATGTTTTTTAAAAAGCATTTCCAATCCGCCTGCACACATCCACCCTAATGGGTCACACTTTTTTTTAATCTACTTTTTTAGAGGACAGATATTCTCTTAAATTGAAACTGGCATCAAACGACACACCTTAAAATACCAAAGTTGTGCATTTAAATGAATCTTTCTGTAACCTTGATGTTTTAAAGATAATACTTAACTAAAGCCAGACCAGCTTCAAGGACGTTCTCGTCTCACACTCTTAAAGGAGCCCTGTTCTGCTCATTTCCACTGCCACATTTGTACCTTTGGAGCTTGAGTGGCTTTGTACGATTCACCGCTCAAAGCATTTCTTTTTAAAAAATTCTTAATACCACAGGCCCTGCAGCTGATCCGCTGAGTGAAACGAGCCGTTTTAGGTCCCGTTACTCTACCGCGAAGCTAACCGTCTCCTGATTGGCTGAAGTGATATTGATACTGGTCCCACTGACATCTTAGAAAACGGATGATAGAAAAGCTGGTAGGACTTTATTATACAACCTCTGACTAAGAGCGTAACTGCCTCGTAAATAAATGGAATTTCAATCATAATTCAACAATATTTTCCAGTATTATATCTACGTACAGTGTAAGATGGAGAAACATTGTTTGTTTTTCTGCAAAGTTACCAGGAGTTTAAGCACTACTTAAATTACTTATATAATTTTCATAGTTTACTTTTGTTTTCACATTTACTTAAAAATTAATTATTTCTTCTTTCCTGTATAATACCTTAAGTTTTGCAATACATAAAAAATTATGTATTACTTAAAGTTACTTATAATATAATTACAGTATAATTATTTCTTTGTTGTAATGTACCATTACGTGTTTCTGTCTGAAGCGTTACACATTATTTGAAATTACTTAAAATAACTGTAACAAAGGAATATTGGGAAAAAACAACAGTTCTGATCTTTTATTCCACTGCACGATATATACAGGATTAGACAGAAACAGGATAACATGGTCATCATGTACTTAAAGCAGCATAAACAGCTTTGAGGATAAAGAGTGCTTCAGGAGCTGCATTTACAAGATTCATATTATTTTGCTCTTTGCAGGTAATGCATGAAAACAAAACCAACTAACTCCAAGGTACTTTCTGTTAAATAACATTTATAATGTTTATATTCTCCTTTCATGGTCACATTTAACCTGAGAATGTAATGAGTGCTTTGCACAGTTATAAGTGTGCTCGTTTTGATTTTGGATTTAAACTCAAGTTTAACAAATCTTCATTTTTTTCTTTTTTTTGGCTGCTTGCCACAGCCTATCATCGGCCTCCATCTCACCCTATCTCTGTCATCTTCTGTCACACCAACCACCTGCTTTTCTTCCTCCACCACATCCATGCCTGGCAGCTCCAGCTTCACCATCCTTTGCCCAATATATCAGCTCTCCCTCTGCACTGTCCATCCCTGCCTGAGCTGTCCCTCTGATATACGCATTTCTAATCATGTCCCTCCTGGAAATTTGACAAACATTGTCTGCTAAAAGGACAATGCTTTCTGACATGTGTGTTTGTTAACACCCTTCTAGACTACTAAACCGTGTCCACGTTTTAAGGCTTCCATTGTTAGCACATCAGCAGTGGGACGCTCGTTGTCGATGAACACAAAGTCGAAGGTTATTATAATGCCATGTCAGGAGAATAAAGACATTTGAATTATTTAAAACGGAGTTACATTAAGTAATATTCAGATTACCTTAAACAGGAATCTGAATATTGGATGTGTAATTTTACCGTTTGATTAATAGACTTTACTCCATCTTATCTTTGAGACCAGTTTAGCAGCTGGGCTTCTAACGTTACTTCACTTTGTTCGGTTTGTTTGGCCGCGTCTCGTCTGCCCGGCGCTGCATTGTTAGATTTTTATGTGTGAATCTGTTGAGCAGTTTTGGCAGATTTTTTCCCCCAGACGGACAGTCTGCAGCACTCGGGGTGCTTTGTTCGCAGCGGACAACAGATTGTGGGTTATTTTTAGGTTTGACAGCAGCTGTCCCCGTGCAGATGATTAGACCTTTAGCAGCAGCGCTGTAGAGATGAGCAGGGATGAGAAAAACATTAAGGATGACACCTGTTTTGATCCGGGTTTTTGAGCTTTGGCAGCATTTGTGATCAAACGGGTCAGAATTTAACCTGTTTGATTCAGAGTTCCTTTCTTTCTTCCCCCCTGGAGTTTCAGGCCCTATGGTTTGTTTTTAGCGCCTCACCTTAGGCCTGCTCTCCAACCATCTGTCAGTCACCCAAACAGAGTGACAGGCTTGACACCGACGCCTCTTCTCCCCACAGGGAGATGATGGGTGATGTTTGTCGAGTGCACCGAGTTAAATTAGCCGCACGCTGCCTGTGATCTTGCATTGTCATATTTAGTTTCACTCAGCCACAAGCCACTTAAGTGTGATGTGAATATTTTATTGTGCATTAACCTCTCATTTTAATGAAGAATTCACAAAGAGACAGAATAATTACTTCACAATAATAAGGCCTAAAAGCAGCCGGGTTGATAATTCATCAGGTCACATCTTTAATCAGCATCGGCTTCGTGCATCAGCACTGTCAGCTGTGGGTGTGACGTGATCTTCAACTTCTGAAAGCTCTTACAAAGATCTGTTGACTGAGATCTGCTCTCCTGCTGATTGATTCTCATGTTCACCACCCAAATGGATAAATGGATGGCTGAATGCGTTATTTTCTTTTTCCCCTTCCTGGCAGTATTTGTTGGCTCCAGGGTGTGAAGGGGAGACGATAGAGGCCATTGCATAACAGAGTTGATCACAGTGTTGATCCTGGCCCTTTACACAGCTTTGATTGAAAAGATTAAGCGGCCGTGAAAGAGCCGGGTGTTTCTGGCTTTTTGCTTGAGCTCCAGCAGAGATTCCCGAGACCTCGATTAAACTTCTCTGTCCTTGATTGTCCCCAGATAAGTTTTCTTTTTGAATTTCACCACAGGGTCTGTGTCACACTGACTAGCCAAGCAGTGGTTGGTACACCCCACCCTGCTGGACGGCCAGTACATTTTAAATGGCTGATTTATTGTTCTCCCAGTATGTGGGAAGTGATGGAAAATCGATGCCGTATATGAGCTCAGAGGCAGTTTATGCTTGCGCTGCATTGTTCACGGCTTATCGTCATGCAGATATTTCAATTACACTGCGTGACTATTAAGCCACGCACAGTTTCATGTGTTGAAATAAAGTTAATTTTAACTCGCCTGTCCCCCACAGCTTCAGAAATGACCCAACCTGCCACTTTCCTCAATACAGACCTGATTGATTAATTAACTGACTAATAAAGATTTATTCTAAGAGGAGTTTCAGTGACCTTGAGTGCTGTTCCCCTTGAAGGCCGCGCACCTTGTTGTTACTGCAGTACTTTAGCCTGTTACGGCCTGAAACAAGCCATTTATGCGTAACTTTTACTAGAGAGCTTTGCATGATTCACACTTCAAAATAATCCCTCTCTTATACATGGCCTTGGTCTAGCCCCTCAGTTCATCTTCTCTCTGAAACAAGATGTTTCCTTCATCCTGCCTTGAAGCCGTGGCTGCTTTTTCTATCACGCAATTATTCACAAAAAAATAAAGTCAGCTGCCCCACACCCGTCTCTATTTTATTTAGAATTAATTGTGAATCCACTTCAAGTGAAATAAAGGACAGCACTGGTTTATCATATGACTCTTAATTATTGCTTTTAGAGAAATTATATTCTTCATATTCAAACTTGGTGAGTTTTACTTTGTCTGCATAGATACAGTTAATGACAGGCTCTCTATTAGTAATCTCAATCTAATCGAGCTGCACTGAACTGTGAATGAGTGTGAGCTTTCACGGAGAGGTGGAAATGCACTGTAGCAAGAAGTGTAGTGAAAAAAGCTAAATTGGTTTTATTCCAGTGATCTTGTTTTCATAATTGTTCAAAGCACAAATCTGAAATTAAATAATAATGCTGTTAATCAAAGGAAAAACTGGTTGGTTTTGGTAGTACAAACTACAGAAAATGGTGACAATGCCAACAAACTACTGGAAACAAATATAACCAACAACAGTATCTTATGTGTGGGAATAACTTGGAATAACGTCATTAAAAAAAAACCCCAAAAAAGTTTCATTCTTTTCCCTGTTGCTCTCTGATGCACTAAAGGACTCTATGCAGTGGGGGACACCTGACTATCCGGTCTGGAAGTATGACGTCATTAGCTGCTTCCGGGTCAAACGAACACTGCGCCATCACTGAGAGTTACAAACTGTCTAAATTCTTTCATCTGTAATAAAATGATCAGCATTCTGCTCTACCAGGTGTAACAGTGAAGTTTAACATCCAAGTAGGGCTGTGCGATATGACCAAAATCTCATATCCCGATATAAGACATCTATCGTCCCGATAACGATATAAATCACAAAAATGTAACATTTTCTGTAAATTCTGTGAATCTCGGGCAGCTCGACTTGCAGGAAGTGTTTCCAGCTGCGCGTCATGTACCTGAGTCGAGTGTTTTAACCGATGCATGAAACGATACATCTGTAGACATAAGTTGTAACGGCGCCGTTTTCTTTGTATTTATTACACGGCGTGCTGCGGGGAAAAGCCTGTTCTAACGTTTGAGTCTAAGGTTTATTTTTTAGCACCCGGAGGCTCTTTTTTTTTTAATTCTCATCCGTAAATACTCTGAATCACGCAAAAGAGTATGCAGTTTATTTTGAAAAGCCTCAACAGGATCTTGAGCTTTATTGTGAAAGGTTTATGTGGAACATAAACAAGCGGACACGCGATGGTGTTACCGTCGCTGTTGCTAACGACAACGCATAAAAACAGGTGGTTGTCCATCCATAGTGTGGTTATATTACATATAAGAGAAAGAGAGAACTTTAAGAAATTAATACAGCCACTACAGTGACATCAAAACCATGAACAAATATTGCCGTAAACAGTTTATTTTGCGACACCACGAAACAAACGATAGCGTAAAATGAAACGACAGACGTTTTTATATCGTCATCCGATATATATCGTTATATCAAACAGCCCTAAACAGTGGTAATAAAAACAGAGGGAGGCTGACAGTCATCACTGACTGTTCTTTTTAGGGCTTGTTCAGATGAAATGAATACCAAAGATGGCTTGAGTGGCTCTCTACAAAGAATATAGCAGCACACCTAATGTTTGCAGCTAACCAAAAAACGTCTGAAACGATGTCTTTTGAACATTAGACAAAAGAGGAGATGTTTGTCCATTGTGCACAGCACTGTGTTTGGAGAAAACCAAATACACCATATCAGCGCAAACATCTCAAACCGACTGTCAACATGATTGTGGAGGGATGGTGGTTTGGGCACCTTGTGCCCATTGATGAACTCCAAAGTATTCTACAGTGAAATGTTAACGTTAAATCTCGGCCCAACCTGGGTCATCAATAGGACAATGATCCCAAGCACAGCAGCAAACCTCCCACTGAATTATTGAAAAAGAAAAGAATGAAGGTTCTGCAATGATCCAAAGTCCAGATCTGTGATAATGTGAGATCCTGATAAAGTCATGCAGAAAACCATTAGAGCAGCCTGGAGTCTCTGCAGACCTGAGGTTTTTCTACACAGTTCTGTATACCATTCTTTGTGGTTGTCCTTCAAAGTGGTGAGCAAAGGTTTGACTTTAATTAAAACGAAATTTGGACCTGTGTACTTTTTATACGTTTATTCGGTACGTCTGGCAAAACAGCAGGATGTGAAAAAGTAGTGGGATAACTGAGTGCGTGTAAACAGGCTCATGCGATCCTGACAATCTAAATCACTTCATTCAGACATTAGTTGTCGTCAGTTTATTATTGGGCTGCAGTTCTGTAGACAGATTGTTGTGCACGGTTTGGGGGATGTTTTTAGCTTTTATGCATTTGTTCTCTTCTAAAAACATTTGTGTGCCACAGTTTGTTGGTTTGTTTAAAGCTTGTGTAATCATCTGACTGTTGGTTTTCTTTGCTCTGTTGAACTGTTTTAGCGGCAGTTAATTATCCCGACACTGAAAACAAGTTTTACATGAAGTCGAATGCTGCATTAAAAGCAGCTCGTTTTAAACACCTCAGTTTGATCTAATGTGGGCCAGACCACTGAAATGACCTTTTTCTTTTAGCATAAAGAAGTTTTAAATGTATTTTTTAAAAAGTTCACTTTAACAAAGTGATGATGAACACCCTGAGATGTCTTAAGAAAAATAATGCGTCTCAGTTTTTCCACATTCATTCAGTTTAATGCCATTACAGAAAATGGTGCTGTAGTAAATCAAAGGAAGCCTCGGGCTTAAACTCTGAGAAATAAATCCCTAAAATTACAGAAAAAGTATTACTCACACTTTCTCCTGTGATTAAAAAAAGAGAGAGGATATTTTCTATGAATTCACCAAAAATGTTTTAAATAATTTAACGGTGAACGTGCAATAAAAAATCAAAAACCTCTGTTATTCAGTGGAAGACTAACTGTGAATATTCATTTTATTTGTTCATCTATTGCTTATTTACTCTGTGTGAGATGGAGGCTTTGTAAGAAGTCTGCAAAGCTTAGAGTTTAGAAGCTCCCAGTTTTAGCTCTTGTTTACATTTTTCAGTGGGCTGGTTCTGATCCCTGTGAACTCACCCTACATAAACCTCTAAATGACACATAGTGTGTACTTGAACTTGATGAAAAGCGGATGTTTTTTACAGTGTCTGAGCTCATTTTTCCTTATCCTTGAAGTTTGACAGCTCATGTCATTTCTATATTGGAGCCTAGTATTTAAGAGCAGTTTCCATCCTGCTGATCTGCTGCACATGACTGAAGCAGTCATGTTTGATTTGTACAGTGCAGATATATGCTGTATGTAATGGCAGTGGCTATCCCAGTCAGGGCCGGAGCAGCGGGGAAACGACAGTGCAGATGGTTTAATGGGGATTATCGCAGCGGGATGAAGTGTTGGAGCTACGATCCACGGGGGGGGAGTCCACTCCATGTAACAGCAGGAAGCCGTATCAGAGCGGGGAGGGGGGGAAAGCATGGTGCTGTTTAAATGGTGGAGACTGGAGAGGAGGGAGCAGTTATCAAGGAGACGTAGAGGTCACTGAGGAATAACTGATGGACCTTTTTTAAAGTTTTAAAAATTAGGTTCAGATAGTTATTCAGGCCATTTTCGTGTAGGCTGATAAACAGAATGATTAATAATGGGGAGTTGTTTAGGAGAGATAATGTACTGTACACTCATGCATCATGCCTTTATTAAGCAGTAGCATGTTCAAGGGCATTGTGAGGGTGGGGCACCTGATGAGACTGTCCTCCCAGAATCAGCATCATTTGTTTCAGTAAATGCAAAAAAGTCACAAGTTTAGGTTTAAGCAAGGATGGAATGTGTCGTAAAATCACAACAATATCAAGTGGTTCAACAAAATGTTGCAGTTTGATTCTTGTTTCTTATTAGAGCAGTAAATGGTGAATATTTGCAGATGGATGGAAAATAAATGCATAAAAGGAAAAAATTAGTCATATATGATGTCCCCATATGGTGCAATTGTTTCTTCTGAGCTTTTATAGGCACATGACCACTAACCGTGTGATGTTAATCATGTGACCACTAACCGTGTGATGTTAATCATGTGACCACTAACCGTGTGATGTTAATCATGTGACCACTAACCATTTTGAAACTATTACAATCTTGGTAACAATGCACAATCAAGTACCCTCAGCAGGTCACAGTAGATAGCTGCCACTTCTTGAACATGGTTCTGCTTGAGGTTTCTTCCTGTTAAAACTGTTTCTCCTTGCCGCTGTCACCAAGTGTTTGCTGATAGGTCGTCAGATTTTGTTTTTTGGTCCTGTTTTATCGTAGGGTCTTTATCCTCTGATATATAGAGCATTAAAGCAAGTACTTTGGCACAATGGAAATAAAATTTCACTGAAGTGAAGTGAATTAAATAAAGTTGCACAGACCTAGAGACTCGTCCACAACCATCAGTTGTTAAGAGACAAATGAGTATTCCCCAGCTGGTTGCCAGTGGTTGGTGGAGGTTGATGGGCGGCTCTGGTTGCTCGGGGAAAATGTTGGAACTTGTGATTGCTTTGGTTGCTACCATATAGCTAGTTGCAGTTTGAATAGTAAAAACTGACTTCTCTGCAAACATTGCCCAACTTCCCTCTGAGCTGTAGAAAAAGAACCTGTTCGCGTGTTTGCTTCAGCGCCGAGGGACAACGTTTACTTTGAAGGTGAACCTTGTCCATCTCTGGTTTGCATCATAACTTCAAGTTTTACTATCACAAAGCTAGAAAAACAACTACAGGCAACTGAGGGAATCTAGTTGCACCCAAAGCGATCAGTAGGCCTTTTTTTTTCTTTGGTCTAGCAAAGTTTTTACCCACCAACTTCCAGCAACCATTGCCAGCCAGTCAGGAATATACATAGGAGCTGTATTGTTGGGCAAAGTGTGCGTGACATCACATGAGAACCTCTGTATATACTTGGTTTTTTCTCTTACTGCTTCATCGAGCTGTATTCCATGTGAAGTGGAAGGAAATCAACATGCAGAATGCGAAGAGTGCAAAGCCGGTTATCTGGTACAAGGACGTTTCAGAGGGATCTGAAGGCAAATGAATGTGATTTACATCAAACATACAGGAGTACTTGGCTGCAATTAAAATGCAGACAGGTTAACAATAGCTGTCTACACTGAGACCCGGTATAACCTTGAGCTCATTACGTGTCCTGCTGCTTCTTTTGGGCGCTCGTGTACTGAAGACTGCAGTTCATTCCAGTGTCCTGAATTGATTGGGTAGTTGAGTCACGGTGCATCTCTCTAGCATCTGTTTAAATGCTGTCCACTGACCCATAATGCCCTTCACTAAATAAAACATTGAGCAATTGTCTTTTTCAATTAAGAAAAATCCACGTAAGGCTTTATTTTTTTCATTTATTCTGATTGTTTTCATCTGTCTATCATATTGGAGGCAACTTGTTTTATCCCTGCTTCTGAATCCTTCTCTTTGCTCTCATTTTTCCAATACTCGTGATGGCAGGAGTGAAATGGTCATCGTCCTAATAAACCAGCAGCAAATAATCATTTCTCATGTCCCCCCAGATATGTCTCAAGCCCATCATAAATCTTCACTGTGCCCTGCTGCTTGTTATTTTTACCTTGGTAGGTGTTTAACGGCGTCTTTCTTGAGAGGCCGTTTTGCATTTTGTAGGTTTTAATTAGGAAAATGTCTCCAAAACAGCAACTTCTTCAAAGCCGTAAAAGTCTGTAGCAAATGCACACACGTCACTCTTTACTGTAATTTTCTTTTCTTTCACACTGAATGACCTGATGTTTTTGAATACAAACAGGTTTGACGGTAGAAAGGAGTATTATGGGACAAAAGAGCAATTATTCCTCAGAGTTATTTCCAACACTGCCTGATGTGTGAAATGTTAATATTTCTGTAATGACAGATGAGTGTTCATAAAGGAAAGTGGTGCCAGGGAGATTATAAAATTATTTACACTTGCTGTTGCTTTTCTGAGCTTTTTCCCCATCGCATTAATGAGGAGTGATTAAAAGTTTGAAGCTTTTTCTAGAAGAATTAAAACCTTTGCCTAATTTAAACTTTGGATGAAGCCCATTCAGTGTCGTCTCCTTGTGTCTCTGCTCTGCTTCCTTCCTCTCGTGGATTGATGGTTGGAAATGACAATGATGAGAGCAGACTATTAAAATATCAGAGACATATTCCAATAACCTCCATTTTCTCCTTGAGCTCTACTGCACAAAAAGCAAAGCGAGAAAACAAACGAATAAAAACTCAAATCCTGCACCAGAAAAATTCGATCTCACACACCAAGAATCGTATCGGCATCATAACCAAACGCTGACTTGCACAGACACAGTTATCTGTTCTTTCACCATTAACTCGCCCAATCTTGTAAATCGATACGACGTGAAAGTTTCCCATCTATGACGAGCTCGATCTCTCTCATCACTTCTAACCAGGATAACATCACTCTTTGAATTGCATATTTTCCACACTCAGCTGAAAAGTTATCTTGTCCGTTGTGTGTTTTCCTGTAACTGCTGACTTCCATATACTGAGAGTGGAGGATTTTTTAAACTAGCAATATTACTTCTCTGGCTGCTGCCAAAAGTATTTGCTGTAAATGCATCTTTTATTTTTATTTTTTTTCTGCTCCTCGCCACTTCTCATCATCCCACGGATGGGCAGAAACTGTGTCCTGGGTAACTGAAATATTTTGTCAAGTAAACCAACTCGTTGCCTCCAAAAATAATCCAGAAGAAAGCACTCCTAAAGTGCAAAGATGACTCCCCAACACAGTTTTTCCAGAAGAAACTCATCTTGCTGGCGTCCTTTGTGTTATATTTCAGCAGCAATTCTAGTCTTTTTACCTGCTTGACTCATACCTTAAATCTTAGCATTTAAATAACTGGGTTTAGAACAAGTGAACTGATCAAATTTTCACAAAAAACAAATATAAATAAGTTTGTCCTGCTCTGGGACATGCACCAACTCCATCACTTTGCTGTTCTTGGTTGGGGTTATCTGGTAATTGCATTTCATTTTTTCCTCATTAGCCAAATGATTGCAAGTATTTGTAGTGACCACATTTTGATCTAGGGCTGCCACAAACGATTATTTTGATAGTCGACTAGTCACCGATTATTTTTGCGATTAGTCGACTAATCAGATCATCATCCATTGGACGTAAAACGTACAGCTTATTGCACCAGCAGCATCTGCTCTTATATAACTATCATTAGCTTACAGCTTTAAGTGTTTAAGGTCTGTGCTAACTAAAAATAAAGACAAGATGACAGTTTATTAAATTTTAATGAAATTTGCAGATTGTTTTGGTGAAGTTTAATAAACTCCTTGCTATCTAAAATCTAACAGGACACCGGAGTAAATTCTCGAGCATCTCACACTTCTGATGATCAGCTGTCTGCTTGACGTTTATTCAGCTGTGTAAAAACTATAACTTTAATCTCAGCCAAACCGATTTACTCAGGAACAAATAAAATACTGAAAAAAGCCAAACAATAACATTTTAAGTTATCTAAGTGACTCATATATCATGTTTAACCTGAGTAGCGAAAGACGGCGGTGGGTTTGAAAACGATTTGCCAGGAGTCCGGTGTTCTCACGGTGCTAGTGACCTAGCCCCCGGCTCGCTATCGAGCTAGTGGGTAACAGACGTCTCCGAAAACGTTGGAGCGCTTTTGAAAATATGTGGTGTCTTGATAAACTGAGCAGATATTTGAGGTTTACACAGCTACATTCTCGCCTGAAAATATGTTAAACGTTTATTTTGTGACCCAGAAAGAATAATAAGAGTAACATTAAAACTAACTAGCTGCCGCCATTGTTGGAAACTGAGCTGGGCCGCGCTATGAATTCTGGGACACAGCTGCTTCTTCTTCTTCGGGGTTTAACGGCAGCTGGCATCCTTGTACATGCAGTGCTGCCATCTTCTATTTCAGTCCGTTATTACACTCTTAAATCCTGCTACTTATTCCTGCGTCTTTGGGATCTTACAAAGCTTCAAACGACGCGTCGACTATTAAATCAGTCGTCGACGTAATCGTGACTAGTATCGTGGCAGCCCTATTTTGATCACACAGCAGGAACCCTATCTCCAAAAAATCATGATGATGGTCCTGGCTTGACTCTGAACAGACTGATGACAAACAGGGTGCATTTTAATTGCCAGATTGACTCACAGCAGACTGACTTCATCGTGCTGCTGTTTTATTGACATCTTTATGGACTTAAGACAGGCTGCAAGTGGTTGCAGACCTGGTTAAAGCACCTGTTTCAAAGGCAGTAAGATTGAGTGCACTGCATATAGTCACATTGATTTGTACTGCAATCTCAAACCACTGTTTTCTGTGCCTGTAGCATAAGCAGAGATCACAGAGGTTGTAGACTGGAACAAGCACTACTGATGATAAAACTGTGTGAAGTCTTGAAGGCTAAAAACTTTCTACACTAATTATTCTTCATTCATGTTCGTTTTACTGCTGGAAAGTGTTTGTTTTCTGTTTCCCGTTGCTGCTGTTTGTTCTGATTTATTCTGCTTGTAGATTGATTCTGTTTTCAGATGGCTCCGTTTTATGGTTTTTATCTCTGTACTCAGTTGACACTTCTGAGCAATTTAAGCCATCTTTATGATGACTGGAGGCATTTAAGAAACATGTCTTTGGCTCTACAGTAATAATAAGGCCAAAGATGGCAGCATATTCCAATAGAAGTGCTTTCTGGATGGTTGTGCAACACCCGTAACTCTCTCCTTCTACATTTTTCTAATGTCATAACTGATGTTATGATTTTTTTCTAATTGAAACCAACAATCTAACATTTACTACTTGGTGATTGGCCAGATGTGTAATGTTGGGGAACTGCTATAATCACTTTCTGACGTACAGCCTCAGAGATGCTCCGTGTTAATGGGAGCGTTTGTTTTTGTCTTTGTTTAGTTTTCATTATAAGTTTGTAAGTGGAATGCAAGGAAAATGTGACCCCATTACCCGAAGGTAAACGCTGTCTGTCGAAAGACCTTTTGTTGTTATTGAAATCGTGGAAGTGGAACATCCTAATCACCTTCTAAATCACTCTGCAGATGACCGATGTGTGATTAACTTTTACACACGAGTTCTGCCACAAACGGTCCAGCCAGCTCGTTTACTGCGCTTGCATATTGCAACAGTCGTTGTTTGACAGTGATGAGATCTGTGTGATTTAGGAGCACTGCAGTGAAATAAAGGTGTCTCTGCTCTACAGTGTTCCATCAGGTTGGCTCTGCGGTCTGAACTTGAATGCCACATAGTTAATCTTCCCACTTTTTTGTTGGGCGATATCATCCAAACTTGAGACGGCATTACCCAGGCACTGTTTGTTTTTGCTTCTGAACTTTATCTTGAGCTGCATATTCACGTACTCTTTAAAATATAATGACCCGCTCTGCAGTGCTGTCGCAGGAAACGCCATCAGCCATTCTCCTTGTCTCTGTCCTCACTTCTCCGCCGCCTTGTCGTCCTGTCTTTAATTGTATATGCACGGCGGTCTCCAGGGCGTGTCTCTAACCAGCAGTCTGAGGCTGTAAATCCCCTCTACATCATGCATGAACTGACTCCTGGATTCTGACGGATATCTGGAAATCTGGAGTTGCTTGTGGGATTTTTAAGAACATCAAAATAATGTTTCCTCGTTTTTCATGTTCCTGTTTGAGTGATTTTGAAGACGTGACTCCAAATCTAACCTCGGCCAAGTCGCTCCTTCTTGAGGCAAGGCCTCGATTAGCATAAGCGGACAACATGTTCTGCAACACAAAGTAACACAGTCTAAGCAAAGCAGCATTAAAAAAGACCTTTACTGAGGAGCATAGATGTGTTAAGTAGTTCCTTTCTTCACTGTAATCTTATTGATACACACATTATTGATACACAATATTCGATGTTCTAGGTTCATTAATCATAGCAGACACATTCCTACTTCCCCTGACAGAGGTCTGTTCACTGACTTCCTGAAGCCTGCTTTTGTAAAACGCGTTCAGAGAAAGACACAATGATATATTTCGATATTCAACAATACTCTCTGTGTTGGTGCAGAATGTCTAGTTAAATATATGAAGCCAAATGGTGGCCCAAAGACTCAGAGGGGTGAAAGGAGCATCCGGGGCTGATGGAGACAGTCACATGAGACAAATGGAGAGGCTTCTGCTTTCAGTAAAAAAGCACTTTTAAAAAAAAAAATCCTCTCTAACAAAACACAAATATGAACACACAGAATGAGGAATTAGCACAACGTTGCTTTTTTAAAATAATATTTATGTTTAGATTGACAGAAAGTGTTACTTGTCTACTTTGGGAATGTTTTCCTGCAGAATTTGAACCCATTTCATTCCTGTGTGTGTGTGTGTGTGTGTGTGTGTGTGTGTGTGTGTGTGTGTTGAATTTACAAGGTTTATCTACTCTCTCAGGCTCAACACAGGCAGTTATTCTCATAATGATAATAATATTAATAATGATAATAAACTCTAGTTCTCTAATGTACATCCAGTTCCTCTCAGTGTAATTGTTAGAAGCGGTCCATACTTTCACACACATGTATGCAATTTGACTCCTCAAAGTTTAGTTTGGTTAACAAGTGTGCTCATGGTTTGAGCTCAGCAGGCGGCGATGGTTGATGGGCGTGGCTCATTTGGTCATGGCTGCAGTGCTATGACAACAAGCTAGTTGTGTGAAAATCATGATGTCAAATAGTTAAAGGATGCATAAAATCATGAACCCCGTTATGACCTGTTAGCACTTAATGGGCTACATGCTTACATCTTTTATATACAGTCTGTGATTTTTAAGGGAATCTGATTTTAAATGAATCCTTTCGTTGTCACTTCATTTGTGTTAAAAAGAAAGAAGATGGTGTATAATAATGGGTTAAGCAATACAAACGTATGTCTGTGTAAACACGCTGTATCAGGTCAGCTTCATTTATTTATTTGTGCATTTATTTTTTGATTGAGTGTCCGTTTTATCCATTTTCTCATGTTATCCACTGTTTTGTATGTAAAGCACGTTGAGTTTAATGTGATGAAACATGCGTATAAATGTCAGTTAGGTTTGCTTGATGGGGATGTTTTCAGGTGATTAATGGTGCTGAACGAACACTCTTATAAAGTGCTTTCTTTCATGCTCCATCTGTATTTTCTGTTTCTCCCTCGACCACTTCCACCATAATCATGTTCTAACACTCTTTGTCTTACTTGCCTCTCCTCCTCCTCGCTGCCCGTATATTCAGCAAATCCTTGTTTTTGCTATCACGAGGATTTGCATGTATGTTTTGGGCTTTTATGGACTATTTCAGGCCATTTCTACTCCCTGCTGTCGGGGTATCCTCACGTCTTATATCATACATGTCAGAATCGTAGCAATGATACATTTTTCTTTGTGGTCTGTATGTAAGATGCAGTCATAGTGGTGTTTCCAGCATCATTCAGTCACGGAGTGGTTTACTCTCTCGTGCATCATTAAGGTTAAATATCGCCGGGAAACAACAATCTTTCTTTCTTTGCTTCCATTCATGTCATGAACATACAAAGCATGTCGAGCTATTTAAACATATGTTGAATAATTAAATCGTTTTTTTATTGCTGATTAATTTCAGTCAGCCATAACGGAAAGAAAACTGCTTCATTCGCACAGTGAATGTGAGCAATGTCTTAATTTCTGTCAGAGGGTTGGAAAAAAACTCTTAAATTTAAACGTTCAAGGTCTCAACTCAAGGTCTTAATTAAAGTTAAATGATGCTTGCAGTTGTTGAGGTCTTAAATAATTGCAGTTTTGCAGAGGAAGCAGCTCAGCTCTATTTCAAACACTGTTGAGTTGTCTGCATTGCAGCTATTTAACTGTGTTTGTTGTGAAATGCATCTTGTAATTAATTCAAGCTGGCATTTCAAGTGTTACACTTTAAAAATATGAACCAAAGAATAATATTTCATGCATTTCTTAAGGCAGGTATCTAGGAATGAGACAAACTTGTTCAGAGTAACTAGCACCTCCTTCCTTATAAAGGAAGGAGGTGCTAGTTGTTTTTGCTCTCAGTGGGACAAAAACAGAGACGTAAGATGTGTTAAGAGACCATAAGTACAGTTTGAACAATCCTCCAAATTCATGGAGTCTGCTGCTATTAGACGTACGTGATAATTTACAGATCATAGCAAAAAAGATGTTTTTAAAACTAAACACTGACATTATTTTACATCTTGATTCAGACAACTTATTTCTCTTACATTTCCATTTGTGTTTAGAAGACAAGTGCTGGCATCATCACATCATGAAAATCATTTTTGCGTTTTCACGTGTTACAAAGCCACCGTGTGGGCCAGACTGATGGAGATAGGAGACTGTAAATAATGGAGCAACAGTCAGCTGCCTCTCAAGAAATGTCCTCATCCTATGAATGAACTCAAACTGCAGCTGCAGATGTCCTTTCTTCACCTGCTCCAAGTGCGTGACCCTCCAGCTCACAGCAGAAACAGAACAAAGACTACGATTTCCAGCTGCAGATCACAACAATTGAGTCAAAATTAACTGCAGGATAACTGAAGAGTCTCTTGGGAGGCTGCTGAATGATTTCCGAGGACCACCAAAACAGCAGCAAGCTGGTTAGCTGTCAAACTTTCAAAATAAGAGCAAGGGGATCTTGTTTACAGATGGGAATAAATATAAATCTGTCCTATATTCCTTTAAAGATAAAGTTAGTCTTAGTGTGGAAAAAATACAGATATTTGTGTTAGTTAGTGCTAGAGTCTCCGTGCAGCAGGCATTAATTACAGTATAATATTCATTGTTCTTGTAACTCTGCAGTCAGATTGATGAAATAGATCACAGCGCAGTGTGTAATGCTGCCTCACCTTAACATATGTACATACATCAAAAAGTATATGCATTGGTATGCATTACATGTTGATTGAGGTCATCATAAACCTCATAATGATGAGATGAGATGGGCCTGTCTGGCTTTGCCCAACACATGACAATGATTAATCAATCACTTAAGACGTTCACTTTGCTTTCATTAATCAGGGCAGCTGTGTGTGGGTAGAGGCAAAGAAACTGAGAGGGAATGGCTCAATCAATCAAAAGCAGGTGGGGATGTTTGAGAGGACGATAAACTTGAGTTTCATGCAGAAACAACACTAACATCTTTCCCCTGTCAGCAGCAGCGTGCGACTGCACAGAGCACAACTAGCTGCAACTGGAAACAGGAACACCTGATTTTTAAAGGTGGACACTGGAGCTTCTTGTGAACCTGCTGGGTGGGTGGGCGGCGTGGAAACCCACGTTTTCAGGTGTGATAACTCGATACCATACTCTGCTGCTGTTCTGTCTCTGTCCGTTTTATTCAAGCTCACTTTGACAGCATAGAAAAATCAGTTTTCAGAGCAGCAGCAGGATTACTTTTACATACGCTCATGTCGTCACTTTAAGGGTTGTCTGAATCTACAAATTATAGAAAGTAAGTAAAGGTTTGACCTTAGCACAGGTGTTCCTCACGTGGGTGGATTATTTTTAAGCTGTTTTTTAACTTTGTGTTTGCATCCCTGATTTAAAAAAAACAACTAAACAAAAATAATAAAAGTGTGGATGAGTGGTGACGTTCGGTACCAGCGCTTTCTGTTTGAAATCCGTTCAGAACAAAGATTAACATCAGACACAAATGGCCTGGGAGCTCGGGACTCTGGGGGCAGAGAATCATAATCCTTCTTCCTCTGATTGATTGTGTGTGTGTGTGTGTGTGTGTGTGTGTGTGGGGGGGGGGATTATGAGTGCCCAGGCTGGACCATCAGGGCACTTAGGATTTTCACTGCTGGACTTTCTCCCTGAGGTGATCACTGCTAGTCATCGGGGTATTTTCCCCCTGACCCGCTTTGAGTATGACGAGGTGCCCGCCAATATTATTTATCACGCAATATCTGCAGTTACCCAATCCCCGACGGCGTGGCAGTCATGAACAAAGCAGTCGTGTGGCTCTTCTGGGTATGAATTCAGCCACAGTGACATCAGAGCGCTTAAGGACATCTGTGCCACGAGTGTTTGGCTGATTAATTACTTAAATGGGGTGGACGGTCAGGGGTTGACTTATGGCCCAACTGTGATGGATGAAGACACGTGGCTCAGGAGAGGCGCTCACATATGCGGTGATTAAAAGAGACCAGTGGAACGGCTCTTGAGCTCAGAGTTACGCAATCTACCGCCAATTAAATGCCTTTTCATAGTCCCTGCGCTCTGTCAGCCACACAAATCCAAAACAAAGTGATTGACAGCTATCGTCTGGTTTGCCAGTTGGTGGCGGGTTTTCGCCATTACCGAGATCATTCACCATATCTAAGCCCCGTTAATCTCCTCCTTCCAAATTATAACTTTGTTTCGTGGCACAACACAAAGTGCATCAAAAGTGGGTTTTTTTCACTTTTAAAAGTTTCGTACTTTGTTGAACAGAAAGAACAGAGAAGGGGGACGATGTGCAACGCACACCTCCAGTCAGAGTCCATCACAGCTGCTGTGGTCACATGGTCAGTATCATAAAGTACAAGGCGGCTGGTATGCTCCTGTTTTAGTTATTTATTTATTTTTTAAGTGAGACTTTCTTCCTGGATCAGATTTGCAAGCGTTCTGTTATCTGACAGAGACTGCCATGCAAAAAGTTTTGAGAAAACAGGAGGCATCAGGCTGTAGCTCCCTCTGATCCCTGTGGTTTACCTTGGTACAAGGATGAGGAATGGCAACATGCGTGTTGTTGATGTATGTTTGCATCACAGTGCGAGTCTGATGGATGATGTAGTCACCATAACTCCACCTGTTGGTTAGTGAAGTCCTGCTAAAAAAGCTTTAAGCGGAGCTGCTGTTTCGCTGCTGGTGTTTTGAAAGCGGACAAGACGAGCTGTGAGGTGGTCTGACTGAGCATGCTCAGTGTCAGCGGATGCTATAAATCTGATTATATCATCAAAAGATGGCTAAAAAAATTTTGACTATTTACTGTGAAAATTAAATATTGATTGTGGGGAGAGAAAAACACAAAAGCAAAACACCTCACTATAAAAGGACTATTAAAGGTTCATCACAATCATTTTTTAATTCTTATAAAAAAAACAGTGCCTCATTCACAGTGCAGGGACCACACAAATTCACTTTTCTTACAGCTTGATCTGATGAAGTCCAAACTGCAGAAAAAATAGTGACTCGCTGGTAAAAAAAAATATTTAAAGGAAAACTTCAACAACAGGCGTCTTTCTGGTAATCTGTTTAATCAGCTACCAAGCTTCCTTGGTAAATTGTGTTTTCTAGTAAAAAAGCATGTCAGATTTTATAATCCATGACTTTAAATTCTCTTAATAACTTTTTTGCGTACTCAGTACCACTTACATACCCACTTTCCACCTTGTTTACATAAGTGCTGCATCAGTGAACGTGTGTGATTCTCTGAATGTGAATAAGAAAAAGAGAATTTGGATCTTCACTTATTCCAACAATGAAAATCATTTTCATGTAACTAATCGCACGAGAAAGTTTTATTGTAAAATGTGCTCATTCCAACTGCTGCTATTGCTACTACTACTACTTCTCCTTCATCATCTTCTCAGTCTTCATCTCCTTCTTATTCCACCTCATCAGTTCATCCTCTGTCTGAAACAAGCTGCCCCCCAAACACAAAAACATGACCATATTAGGCATATCCCCTCTCTTTGACATCATACAGACACAAAAAAGATGTGATAAACTGAGTGAACATCTGGCTCATCCTTGTACATACACTGTCCTTTGGCCTTGCTTAAATGAGAATCCAGCACTGAAACAGGAGTTATAATACAGCAAAAACAGAAATAAAATAGCCCCCCCCCCCCAAATTTTTACCATTACAGTTGCTTCGACCCCATATTTGTGCGTTCAGGTTGTTGAACAGTTTTTCCTGAGTGTTTAGTCATGCACCGTCACTCAGTATTCTCCACTGAGACATAATGGGACCGATCTCGGTGTTTGTGTCAGTCGTCGCTTTGGTCACCTTTGCAGTTTCTCATCTCAGACTTGCTGTTTACTGCATTTCACTGAAGTGTGTGATTGCAGCCAGCCTAGGTGGCTGAGAGTGTCGTGCTGAGGAGGAGAAATGGACGATTTTTAAGAACGTCTTCGTCGTCAAACCTGAATCGCTCACAGTTGACGGGTGTGCTGCTGCGGAGGAGCAAAACCCATCGGCCTGCCAAAAAGGAGGGAACGCAGGGGTGTGGGAAGGGTGAGGTGAGCGTCCAGACTAAATTGATTCGTGCCACTTTTCTCCTGACAGCATTTGTTTTTGTTTATTGCGACATTTATTAAAGTGAGCGTGAAATGTAAGCAGTTTCTGTGGCGAGAAAGCAAAAACACCGTCAGAATCTGTAGACCGGCCCCACGAACAGGAGCCGGATGAAATTGCAAGAGCAGCCCAAACAGAGTATTAAATGAATAAATGCATTGGAAGCAAGTGTCATTCAATCTGTCTGCGTTATGAAATCCTGGTAATATTAATCTGTTGCTGTTTGGCAGTTTTGTTTTTTCTGGTGGGCATTTCCAGCTAAAGCAGGCCATGTTCACTCCAACGACACCGAGGCTGTTCGGTCTGATCTGAAAGCAGTTACTGCTGTTTGGAGAGAACACAATCAGAGGAAAATGAGTGATGACTTCAGTGTGCAGCTTCGGTTTTATCTGCTATATAAGGTGTAGTGCTGGGCGATATATATCGTGTGGACGATAGAAAAGTGTCTATCGTGTCATTTGTCTTCTATCGTTTCTAACCTAATTTTATAAATTATGACATAAAATATATCATTAACCCTATAACACCGGTCAGAGCAGGCACGCTCCGTTTTGCATAACTATTTTTAAACCTCTGTAGAACTGCAACCACATAAGCTAGCGCAATAATTTGTTTTGCATATGAGGAGTTGTACTTACATCTTATGCCATCAGCTTGTCCCAGGTCCTGGTTTCCTTCCACATATAGCTTTGCAAAAACTGCATAAAAAGCACTTGCAGCAACAACAACATAATATTCCAGAAACACGCTTTGCCGATCCGATCAGCTGTTCATAACACTTCCTATTTGGAATATAGGTCACCGCGAACTATCGCATGTCTGCCATTACCTGCCCGAAACCGGAAGTGACGTCATTTTTGCGGAAATGTAGTTTTTTTTTTACCATCAGGGCCTTATAAGCCTGTACTGGTGTTTTTAAAAGTCATGTTTGACTTCATGCTTGTCTGTATCATTTCTGGGATGCTTAGAACTCAAATTACACTGTTGGAAATAGTTTGTTTTGATGCACATGCTGTTTTGTTTTTGTTTTTGTTTTTTTTTTGCAAATTTGCACTATAATATTTATTTTCATTATTCCTGCAATATATAAAAATTAGTGTATCTCAAAAATAAAACTATGAAGACACTCAAAATAAATTTCACGTGTTTGGAAACTATTTTGTGCAACTTTTTTGTATTTACAGTTTTGAGGGATAAGCTTCTTACATTTCTCTAAGTAGAAATATATGTAAAAAAAAAAAAAGAGAACGATTTTCATTTTTTTTGTAGTTTATTGCACTTTTTTGCAATTTATGTAGTTACTATGGACTTAATGCATACATATTATTAAAATTTGGGCTATAACGGTTGTATTGATGTATAGCAACTTGAAATGGCTCCACAGCATGTAAAAATATAAAGATAAGCTCTGGCGAACTTGGTTCTATGGTAGGTCTTAAAAGGTTAAATAGCCTGTGGCAAATATATTAGTGTTGTCTTCTCACTATACATACTCTTAATTTTATGCAAGAGAAAATAAAGTATAAAAAAATGATATTTTTCGCAAAGAAACTCCGTCTTGTGGTTTTGCGACATGGTGCTGCTTTACATGCACCCGGATTTGCGACATGCTTTACGGTAACCCGGACATGCAACAGGCAGACACAGCTACACAAGCAGCCCAAGAAGAAGCACTTTTACCGAAAAGAGGGAGTATGTCTGTGATTTGGTTACATTTTGGGTTCAACAGCACCAACACGGAGCAGAAGACGCCCATTTGCAAGCTATGCTATAAAACTATTCGTGCACCCGATGGCAACACAACAAACCTCTTCTATGACCTACAGAAGGTCCAAGAAAAAGAATACTCAAGAATCTAGAAAATCCGAGCTAAACCAACTTGTGGAACGACGGGAGCAAGTTGGGAAAAGTTGAATAGGACAGCTTGATCCGAGGTACATTATGCCCGGTCGTAAGCACTTCAGTAAAGTCGAGTTGCCTCGCTTATATGACGCATGCCGGGCCAAAGTAGAGAAGGATCTTTGCAGTGTCGTGCATTATGCCTTGACGACTGACCTATGGATGAGCAGAGATAAGCAGCCCTACATGAGCGTAACCATCCATGTCACTAACAAAGACTCCACCCTCTGCGCTCGCTGTTTACAGACTGCGTACTTTCCAGATGACCACAGGTCAGGTGGTATATCGTGATATATATCGTTATCGTGATATAAAATAATTCATATCGCGATAAATATTTTTTCATATCGCCCAGCACTAATAAGGTGCTGAAGTGGAAAACGTGTTGGTGTAAGGCAAGGCAAGGCAAATTTATTTGTATAGCACAATTCAACAACAAGTTGATTCAAAGTGCTTTACAGAGACATTAGAAACAAAAACAAATAAAAAGCATGATTTAAAATTGATTAAAACAAACTAACTAACTAAACACACACATTTCACACCTGTTCGCGCGATCTGAACCCTTATCGTAAGGGGAGCTACCAGTCCTTCTGTGGACGAGCTACTTTCTATTTTAAATTCCCTGAATTTAAAATACTCTCTAGACCCAGTTGGGGAGCTACCCAGAGCTCTAATCCCACACCTGTTCGCGCGATCTGTAGTGCAGCAGCTCCTCGGTTCATTCTCAGCACCAGTTTTATGTGCACTTTGCTTTTTGACACGACCAAACAAGAAAATTGTCTCTGCTCTGAGCATGAAGTTTACCTGATCAGAGTTTCTGAGCCGCTGTACAAGGTGTCATCCAGACGTTTGGGGAATGAATGGATGAAATCTAAACCTTACCTGATTTAAATTTGGACAAACTCTTGTTTGACAGCTTCATCACAAATCCAGAACCTGCACAGAGAGCAAACATCAAGTTCTGTTTCAAAGTGACCCGGTCATTCGATGGTCGATGGTCGGTAAGGCCTGCGAACATGGAGAATGCTGTTTTTTGTTTCGTTATTCTTCGGGTCGAGCAGAGTGAGTCTGTTGGCGCGTGCATGACGAGATGACTTTGTAATGAAAACATTTAAAAGCTTTAAGATTGTTTATTTTCATTTCTCTTCCTGGAACATTTTGATCACTGTTTGTAATGACAGTAAACACCAAACAAACAACACAATATGTGTGGCATCAGAGAACCTGGGTGTACAAGCTTGTGAGGCTGTCACTAAGGACAAGTTTCTGTCAACATGAATTTGCATTATGTTCATACACCAGGTTGGCTTTGTAGTTTGTGCTTGAGCTGCTCTCACCTTTCTTTTTTGTGTGTTTTTAGTTCTTCTTGTGTTACCTTAATTTCAGTCTTTCAGTAATGTGTCGCTTTTTAATTCTTTTGAGTAATGTGCTGTGTATCGGCCTTGTAAAGCACTCTGATGTTAAGTTTCTCCTGTGTAAATCACTGAATGAATCATTTTAACTTGTTTGAGTAGCAGAAGGTCAGGGCCTGTGAGCTGCTGTTTAGCTTTTCATTAGAAACATCAATGTTTCAGTTTTCTTAAAAAATGCCAGAAAAGCCAGAGCAGTTAGGAGAGCTCGGAGTATCTCTGTGTGACATGTGGGCGCTTTAAAACGGACTGAAAATCAAATGGCATCAATGTCATGAAGTCCATTCATAAAACAGGAAGGTCTGCTCAGACATATTTGCTAATGTTACAGGTAAACTGATAAAGTGCATGGTTGGATTGGTGTTATTTAAAGTGCAATTGTGAAGTGTGACCCTACCAGTTTTTCTCCTTTTGGGTGGGTCATGCCAGCTCTGTGGGTCTGACTCACTCACAAACACATGGCATCTGATTCCTCGCCCACTCACTTTTCTCCTGCTCCATTCCCATGCTCTCTCGCTCCCTGACATCCTGTCATCTTTCCAGTCTTCTGTTTCCTGATCTCAAATCTGCCAGAATCAAGAGCTTGTTATTGTGTCGACGTAGGTTCGTCATTTTTGTCCAGTTATGCACTCATTCTTTCTTTTTCTTCTCGCTTCCTCGCAGATGAACATAAATTCGGACCAATGTTTTGAAGGTTATGGTCAGTGTGGGATAAAAACCACCAAATATCAAAATACAGATGCAAGTCCAAACCTTAGCTGCCGCGTTATTGTGTCTGTTGCTGAGCTGATGGAAACCCCAGTAAAGATGTGTTGCAGTTCTTCATTTTTGGACGTTTTCTTGTAGTACTCTTGTAGCTGAGGCCCAGTTGAGTGGAGTCCGGTGTCCTCAGGCTGTTGGAGGTGCAGTCTTGATTCACGATCAGTCCAAAAACTGCTGAGAGTCGCACGCAGACAACAACAGACAAGCCTCAGGGATATTACCTGAATCTGTGCCACATTCGAGGGATCCACTGCAAAGTGAAATTAATGGGTTATGAAGACACGTTTTGCCTAAAGCCAGAGTCACAAAGGTGGCTCTGCTTGTACCTGGCTCGATCGCCACGGTAACTGATGCTGCACATCTGAACTGCCTTGAAGGAGGTCACGTTCAGATGTTGTCATCACTAAGACAGATATAGATTCTCACCTGAGGGAGTACATTACACATTTTTGGACGCTGACACACTTTCTGTTTTATCTCTTTACCAAAAATATTCAAGTTATAAATCTAAGATCAGATAGTACAGGACTAGACACTGACCAATGAGAACAGCTGTTTTTCTACAGGTACAAGGCTACTCTTACTTATTTTGTTATAAAATAAGCAGGTTAAAGGTCTGGTGATGATTTCAAGCGCAGCATTTATATTTGGAAGGTTTGGCATTTTTTTAGAGATCAATGTTTAAAGTTTTAGAGCCCTAATAGGGGGCGGTCTTCTTTAAAACGACCCCTATTCTTCACAACTCTCTGTGACCAGGTCCTCTGACTGAAGCAGGCGGTGATTGATTGGTCTGTTTTGTGTGGGAAAATAATCACATGACTTGGTGAAATGCACCTTAATGAACTATTGTGACACCCATCGTCTCTTCTCAGTACAATGTGAAATTTATTTAGCTTTGAAAATAATCGATGTTATACTAACAAATGTTGGCCATTGCCACCGTACATGTCTAGTATTTTCTTTGTTGATCCTATGAAGGCATCATCACCTGTTTCACTGATTTCTGGGTGTATTCTCTCAATACATCTTGTCTGGAAAGTTAGGTTGGGAAGCACATCTGTAACCGGAAGGTCGCCTGTTCGATCCCCGGGCTCTCTGTCCTGGTCGTTGTGTCCTTGGGCAAGACACTTCACCTACTGGTGTTGGCCAGAGGGGCCGATGGCGCGATATGGCAGCCTCGCTTCTGTCAGTCTGCCCCAGGGCAGCTGTGGCTACAACCGTAGCTGCCTCCACCAGTGTGTGAATGCGAGAGTGAATGAATAGTGGCATTGTAAAGCGCTTTGGGTGCCTTGAAAAGCGCTATATAAATCCAATCCATTATTATTATTATGCATGATTTTATGTTAATGATGGAGCTTCATGACGTCCTGGCCAAACTGTCCGATTACACTTCCCACGGAGTTTGTTTGCAATCATGCAGCTTCTAAAATTCTTATTTGAATTTGGTTTGGAGGCACTTCAGTGCTACAGGATTCTTCAGGCTCAAAGACATCTGAGGAATAAATAATCGAAATAAATCAAACTTAATCAGAGTTAGTTGACTAGATGGATGCAATCAGCCAAACACATAATATAGAGGATTTGTAGATGAATACTTTTTTATGCCTGGATGAAGTTTTATTGTATCTGAACCCAAGTGTTACAATCAAAGAACCTCTTTAACAGAAACGTTACGTTTACACTTTCAATTAAAAATCATAGAAGAATATTAAGCCCATGCAAATTCACTTATAATTAATCATGCTGGTATATTTTGTACAGATTGCACACATGATTGGTGAACTTTGTGCCTATTAATATGCAAACTAGGCTAAGCACAGTTTCATCATTGGCACCACAAAATCCAAAGAAAAAGATTAAGATAGATACGAACCAGCCTTTGTCGTCCAGCGCGACAAACACACCGTAGATGAATTCAGTCTGAAATTAGATCTCACATTGTCATTCTGTAGTTTGCAAAGTGATCTTTAGACAGAAAATAAAGGAACAGGAGAGCGGCCGACCATGCTTCAGGGCTGAAATACAGCTTTCTGTCAGCCGGCTGCCATTAATTTCACTTTCTTCTTCAGACACATCTCTCTTCATAATGGTTCATTCATTACCTCCAATGGCTGTTGCAGATTTATGCTTTGGCTCAGCCCGAGCTTAGACTGCACTTTGCCAAGGGGACAGCTGGTAATACTTTAATATATAGAGACATAGGCATCATCATTATTCAGCAGGATTAAAAGCTGTTGGGGGGGTTTTCTGTCAAACTCACAGATAGCCCAGCTGTCCTTTTTAACATCTTTTGAGCTCTTATTGTGTCTAAAATTGCTCCTTTGTTTCCTCATTCATTGATTTCAACTTTGGAAAAACTCTGTAAGGCTGGGGTGTCAAAATTAAGGCCCGGGGGCCAGAATCGGCCTGCCAAAGGCTCCAACCTGGGCCACTGAGCTGCTTTGGAAAATGTGAAGTAGGACATAAATGATCGGTATCGAGAGGCAAGTAAACAAACACCTCCGCAAGTGGCTCAGGTATGTGACTGGTCATCACTGCCGACCTGAGGGCGTTTTGGTTCAGGGTCGAAATGCCTGATGATATTTGGACACCACCTGACGACACCTGGTTGAAAGCTGCAGTCGCTTACAGCCACTTAAGGTGCAACTTTTAGGTGTATTTTATAAGTTTCCAACTGTATTTTCATCAGCTTCGCAGGTTTTCTCCTGAAGACCAAACCAGTGGTCATTCATACTATCCCAGTGTAAATAACAGATAAACAATAAAATAACACAAAGTTTCTGTTTTTCCACTATCTACCATAGAAATGTATGTTTACAGTAGCTTCACAGTGGAACAAAAAACCCCAAAACAAATTAAAACAAATTGAAAAACCTTTCATTTTATTCTTATAGGACACTCGGGACGATGAGCTACCAGAACTTTTGTTTGTCATTTTACACATTATTTCAATTTAAATTTCTTACAGTTTCCGGATGAAGAGTCGCGCTGACACACTTTCATTACTACAGCATCATTTCTTGATCGTGTAGAAAAACCAACATGTGCTGCTGAAATTGCTTCTTTTCCTTATATTAAAATATCTCAGGGATTAAATTTATGGTTAAAGTTCTTTACACTGCCTTTTTACTCAAACTCCTTTTATGATGTAAAATGAGTTTGATACACCGGCTGAAGGTCTCGTGGGGAACCTTTCAACCACCAAGTTCCACTTCTGAGTAAAAAAACCTCATAAAATATGTATGTGGGGTAATCAGGTTGTTAGTTTTTAACTGTTGCAAATCGGCAACGCCTGCCTTAAGAGGGTTAAATATACAAAGTGTGTTTTCATTTTATTGTGTTTTTGATGGAGGGGGTCAACACAGGAGGTCCATAACTGTTTGCCTTCTTTCATCAGCTTTTAGTGTTAGAAAAGGTTTTAGGGATGCTGAAGCTCCCAAAGAAGACTCACACTCCTTATACACACATGTGACTTTATGTTTGATTTAACCATCCTGCTCGCGTCTGTAGTTGGAAACAGTTACCATCAAGGGAGTGATGAGTCTTTAACCAACCAGTTAGCATGCATTACCAGGATGCTAACATTGTTTTTACAAAATTGCACGCGCAGTCATGTTAAATTTGTGAAAACTAAAATAAACTGAGTTTTTTATGTTTAGCGGCAGATGTAAAGTGTTTCAGCTTCGTTCACTCCGTTGAGGACTGCAGGTGCTCCTGGACTGCAGCCAGTTTTAGTACATTTGGATCAATAGGATGTGGACAGGCCACGTTGTTGTATTCATTCTCAGTGTCTGAACAAATACATCACATAGTTCCTGAGACTTTTTATACGTGTGGAGAAAAAACTAATATAAACTTGTGTTGCTGTAAAAGAATAGCACTGAAGTCATTATTACCCATCGTTCGGGGACAGTAAAGGTCTGAAAATTTAAAAAGAAAAAACGAGAAACCCATTTGTAGCAGTTCCATCGATGTCTTCAAACATTATAAAAGCACCTTTGTGTTACCATCCACCCACCCTTTTATACAAACTCTGGTATTATTTGATTTTGTGCCATTGAAGTCCTCGTTCAGGGATACACTGGTGGCACTCGGTGTTTTCTTCATCAAAATTTTAAAAGTGCTAAATTCGCCTCATTCTTTTTATTTTTCAAGTACTTTGGAAGGTGTTAAGCAGCCTGTTTGTGCACCTCCATTGCTGGGCTGAAATCCTGCGCTCTTGCAGAGGTGTGTGTCAGTGTGTCTGTCCTCATGCGTTTGATGGGAGGGCGAGGTCCTCTCTTTGAAAGCCTGCAGGCTGCTCTTCAGATGAAAAAGCACACAAGCGACTGCCTCGGAGATCACATGCCACTCAAACTGTGCAGTCAGACCTGAGAGTGTCAGAGAGCGGGGATATGGAAGAGACGGATGAAGGGAATACGTTTGCAGGCGTGGGGGAGAGGGAGTGATGGGAGCTGATGGGAGCTGATGGGAATGGAGCTACAGTAGCTGAGCTGCGTCTGATTGCAGCTCTTGATAAAGAAAGTATCTGATAGGCAATCAGAGCTGTGGCCTGGGAGGATTTGAAATTTTTGTTGTACTATGGATTGGGCCACCTCTTCATCTTTTCACCCATCTTTGAGAGCGCTGATGGGATTTTGACAGCACTTGAAGAACGTTGCGTCTTCGATAGCGTTTCAGAATTGCATGTCAGTGTCACAACTGCAAGACAAAAAAAGAGTTGCTGGCTAAAGTCTGCAGGATCAGTCCAACTCAGGAGTTGGGAAAAGCTGCGATGCTGAAGCCAGAAAGTGTTTTTCCAGTTTTGTGTTTTCGTTCCTGTCTGTTGTTATATGAGATATTTTTCTGGCTTAAAATGGGGAGATAGTTCTTTTTGGTCATTTGAAAATTAAAAGTGTATTTTTGCTTTTCATACACAAGAAACCCCTGACATGTCTCGTTATAATGGTGGCCACAGTTTCAAATAACGGGGTCAGTGTATGCGCAGGTAATTCCTGTGAGCAGAGAAGCCCAAACATGTTGATGAGTGACAGCCGATCAGAATATTGTTGATTAAAGGGGGAGGGGCTAAAACGACCTATATCAGACAGAAGGTGAACTGTGGCCCAGTGTAAGAACACAAGAGATACTTTACAGTAGCTTCACAGTCCGATCCAGTAATACAGACGAGCAGAACGTCACGTTGGAAGTTTTCTTTCATTTAACAGATTGACTGACAGGTTATTATTCATGTAACGCAGGAAACGTGACTTTGCTGTTAATCTCTTGGTTTAGTTTCAGGATCCTGCACTGTTTGTGTTACTCTGCACAATATATTGGACACTTTCATTAGAACAATTGTATTTTTTTATAAAAACACTTTCCTTATTGATGTATTTTTTCTAGTTTATTGAGCTTTTGTTACTTTTCTGAGTCATTTCATTTTTTCCTCTGACATATTTATTTTTATTGAGCAATTTTACTGTAATGGGCCGTTTTAGTTTGCATTGGTGGTTTTTCTGTGGCGATTTTCCCAATTTTGGAGGTTAATAAAAAGTGCTTCTGTCTACATTCTCTGTATTTTTCATCTCTTATGGTTCACAGTGAAGCACTCAAAGGCAGCTTTTACATGACTGTGATTGATTTCTGACCTAATTAAGAAATGTAAAGCACTTCTTCATTAATTAATGTGCCTTCTTCAGCTAGCTAAATGTGCTTTCCCATTTGCTGTTCCCACAGAGCGTGTTCACTGTTTTGTTGGGCCCGTTCACCTTCTTCAACGCCCAGAAGACAAAGTATCTCCAGATTCTCACCTCACTCATGCGATGGATTGGTAAGAAAACATTCCTGCAGTATTCCCTCGTAACGAGCTGTTTTTCTTTTCACTATTTTCTCCCCTCGCTTTCTGTGACCTCTCCATTTCTGCAGCCTCTTTTTCCACACACGCATATTTCCATTTTATCGGCGTCTCCCTCAGAGTTTCTTTCATCCCTCCCTCCTGCCTTCACCTGCCTGTGTGGCTGCTGCGTTTAAGGTCCGTCCATCATGGTTTGGTCCTGCTCTGTGTCTTTGACTCCCATCTCCTCTCATTCCTCAGCCTGACAGGCTTGACAGCCCGTCCCAAGCTTGATTGGACCGTCACTCACATGGCGACGGATGAAAATAAACCGCCCGTCCTGGGTCCACTGTTAAAATCACAACACCACTGAATCACGGCAGTCCCGCCGCCCCCGTACGGCCGCACGCTCGCTCACGTAAACGCACGCAGACACAACAGCGTTCGCGCTCTGTCCATCGTCTGACTAAATAACACGCGGGTTTTAGCTGCATCCTTCCCTCTTCCTCGTCTCAGCGTCCCCTGGCTCTGCAATTGATTGGTCGTGTCACTTTTGCAGGGCTCCAAACAACACGGGATAATGATTTAAAACGGCTCCAGTGGACAAGCGAAGATACTGGAACAGCAAATCGTTAAAAAAGAAAAACCAGCCTGTTTTTCTTGTAGGGCGGGGGTAAACCATCAAAATTACGTTGAAGTTGTTGATAAAAGCCAAAGATAAACTTGTCGTACTTATTTTGTTCTTGGTCTGCTGTACTTTAGGTCGAGTTTTGGCAGAGAAGAGAAGCAGACGTGCTTATTAAACTAACTATTAAATAATTCTCTCTGAACGTGAGCATCAAAATCAGCTGCGTCTCCAGTGAGTCTCTCGTCCTGTGGATGAATTTCTGCGTCACCTTGCTGGGCTGAAGCAGCTGAAATAGATCAGGCTAGCTGATTACTGAACATTAGAGTGAATGAATTATTCACTAGTAAAGTGATCATGTCATTGACCGGCTCTTAGAGGGATAAAAATGTAGTAGTTAGTAGTTAAATATAGCTGCACGGGCCTCTCAGCTGCCCATATTACCAGTATGGGATAAATATACGACCTGCTAAAAGTTAAAAACCCTTCAAAGCTATAAACAGACGGATACACTGGGGGAAGAGGCCGGTTATCAGCTGAACATATACAGTCCTGCAGCACATTTAACTAGTGAAGCATATCAAAATTCCCAGTCTTTCCTTTTGTCTGGAAATTATCTTCTATGATCAATTAACACTTCTCCTATAGTGACATTCACACCAAGCAGCTCTGTCAGTGGCATACATTTAGTCAACTACACAAACAGCACACATTCAGTCAGTGTCTGTAAAGGTCAGTACTGTTCTCGGACATAAAAGCGCTCCACAACAATCCAGAAGCAAGTCGACCTCTTTACGAGAGACGACAGCTAAAGTGTTGGCGCTGTTTCAAAACATTTTTGTGTTTCGTGTCGACTTTCACGTCCTGTTTTACATCCAGCAGTTTCCACTTTGTTACACGTTAAAATGAGGACTTAATAACCTTCTGTAACACTCCGAGTCCAAGTGCTGACCTGTGCACAGATGTCTTGGCCCTCGTCGCGGCCTACTTTATCCATCACACCATCGATCCTTATTATCGGCCTGGATCCTTTTCTTTGCTCTGTCCAGTTGTGCATCTTTGTTTTTGGTGCAGAGCAGCAAGCAGCCTTCCCAGTGTGTAAAGACAGTCTGAGTTTTAGATTGCTTGTTGGAGTATTTCTGCATGAGCTGCGTCTTGAGGACGAGTCAATGTGCTGGAGCAAATAGGCTGCATGCAGAATATGAACAAATGAACGATAAGAAGCTTGTTTGCGAGCTGGGGCGCTCGTACTCGTAGCCCCATATTTTGTAATTCTACCATCTGGAAAATGTATGTTGTGTAGTTGTTTTTTATATTGTGTCCCTGGGTGTTGGTATCCGCTTTATTTGAAGGCGCTGACACTGACCACATGAGACAGGAGACCCTGCCTCCCCTCCTGACCATTACTCACCAGTCCCCGGATGCACCTGCAGTCACATGTGCTGCCCTGAGCGAGGACGGGGTGTGTTTGATGTCAGGGGTAGCAGCTGGCCGGTGCGTCGGTGCCCCGCCCGCCACCCTCGGCTCCGGCCTTGTCACAGTTGTTGCCACTCAACTGTAGTCACCTCGTTGTCCAGAGAGCCCCGATTTTTACACCAAACATGAGTGATGGTGTACCTGCCTGCTGCTCGGCTGTCGGTGACATGCTGGGATATTCAGCAGAGTCGCCATTAGCCTGGGTCAGCGCGACACCTTTTATACAACCCAGAATTCCTAGCTGCAGTCATTTAGTCACCTTGTTTGCAGCGGTGCCATATAAATCTAAATTAATGCTTTATAGTGACTAATAAAGGACGTCATCAGGGCCATCTGCATCTCTGCGATAACGTGTCTCACAGCAGAAGTACCTCACATGTTGGTGAAGGACAAGGAGACAGAGAAGGAACCACAGTGCACAGCTTGTATATGAATATTCAGTGTTATGTATACACGATGCGTTGTAGCTGCAGTTAGATGTAGTTGGAGTGTCTTCACCTTATTTTTGTTGTTTTTTTCCACATTAATCTTAATAAATATAAGGTAAAGGCAGACATTGCTGTAACCTGTTGCAGCCGGCCTCTTCCTGCCCGCTGTCAGCAGAGTGGATCATTACTGGTGCTCCAGAAGGACACTTTCCAAACACTTACACGAGTACACAGCTTCTCTAATTGTTATTGAGTCATATGAGACAAAGGGAAAAAGTTAACAGCCTGTCCGCTCAGTAAATAAGTATTCATTACTGCCAGCCATCTCTCCTGAGACGTGTGGATAGATGTGTAGAGGGGCTGCTGTCTGAGTTTATCAGTAGGTCGGTGCCATGTGGATCTCAGGGCTCCTAAAAACAGCCATCAGACTTACTTAGCAGGAAAGCCTTTAAACATTTGTACTCGATGTTTGTGGCTGAAACAGTCCTCGATCAGGAAACTCCCATCTCCCATTATTGGGAAAAATGAAAACATAGATTTACACTCTAGCTTGACTGGCTGGCAGCAGGATATGGCTGCGATGGAGTGACTTTAGTTTGTCCAGTAAAATAGTACTTTTTGATTTCAGTGTAATTCATTTAAAACACTTTAAATCTTTAAGATTTTGTCCTGAGTTCATCTTTCATAAATAGCTTTTGCTGTAAGTCAAATGCTGTAAGTTTCAGCGAGCCGCAGGTCTCTCCATCCATCTAATGTTCTTAGTTTACAACAACATAATGTAAAGAGCCAAGAAACTCCCCGCAGGGATGCTCACAGCTGCCCACTGCCATTTTAAATGGCCATGGGATTGAGATATTGTTTTTGAAGGTCAGGGGGACTCTGGTGGCTTGTTGACTGGAAAGGTTCTGCTCATTCAGAGCGAGGGGTGAATTATGAGCCGGTCTTAATGAAGTGAGCAGCAGCCAGAATCACAGTTCAGAGGTCCTGAAAAATTACATTTCAAGACCAGCTGATGAGCATCAGTCCTGTTCTGGCTTTCAGTGACATTTGTGCTGTCAGGAGCAAAGAACCTTTTCTTTTTTTGCGTCTAAACATTTACATGATCACGACCACTTTCAGTGTTTTTACTGCCTGCTTGGCTTCGCTGCTTAGCACTGATGTTCCTTTGTGTGATGGCCACTTTGATTTTCTGCAGAGATGGTTTTGAGGTGGTTCAGGAATCACGATCCAATACAACTGTATCCACTAGCTAAGCTTTTAATTAGAGACACTGACCTCAGGTCTTTGTTTACCTCAGAGGCGGTGTCATTACACAGAAAGATTTGATTAAAGTGATTAAAATGTAATGCTGCAGTTTCAGCCATTTGTTTAAAAAATCGTTAATGCTTAATCCACTTAGCATTGTGGTCGTCATTTATTTGACATTTGACCTTAATTAGGCGTAATATTAGAATTATGTTTTGTAGGCTTTTTTAAAAACATTGATTAAAATGTAAACGGCTGACACTGTCCACTGCACGCACTCACTGCTGGGTAACAACTGGGAAACCAGTATATATACTGTATACTTACAGAAAGTTGGGTTGGACATGACAAAGCAGCTAATAGCAGGATGTACAATGTTAGCAAGCAGGTAGCTGTAACCTAGCTACACTGCAGGAATCTGGTGATGGTTAGTTTGTAACATTAGCTGGTAAAATAACATGAAAATGCTTCGTGGAGTTTATAGACCAGCATTGAGGGTCAATTAACAGACCTTGTCTATATTTTTCATATATTAACATGGATACTTGCATTAGCTAACATTTTCCAGAGGAGAGATCCTTCCATGAATATGATGACAGTTTGACTGTGCTCTTCCCCTGATGCTCAAATTCCTGTTTGGTAAGAGGGGCTTCATTAGTTACACTGTATTAAGTGCTTCATATCCAACGTAGCAGCTAAACGTCAGTATAAAATCCACCATGGATTTTTCCCAAACATTGAGTTTGTGTTGAGCTAGGAGATAAAACTTTGCTGAATTTTTCGCACTCTGCGATGTCTTTTTGCAACTCGACTGAACTGGTTTTATTCTGTTTATTAATAATCTGAGCACCTTTTTCATTTTGTGGTTGATTGCTGTCCTACAGGAGCTGTGCTTTTGTTTTTTCAAAACTCTGACAATTGGCTGGGCTCTTAATGCGAGTTAATATCTGTTCATGCAGATTTTCCCTGATGTGTCACAGCTAATTGCTGTGCTATCACAGTTCGCATGTCATTACCACTTTGGCCCCTTTCAGTTGCAAACTGATAGCAGACGGACTTCCTCTGATTGCCGTTTTATCACTTTATTGATGCACCAGAGTTGTTTCGAAGATGACACATGACTGCATGTTAAACTCGTGATGTTTAACATTTATTCGTAGTTCTTCCCCTGGAAACCATTTTACTGGGAAAGTCCTGACAGTCTATTTTATAAGTTACTTTAGACACGGACAATTTAAAAAATTATCACAGTCATTTAAAATCAACATATTTAAGTCATAGTATAGAATAAGTATAAAAATCTAATAATTTCTTTTGAGAAAGTAGAATGAGCCAGAGAAATGTTATTTTTTTAGTCCTAACCTTTTTTTAAATGAAGAATAAACCACTTCTTTACATTGTTTGTTTCCTTTTTATAAAGCACCTTGAGGCGACTGATGTTGCGAGTTGTTGCTATATAAATAAAATGAAATTTTGCATCTTTATCAAAGCATTTAAATCAGTGAAACAGAGGTTTGGCTGGCTCGTGTCTGTGAACCTCAGCTGCAGCATGGGGTGCTAAACGGTGCAGCCAACTGCTGCGCTGCTTTGTGCCATGTATACAGAAAGCCCTATCCAACATCACAGAGCACGTTAGGAGGCGAGGAAGCCACTTATCACCCAACAAATACGAGTAATTCAACAGCCCCAGCAGCTCGCTACCTCTGTTCCTGATAGGCTTGACGTGATGGAGGCTCGGCACAGTGAGAATTCCTGAAACCCTGGTGAGACCTGGGCAAAGAGCCGGAGCTACTAATTACTGCAGAGATTATCCAAGAGTGCTCAAGGAGTACCTCTCTTAATTAGGGATGGCAAGATTGCTGTGCGTTAAAACTGCCAGGGGGGGGATGCTTAAATTGGCCAACGTGACAAGAAAACAAGCAGCATCACCAGAACCTCGTGTTACATTCGAGCGCGCAGCATTTCCTCTTCAGCACGGCTGCTTTTTTAAGCATCAAAGCACAGCGCAGAAGTCCTTGACCTTCCTGCAGTCATCAGTGAATTGCTCACACTTAAGTACTCGCGTTGTTCCATTCAAAGAGCAGGGCCTCCCAACTTTCAGCTTTCCTGTGCACCACTGCACATGAGATTGATCACCTCTCACCTTCTACCATTTTCTCCTCATTGATTGAGTCCAGGATTCCCATCTCTTCTCCGATAGCATCTGGGAGTCTTTCTCTCAAGGCAGTCGATGACTTCTTGGAGCATTGAGAGAGTCTGCCAGCCTTGGCTCTAACCGCGTCTGCTATGTTTGCTACTAGAGACAACACAGCCGTACGAGCTTGCTCTGGAGGGTCGTTAAGTTGAAGCATTCCTCACAAGGTCAATGGCGTTCCCATCCAGGTAATATAAATCACTGGCTCAAAGAGATGGACGGGCCTAGTCGTGGGGATTGGGATACGTGGCTGCTCAATTTACTCAGCTCCTGTTGTCGCACGTCAAGTGCGGTGGAGAGTATTGGTTGGGCTCAGTGTGTCTATGTGAAGGCGCATTGAATTAGCATATCTCGACGGGTAGGTGCAGGGGTAATGGCTCATCCTGTCTGTGATGGTATGTTGTGCAGGGGCTTTGAAAGATGGGTGTTGTTTTCACGCTTCCACATGTGCACTGCACAGACGTGGCACTGAAATCCAGTCCATGAAGGTGATTGTGAAAGTTTAATTTCAAACATTTATAACCTGTGATTTCAGTATAACTGCCCAAATAAGCTCCCACAGGCCAAAGATGGCTGATGACTGGTAGATATGCAAGTATACAGTCAGATCAGACATTAGTCACTCCTATGATGAAGTCCATGAGATGTCAGATTGCATCAACGTGCGAATAGTAGCATTAACAGCTCCAGTGCCTTTTGCACACTCAATCCATCACCTAAACCAAAAGGAGTCATTTCAGCAGGGCGCACAGCATTTCCTGTTGTGTTATACTAGCAAGTGAGGACTACATCGATGTTTGTGACACCTAATTTACAGGTCAGTTAACTGGTTTGGCATTTTTAGGTTTTAGAATTGGCTAAGACTACAATAGAGCACTAAAATAATACTGTTTAGTTTAAACATCTACGCCTTTACTCGCTCACATACTTGGTAAAATTATCTTTGGGTCTAATTCTCCTGAAATCATTTGAGATTTATGTGTGAAATGTTTCCGGTGAGCAAATAAAAACCACAGAAGAAGACAGGAGCATTAATGGCTACAAGAAGACGTGATGAGTTAACGCAGAGTCGTGTGTACGCACTACCCGGCTCTCTGTAATTTGTCACTGAATAATGCCTTTTAAGGAGTAATGAATGCCCCTTATGCTCGTCTCTTACGTCAGTCCAGAGAATTATGAGGCCTTACTGAATTTACTATGTAAATAAACTTCTACACTCAGTTAAGGTGATCAAAGCTAATATGCTTTCATTTCACGGCTGTACAGTACTCCAGCATTGAGATTCATGGCTTATAGGTGCAATGAGCGCGATAAAATTGTCACGGCCGGACGTGATTTGCCCACCTCGTGTAGCATTATGCAGGCGAGGGCCGGTGACAAATGAGCACATTATGAAAGGCTTCAATCTAGTGCTCAGCTCCTCTCTACCATCTGATTGACTTTCAGTTACTTTGAATTATAATCAGAATCAGAATACTTTATTGATCCCTGGGGGAAATTATTTTTTGTTACAGTGCTCCATTTTAAACCATAATGAGTTGGTTCCTGTGACTTTAGTGGGATAAATGAGTGCTTTGTCTCTGATCAGCATAAAAACGTTCTAATTGTGGGCCAAAGAAATGTTTTCCAATCGATTCTTTTCAATTTAAAAGCATTTGGAGTTATATTTCATTTTTAAGCTTCAATAAGATTTGACTGGGAGCTTCCCAGTACAACCAGCCCCATTGTCCTTGCAGGCTCTCCTGCAGCATCTTAATCTTGGCCAGACTTGGAAAAAGGTGCTTTAGGTAATGTAACCGTGCCCAACCACCCTGAGGCACTCTTAATTAAAAGCCCCGTGCTAGTTTCCTTCCTGTGCAGCCTGTGAGTGTTGGAGAAAGATGGAGAAAAGCCTTCTTTCTCTTCCCCTGCACCTTCGTCTCCCTGGTGTACCGCAGGCAGACGGGTTTAGTTGCCAGCTATTTCACACATAGCTTCGTGCAGACAGAAAGGCGGAAAAAGATGAGAGTTTGAAGGAGAAAGAAGACAGGCGGAGCAAAGGGGGCAGACAGATGGTTTTGGCAATGACTCTTTCACACATTGCAGATGTTTTGTAGGAAGAGGAGCAATTCAGAAAGAGTATCTATACAGCACAGATAAATTAAGGGACTTTTTTGCGTGTCATCGTCCTTGAAAGCTGGTGTGTTGCCCATTCGTTTGACATCTCTGTGTAAGAGGGTTGAGGTTGTAGCGGGGAGTCGCAGAGCTTTCCCCGGAGCCACAGATTACATTGGGCCTAAGCCAAAGATGCATTCAATATTGAACAGTCGTGAAACAGGTTTTACAGAGTTTGTGCTTACATGTGAAATTCAAGGCAAGCGTGAAACAAGGGTGCGAAATGTAGCTGTGTTGTGTTTTCCTGACACGGCTACATTTTCAGCAAGTGTTCAATCAGGCGGCCCATCAGTTATAATCCCATGAGTTTAGCCTCTGGAGACAATGGCCCGAGTTTTGGAGAAAGCTAAACGATGGACACAGCTTCTGGGTCTAATGGAGTTGCTTTCTTTTGACGTGGCCAGTAGGGGGCGACCTTTCTGGTTCTGCAAAGAAGTCTGTTTGAATCGAGGTCTATGACAAAATTAGCTCACTTCTCCTTTGACGTATGACCTCAGTAAAAACGCTTCTGATGAGCGCCATGTTTCTCTGTTAAATGATCTTCACTTTCTGAGTAAAACAGACGATAAAGGACGGCGCGCTTTAAAGTGTCGCTGCTTTGTGATAGATGAGTCGGTACCTTATGAGCTTGCAGTGTCGTGTCGTTGCCTTTTTTAAAATTGTGCACGATATAAAATATATACCAAGTTATACTGAAATCAGTGCTGATTTCATTCGTTATCCATGCAGGTATTAAGCAAGTGAATAAAAGTGAATATTCTTTTTCAGAGATCAGATTACTCTTTTGTAAAGCTCTACATCCACACTGAAACACTGAAACACTAAAACAAAGGCAAAATGAGCTTTTTTTCCTGCTTCTTCTTTGGTCAGCAGTTATTTTGCCTCTTGTACAGTGTAGATGAACAAAGCTTGCCTTGTGGCATATTGCATCCCTACAGTTTGGTCTGCAGATGTTAGATATTCCCATCAAAGACAGCGTGAGTCTCAGTCTTATAGAGTGATGTCAGAGTTTAAGGTATAGAATTATTTTACTGCAGATATGAGGCATATAATGGTCCGAGTGACACTTCCTAAATGTCACCGAGTGTTTAAAGGACAGCTGATAATGAAAGCTGAGGAGCTGGCTCCTGGCCTGGGCTATGACTAACTCCTGATGTCACGGGTTGAGAGTGTGTGTGTGTGTGTGTGTGTGTGTGTGTGTGTGTGTGTGTGTGTGTGTGTGTGTGTGTGTGTGTGTGTGTGGAGAGATGGCTTGCTGGGCCACATGACCGTTAGCCTGTAACAGGACTGCATGCGGCTCTCAGGAGTCTCCTTTAGACACAGCTGCCAACGATGCGCCTCCTGAAATCAATTGGAGCTGCAGTGGGAACCGCAGGACGGTTTTATACTGGGCCGTGAAACGACCGCTGGTTTGTTTTTTACGCCTGATGTTTCTGGAACAAACAGCTGGAAGGCAGTTCAGCACTGCCATCTTTATCCACATGAGGTTAAACTCTGAGAGAACTGAGACCGGACTACAATGTGGTCACCATATCAGGTTTTCACCTCGTTGATCTTTTGAGAGAATTCACTCTATAACTATAGAAATCAGTCAAATGCACCTTCAACTTTATGTATGGCATGTTTTGGAAGCCCAGTTTAATTCAAAATAAAAGCACAAAAAAAGTGGAGAGACAATTATTTCTGATATTTTCATGTTTATATTTTATTTTTATATAATAATAATAATCTGATAACCAGTTTGGAGTTGAGTGGATTATATGCACCAAATACTTCATTTAAAAAAGTTGAATTAAACTGACGCTGTAAAGCCTGGATTTAAACCAAAATAATACTTATTGGGTACACTTTGCTGTTTTACAAGAACATTAAAATCAAGTGAGACCATCAGAAAAACGCTGTCTTAAACCCTCCCTCTTTACTATTTATCATCTCTTTTATTTGTTATTTGTAAAGTTGATAAATAATGTACAGGAAGTTCAGCTCCCTCACACTAACGCAGTCCTGCACTCACAAACACAAGATTCAATCTAAATACCTTTGATAACACTTGGAAGATTACAAGATTTAACCCTGTGGATGTTAGTAACTAATGTTAGAGTGATGTTACTGATATTTAACTAAATTAGATTTTTTTTGAGCTGCAGTTGCGCAACACTGAAGGCCAGATGACCAGATCATGATATCTTTAAAATAGCTTAATTGAAAATGTGTAAAAAGTACATTTACTGTAATAGTTTGCAGAAGTTTGAAGTTAAACATCTTCAAAAAATATAATCTGCAAGAACTATATAGTTTCTAATATAGATGTAAGATGCTTATTTGATTAATTTGACTTACATTTCTGTATTTAAACCCAGAGAAATGATTCATTTAGTGTAATGGTCAACATTTCCCTTTTACTCCTGTCAGCCACCACGCTGAGGCTGCAGTCACACAACCATAGAGACCGGTCAAGCACCCCATAGTAACCACCGATCACTAAGGGAAAACGGGTATTTTCCTGTTGCCAAGTGCTTCCTGTTACTACGTAGTTGCACAGAGTTATATGGGTACTACTGAAAACCTCCCTATGATTAAGTTCTTTGCAGATGTCTACAGTCACCCGCAAGTTGCATTGAGGACTCCAACTTGTCTGCAAATATTTGTGTGTCAACCAACCCACCCACCAACCCCTATCCACCCCCACCCAAATCAGTCAAGGCAGGCGGCCATCCCTCCCTGAGCCTTGTTCTGCTAGAGCAGGGGTCTCCGACTCCAGGTCTCGAGGGCCGATGTCCTGCAGGTTTTAGATCTCACACTGGGTCTGCACACCTGAATCAAATGATGAGTTCATTAGCAGACCTCTGGAGAACTTCACGACATGTTGAGGAGGAAATTTAGCCATTTGAATCAGCTGTTGGTTCAAGGACACATCTAACGCTGCAGGCCCTTGAGGCCTGGCGTTGGGGACCCCTGTGCTGGAGGTTTCTTCCTGTTAAATGGAAGTTTTTCCTTACTGCTGTCGCCAAAGCACTTGCTCATACGTGGGTCATATGATTGTTGAGATTTTCTGTTTTCTTTGTATTATTGTAGGGTTTTTACCTTACACTATAAAGCGCCTTAAGGCAACTGTTGTTGTCATTTGGCGGTGTGTATAAATAAAACTGAACTTAATTGAATTTGCCAACTAGGCCTTCTTAGTAAAAGCAGTAAAACTGTGAAAAGTGTTATGCAAACTGGAAATGGAGACTGTTCACTGTCAAAATAAAAGCTGGGCCTTTTCAAAAATGCCATATGGTGCGCTACTGTTCGGTGGTTAGTTGGCAAGTGTTTGCTCGTCAGGGTCTTTCGTGTAAACTGTGGGAACCTCAGATATCTGTTAGCAGCCAAAGGTGGAGGATCCTCTCAGCAACAGATTTCAGTCCGCAAACTCAACAAGCACTCACCAACTGGTTGAGGAATACACATCTTTCCCTACTGACTGGAGGTTGCCGAGGAATCACCCATTGGTCTTTGGGGGTCATTTGAGGCACACGGTGCTGACGCCCCACTGGCCTGCTGATTTAAATCCTCTGTTTGTGGGGTGCAGTCAGTTGGAAGAAAGCAGGCTTGTTTTGAACTTTAACTTCTTTCATAGCTACTCAAGAAAAATAAAGTGGAGCTGAAAATGAGCAGAATAGTTCTCCTTTCTACCAGGATGGTCAAATGTACAATAATATTATAGCTTTTCTGCCATCAGTGGGTTTTTAAAATCTATTTCCTGTTTTGTTTTTGTCCCTCCAGCTTTCACCATGATGATCATCTTGGCAGTAATTCGCATCGGTAAAGACCACGGCGCGGGACACCCACCTGTCGCCTCCTTGTCTGGGGTCCCCAACCTGTTCGGGGTGTGCGTCTACTCCTTCATGTGCCAACACTCACTGCCGTCCCTGGTGACGCCCATCTCTAACAAGAAGCGCGTCGGCTCGCTGGTGCTTTTCGACTACATCCTCATCCTCGGCTTCTACGTGCTCCTCTCGTTCACCGCCATCTTCTGCTTCGATAGCTCGCTGCTCTACGACATGTACACCCTGAACTTCACAGACAACTGCGACGTCTTAGACATCCCGGTGCTGCGCTACTTCCTCGGTTTGTTCCCCGTCTTCACCATCAGCACCAACTTCCCCATCATCGCCGTCACGCTTCGAAACAACTGGAAGACCCTGTTCCACCGAGACGGAGGTACCTACCCGTGGGTGGTGGACCGAGTGGTATTTCCCCTCATTACACTCGTGCCCCCCATCGTGGTTGCCTTCTGTACACACAACTTGGAATCCTTGGTGGGAATCACAGGGTCCTATGCCGGTACAGGGATCCAGTACATTGTCCCAGCCTTCCTTGTCTTTTACGCCAGGCGCCACCTGGAGCCTGTGATGGGCAGAGATGCCATCAACAAGCACCGGTCACCCTTCCGCCACAGCTTCTGGGTGTGGTTCGTTTTGCTGTGGGCTGCCTTCAGCCTCATGTTTGTCACAGCCAACATCATCCTGACTGACACCAAGAACTGAGAACTCGTATCTGTGTTTCAGTTTGTGGTTCCCGTACAGGAAGCCTTATTGCTGCTGGTTGGGCAGTGTGCCCTTTTTTTGAACGTTTGTTGGGTCAATTAAATGTAATTAAGAGTAATTTATCAAATATTTTTTGAAAATTCAATTCAGTTTTGTTTATATAGCGCCAAATCACAATAAAAGTTGCCTCAAGGCGCTTTATATTGTACAGCAGATACAGAGAAAAGCCCAACAATAGTATGACCCCTATGAGCAAGCACTTTGGCAACAGTGGGAAGGAAAAACTCCCTTTTAACAGGAAGAAACCTCCAGCAGAACCAGGCTCAGGGAGGGGCGGGGCCATCTGCTGCGACCGGTTGGGGTGAGAGAAGGAAGACAGGATAAAGACATGCTGTGGAAGAGAGACGGAGGTTAATAACAGATATGATTCAATGCAGAGAGGTCTGTTAATACATAGTGAGTGAGAAAGGTGACTGGAAAGGAAAAACTCAATGCATCATGGGAATCCCCCGGCAGCCTATGTCTATTGCAGCATAACTAAGGGAGGATTCAGGGTCACCTGGTCCAGCCCTAACTATATGCTTTAGCAAAAAGGAAAGTTTGAAGCCTAATCTTGAAAGTAGAGATAGTGTCTGTCTCCTGAATCCAAACTGGAAGCTGGTTCCACAGAAGAGGGGCCTGAAAACTGAAGGCTCTGCCTCCCATTCTACTTTTAAATACTCTAGGAACAACAAGTAGGCCTGCAGAGCGAGAGCGAAGTGCTCTAATAGGGTGATATGGTACTACAAGGTCATTAAGATAAGATGGGGCCTGATTATTTAAGACCTTGTATGTGAGGAGCAGGATTTTTTTTTACAGTTCATTACAGTCGTCCAGCCTGGAAGTAATAAATGCATGAACTAGTTTTTCAGCGTCACTCTGAGACAGGATATTTCTAACTTTAGAGATGTTGCACAAATGGAAGAAAGCAGTCTTACATATTTGTTTAATATGTGCGTTGAAGGACATGTCCTGGTCAAAAGGGACCAAATGTCACATGTTTCATGTTCCACAAAAGTAAAGCTGGAGCAGTGCATGAGAGTTAAAGGGAATTTATTAATAGGGTTTTTTGTCAATAAACACCAGACAGTTTGAGTTTTTCACAAAGTTTTGCACTTTTTAAAAATGTATCCGACAGGCTTTTTGTGGCTTTTTAAGCCTCAAAAGAAGAGAAAGATGTTTAACCCTTATTTATCACCTGCCAGGATTGCTGTCCAAGTATCGGACAAAATTGTCAACGCAACCATCACTGGAGAGCGTTCTTCCAGCAAACGCTTCATTTAAAGCAAGCATTAGAGTCGGGTGGTGTGACTCACATTACAACAACAACATTACGGGCAACCAAGTAGTTCTGAATGCTACAACGTGGAAAAATGAGTTTTTCCTTTGCAGTTAGCTCGATCATGTTGTTATCTGGAGGATTTGTAGACTACTGGGGATTTAGCTGTGACTCTATCGCAGAGCAGGTTGGTTTTATTCAGTCCACCTCTTCAGCAGTAATGGTGCTTCTGAAGTAGCAGCTGACACGTAGCATCACCCTGATACACAAGAATATGAATTATTCCACAGTGTGAAGGACGTCTGCTCTGTCATCACACTGGCTCAACAACAATGTGCTGTTTTTGATCTGCAGCAACATATGCTCTCATTGGTAATCTGAGTACTCTAACATGCTACTTAACACGCCGTGCTGCTTAACAGCTCTGTGGGTTGCTCTTAAAGTTTGCCTCATTCATATTCCAAACTATAGAAAAGATCCGACGGACCTTGAGGGCAGAATGTTCCAGTAAAAATATATTAAAGCAAGCGGAAGAGCAGACATGAAAAAGAGCCTGTCGCATTCAGACTTGTGCTCTGTTGCAAAACTTGATAATGAGATTGGAACTGGGACCAACAGAAGAAGAAAAACGAAGGGATCGGGGACGATCACTCTTTCATGTCTGACGTGCATCCATTCCTCAGCGGCGGCTGCCTCCAATCTCCTCGCCTCCCCCTGGTGAACAATGAAGCTCCGTCCGTGACAGATCCACTGACAGATAGGCTTCCAGGAGGAGCTCCATCTCTGTTTATCACCTGACACTCGCGCCTGTAGTTCACACACAGGGCATGTCTTCCCGTCTTCTACTCCTCAGCACCCATTCATGACTCTGTCAGCCTCGAGCTGTATCCATCACACAGCTGCACCTGACAGGATAATGGAGATCTACAGTGCTTCAGCTCTGGCTGTGACGAAGGCATCCGCGGCCAAAAGCGATGGGAGCCAACTGCACAGCTTCATAAAGTGCACGCTGTACTGTACACCAATGGTAACTTCACTGACACTTGGCAGCTTCTTCCAACTTCATTATCGCCCTTACACTTCCATCTTTGACCCGTTGCACGATTCTGTCTGTGTGATTTTCACATTACAGTGGAAATCATCTGGAAATACTTCAGTGCAGACTAACAACAACCAGAAAAACCTTCATGCTCGACTTATAGTGTCGCACACAGGTTTGCAGGCAAATGTAGGTGGTGCTCAGAGACCCAAGCAGCAGTGACCTCCAGCAGCGTGGTGACCACAGAGTGAGAAACTAGCAGCAGTACAAAGCGGGCAGATCCCAAATTAAATTTACCTGAACTGTGAGCTGAGCTGTCACAGCATAGAGTAACTTTGACATATGACAGGTTCAGCCGCAAAGCGAAGCACGGTGAACAAAACGCTGCTTTAAGGAAAACAGTTGAGATCACAACGCGGCAAAGATGAATGCAATCATGGGCAATGAACTTTCAGCCTTTGGAGACAAACAGCTCTGGAAATAAATGGACAAATGGAAATAAAAAGGCAGCAAGACAGTGTGCCATTGAACAGGGTCAAGTTGGCATTTTACATTCAGTCTGGCATCTAGAACAGAACAGAAGTCCCTCATCAGATAGCAACGTAGTTGCTGCAGGACGGCAACTTAACTGCACGTTAATATAAGCAACCTTTGTTTTTATGTAACAACGTAACCAGAATGCCACCAGCTGAGTGAAGTACCTGCTGCGTAGAGACACATCAGTGCAGACCGACTCAGACTGTTTATGAATCAGTCTGGGATTATTTGCAATCCTTCACCGATCTTCAGTCGCTTTTCTATTTTTGCTTTAGTGTGTTGGAGCTGTTAGGAGTTCTTTTGTTCTTTTTGTTGAATATGATTTTGTGACTGTTTGCAACCACCAAAGACAAAATTCAGCATTTAAGAAGCGCAAGAAAGTAGAGCTGGGAGGTGTGTTGCTTTATAACAGAGATACAGATTCCTGCTTGGCTGATGTAGTTTGGTTGCATCCGTCCATTTTCTACCACTTAACGGGGTTATGGGCTCACGGAGGCAGCCCTTTCCATCTGCTGCTTCAGCCCCTCTGTCGGATGTAGAGGACTTGCCAGTCTAATAATAAACTCTAGGTTTACTCTAGGTTAGCACTACTTCCCTTTATGTAAGGCTTTGACTTTGAGATGCTTAAATCGTGACTGGGTAACACCAAAGTCCTTCTCGAAGTCTTTGCCCAGTTGTTTGGATAAAATAAATAATTATTTAAATAAATGTAATTTCAGTGGATTCAGATCAGCATTAAAACCGCATATAAAGAGTCATAGGTCAAGTTTAATAAAAACCACCTAAAGGTTATCTCCGCCCGGATGCGTGCGGCTGTGAAATTCTCCCGTGGATTTTAATTTCAGATTATTAGTGTCTGAGGCTCCACACCTCAGAGTGTTTGGAACAAATGGAAAATGAGGACAAGTACAGATTTCTACTGCTTTCTGGTGATGGTAACATGTGAGGTAAATGGAGCTTTTATTTGGTTTGAAGCTGAAGTATGTAAAAGTCCCAGTCAGCCTGATTGAACATCAGATGGTCTGGAAGTATTTCCAGTGGGGAAATAGTTTTGGTTTACAAGGATTTTCTGCACCTTTACTGTGTAAAAACAGCTATTTTGTCTGTGGACTTCATAACATTCCTACATTGTTTTTGTTTACATCTCAGAATAAAGATCCAGGTTATGTTTATGGTTAAACTGAGCATCTGTCTGTCAAAGGAAGAACGGACAGGTCAGCTGACCCAGCAAAGACATCCACACTTTTAGTCCAAAGCACAGTTAAAACGTCCTACAGTATATGCAGCGTGTACAGGATGATTACACGAGACTGTGGGAAAGTATTTTCTTCTGGGTTTTAATTGTTGCTGTTGTTCTCAGCCTGTAGAAGAATTAACAGTTGTGGTCAATTTACATGCAAACGCAGTTTGAGGGTGTTGGGAGGGTTCAGTGGGTTGAGCAGTGGTTCCAAAGGCGCCGCAGCTTTTTCATCAACCGCTGTAATGCAGTTTAAATTGAAAGGTAATGTGCTGCGACTCGAGTGTTTTTAAGGCACTGCAGCGTCAGTCCAGCACTGCTGAAGGTTACAGGGGTGACGGCGTCTGTGGCGTCAGCAGGACGCGCCCGTCTTTAACAAGATCCGTCGCCAATAATCGAATTGACTGCAAATATCGGCGGTGGGTCCCACTGGTGTGACGCCCGCCAGCTTCGGTCTGGGTTGAGGGAGGAGCGGTGATGTTTAGAAGCCATTTACATGTTTGCAATGACCTGAAGTGAAGCGAATGATACGAACACGTGAACCCTGAAAAGATGTTTGATACTTCACCTGAAGCCAGACTCAACGTGTGTGTTTGTGCGAGCAGATCAGTTATGAAACGTGCCTTTTTTTAAAGAACAGCCCTAAACTTCCTTCTTATCATCTGAAGAGCAGCGTGCCCGACATCATCAGCATTAATCCTTTTCTTTAAAAATGACAATCTGTGTTTGCCAAAAAGAAACTTGCATGTTTTCCTTTTCTTTGTGTTTCATTTCTTTGTTTTTCTTCCATAAGTTTACATCTTGTGTTTGTTTACAGAGATCTGGCTGTAATGTTTCTGCTTTAATTGATATTCTGTTTCTTTTCTTTTCTGTTTTTTTTAATTATTTGGTTTTTATGACTCACAAAAAAGTTAAATAAATGAAATAAATGATTTATATTCATCTGAAGTGCATCAGCCTTGAAGGAAAACTCTGCTTTCCTAACCCTCGGTGACTTCAGCCTTTTGTCAAACATTTAGGGCTCAAACTAATCTGGTCTCTATTGTACCGTCATATTCTATTAACCGCTGAGATACGCTGCATGACCACATGAACAAAGTGGCTCAAGATAACTTTCTCTTTTGTGCTACAGCATCAGCTCTGTTGTGTTTCTCAATTTGTGATAAAAACTTGGAAGCTGATTTCCATTTGCTGTCCCTGGTTGACGTACTGTATCGACTGTTACTTCAAAACTGATCGAGTTTGTTAATGGAAAAGAAAAATCATATTTTTCTCGGGGTTTTGATGACGAGGGACGGATCGGACTGAAATCTCTGGCTTTCTTACATTTAGAATGACGAAAATGTGCAAAGTTGATCCGAATACGATGCCTGAGCTCATAAACTCATGAAAGGTTTCCACAGACCTTCTATAGGAGCAGACGTTACATCTGCGTTCTGCTTCTACTGCGTCCACCTTTTATACAGCCCGCGGTTACGTCATGTGAGCGAATACCATCATTGCATCATGTCAGTTTGTGCAGCCTCTTGTCTCAGAGATATTCCACGATCAGCTGTGAGTGGATTATATCACAGTGGAAGTGTTTAGGAACCACAGCAACTCAGCCACAGAGTGAAAAACCTCAGAGGGTTACAGAGGGGGGCACTGAATGCATGAAAGGGACCAACTGCAAACAACCTCTGGCATTAACATCAGCACAAAAACTGTGTGCCGGGAGCTTCATGACGTAGGCGTCACAGGTGGAGTAGCTCCTGTCGGTGTTGAGGTGGCCCACCGACAGGACACCAGTCCAGAACCGGTTTCATGCATTTCTGCCAAAACTAAAAACTGGAACGGCACCATCGCTGAAAATTCAAACCAAATAAGAGGAGCCGCTGCAGGACATTTTAGAGTAAACCAAGCTAACACAGCACAAACAGCACCGTGATAGGCCAGATGTTTTCTATTGTTTACATTTCTTTATTACAGGTCTTTATTTATTTCATATTGAAGACTGAGCAAGGAGAAGACAGCCAGGGTGGAAGATTTTCCTGAGATGGTGTTCAGAGGTTTCATCCACCGGCGTGTTTGAGGAAACCAGGTAACAGATTGCCAACGTGGTGTCTTTTGACTCGACTCTAAAACAGTGGAAAATCTTAGAAGCGATTAAAGCATTTTAACCAGCAGAGTAGCAAAAACTACTAAACCATAACCGATTCTCCAAAATGATCAAATCCTCCTGTAAGAGTCAATCTAATTACAAGAGTTTGTCCCGTTCACAGAATCAGCCATACATACATTTTCTTCTGCTTTTCTAACTCAGGGTTGCTGGAATCTGTCTCAGTCGTTACAGGGTGAGAGGCGGGGCCATCAGTCTGTCTCATGGCCAACACATAAATTACAAACACGCTTTCATACCAAGGGCCACTTTAGAGTCACCAGTACACCCCGTGCATGTCTTTGGACCGTGGGAGGAAGCCGGGTAACCCTGAGAGATCCCGCAGGCACGTGAAGAACATGCAAACTCTACGCAGAGAGGCCTCGACTGGATTCAAACCTTCCTGCTGTGGACGACGGCGACCACATCGCTGTGCCGCCCTGTCAGGCTCCTAAAAGTGCAAAAACATGACACATTCTCCCGACTCTAAGAGTCATTCTCTGGAATTGGATGCATGAATCAGTCTCATACCACGTTCATTCATACTTCCACACACTCACCGTTGGCAGTATTTGTATCTGCTCTGCAGGTAATTGGCATCTCCTTTTTTTTCCAGCCCTCTTCGCCTCGATCTTCCCTGAAGCATGCCGCCATTTTTTATTTTTTTTTATTGATACTCGAGATGGCTGTTTTTATTATCGGAGCAAGCCTCCCCCTCTGAATTCCAATCCCAGCAGCGCTGCTCCGGTGTAATTTAATTTACCCTCTGTCCTTTTATGTATGTGGGATGTGCCTGCATGTTTGGGGGCAGAGCTTTAATTGGAAATGCAAACTTAATTAATTCACAGCGTTTTTAATTGCTGCATGGTTTATTCAGCACGGCGGTGTGAAGAGAGCGCACGTACTGGCTGCCTCACGCCTGCAAATATTTGATCACCTGGGGTGATTGGAGATATTTTTTAACTGCTGGCTTCATCAGAACTAATCAAAAACCTCGAACCTGCTCTCTTCTCCGCTGAAGCGTCAGATAATCTGCAGAATTAAACTCCCGTCTCTCATTAAAAACACGATTTTGATTCATTTTCTACATCCTTTAAAAACAGTTTTGTCTCATTTCACTTTGAATTAACGTTAAAGTATCATGTTAGTAAAAGTGCCACGCTTTTCAATTTTACACATACAAGATTTTTATTTATTTATTCATTTAATTTTTAAAGAAATACGAATTAAAAATATTATTTTGGCTCCAGGCAGCTGGAATTAACTCGGAAACGTTTGGATTTTTGAAGGCTGCTGGGTAAGAAGCTGACCTGTCACAGTGAAAATGTTTGTAAAAGTTCCACCAATTTGGGACGTGACCCGTTACCGTGCTTGAAATGGTTTATTTTAATGCACTACAGTCTTTTATTAGACCTGCCGAGTATGTTTTTCTCTCCTGAACTTTAACAAACTCCAGAGAACAAACACGTGTCTTTGCAGGACTTTGTTCTCACACATGAACCTGATTGTTCTCACTGAAAATCTTGTGCCAGACAGATTTTCTCTTAATATTAAGAAAACTATAATGACATAAAGCCAAAATCTAGTTGGTAGTCAAAGGTAATAGAGAGCTTTAACATTCGCTCTGTAAGAATGGACTGATTCAAAGTCCTGAACACGTTTGGGGATTTCTGGACTTTTTCCTTTTAGTTTCACGATGACTTTGACGATTATGCTTCATTTAAGGATCACCTTTAAATCTCACGCAGACATCATGTTTCCCAGAGAATCAAAGGGTTAAAAGTTCCCTGAAAAACACTTTTCTGTTGTGATGCTGCACAGGTAACAGCCAAACAAGCTCGTGTTAGTTTGGGACCAGCGATCATTACCAATGTCTGTATGGATCCGATCCACGCTATCACATTCCCATCATGCCGGCATCTTTCTTCGATGTGTCTCGTTTGGCACAAACCTCAGTGTTGCTGAGTGAAGGTCAGCCTGTAAGCGAATAAGGTTTATTTGATGAGACTTTAAAATGTAAAAATTAAACCTTTACATCAACGTATTATTTATGATATCTTATTTACACCGAGTGGCCCAAAAGAAGCTTTCTTACATAAGCAAATATGTGCTTCCACTGCATGATTACTGCAGTTATTAATATTGTTCGGCTGGCTCTGGGTTATTTAGTGCTAACTGATTAACGATTATCTTCTCATCTCTTCAACAACTACACTGGAACACTTGTGGCATCCTGTGGTCGTGTGAAAGATGTTGTTCTGTTTTTGCTGCATTATTGGCCTCCAGTGGAAACAATAAGGAGAAAGGGAAACTAGGATGAGGTTAAAACTGTCCAACGCAGTTCAAACCTGGAAGCAAAGCAGTGAAAAAATGTTCATTTAAAGGTTTAGTTCAATCAAATCTAAAAAAATCAGAACTCACGGCTTTGTGCACACCTGTGCACCACAAAAAACACCACAGAGGCTTCAGTTTGCATGAAGACTGGACTCTGGAGCAACGAAAAAAAGGCTCACCTGCTCCGTTGAGTCCAGATTTACTCGTTTTGTGCCATTGGAGGACGGGCAGCACCCAGCATGCATCGCTCCTACCATCACATTATGATCTGGGGTTGCTTCTGTCGGTCAGCTTCAGCAAACTGAGGTCATCTGACAACCTGAAGAGACCGAATGACCAGGTTTCTCTATCAGAGGATTTTTCCACGAGGACGCTGCCGATTGTGAAGATTCAAACTCAGATTATGAATCCAGACATTCACCTCATCTTTGAAATCTTTCAGATATGCTGGAGGAGACACAGCAGGCCGATCATCTCCCTCCGTGCACGTTTACGTCATCGCTTCTATGACGTTCTTCTTTCTTGCTCTGTCAGATATTATTTCTCTGCAGTTAAATTCCCTCTGTGTCTTTGCTGAGCTCTTTTGATAGTCGTGGAAATCTGACCAGATTTGTCCTTGTGAGGACGGACACACACACACACACACACACACACACACACACACACACACAGTGCCATCTGCAGTCGCATCTATTCTGGCCTACAGCTTTATTACTAGATTTATTTACTGAGGCTGGGTCAGGTGCCTCGGCGAGCCCTGCTTGGCCCCTCAGGTGAGCCCCGGCGGTGGAGGCGATTATGACTCTATCAGCAGCTCTTATTAAGTGTCGGCAGCAGCGGGCAGGGCGCTGTGGCCGCTGTGGAGGGAAATCAGTCGCCGCGTGCCGTTTCAAGCCACTCGCCGCTCATTAACAGGTCACATGTTTCTTCTGTCTGCAGCCGTGTGGTACAGCCAGCATGGCTGAAAGCTTTAGTTCACCTTGCCTCACTAATAGAAGTCATTTCAGACGATGGGAGCAAACACAGTCATTGCTGGGTAAGACATGAACGCACCAGAGCAGAGCCAGGGGTTTGATTTTGGACTGTTGGTACTAAAAGTAGAAATCTGCCCCCATCTACAAACTCCTTTTGTTTCATCATTGCTCACGTCTGAATTTAACTGCCTGAGGTTTTAGCCCGTTTGGAGCTCAATCCCAGCCAGGTGCAGTCTCATCTTGTAATGACAGATGGTTTTCTTTTAATTCCAGACAGATGCTCCCTTTTTTTAAATGTCCTTTTTTCGCTCCCCTCCCTCGTGCCTCGCTGCTGTGAGGTTCATTAGCACAAACGGGGCTTAGCAGAAGTCTTGGAGAGAGATGAGGGTCACAGCATTTTAGGGATGCTGGCCAAGCCCTGACTGAGCTGCTCTGACAGCCTGATCGTCATGCAGGACAGAGCGGGTTGTCTGTCTGCGCTGACGGGAGGCGCTCTTTAAACTTTAACAGCATCTGCATAACTGTGTGAGGAGCTGCGTCCTCAAACCGAGCGTCCAGACAGGAGGGAGGGAGTGTTTCTGCAGCCACGAGTGACCTCATGGGCAAGAGATTCACTTCGGTTTTAACATGAGATATTTGCTCATCCCAAATGTGGGAAATCCTTTTACAACAGCAGTCAGTATAATAATAATTATACTCTTCTTCATTCAGCTGCTCCCTTTAGGATTTGCCACAGCAGATCATCTGCCTCCATCTCTTCCTGTCCCAGCATCCTCCTCCTCTGCATCATCCTGCCTCTCAGCTCCATCTTCATCCTCCTCTGTCCAGTATATCCAGTCTCCCTCCTCAGCTCACACCATCTCAGCCTCTAATTTGACTCATTTCCGCTCACTCCCATTGAACATCTGAACATCTTCAGCTCCTCCTCCTGCCCGATGTCCGTGTCAGACCCAACCATACATCACAGGTCCTTTCCTTTCACTCTCGCTGCTCTCCTTTTATCTAATCCTAAGCCTTCCAATCGGTAAACATGCTACTCTACCTCTTAAATTACAGCCACGTTGAACTAAGTGCCATCGTGGTAATGGCAGTTTTTTGGGGCACTTATTTTAAAAATGTATCTAAATGATTTTCATTTCAGTGGCCACTGGGACACAGACATGGTGAGTATTTAAATGGGGTCAAATCTCCTGAAAAGATTAAAGCGTTGATGACTTTGGCTTGATGATGATAAAGTAACAGGAGGAAACAGCGCTCATACCTGCCTCTCCCCACCCACCTCCTCAGCTCTGCAAGGGGGACATGCCCGAAACACTTCACCTACTGTAGGAGGTGCGCAGGAGGCGTCTCTCCATGTGGAGGAGTACCACGCCATCAGGAGGTTCTGTCGGGCGTCAGCGCTTTGTGGATCAGGTGGAGGTCACAGGTGGTCTGACCCCACCTGCTGACACCGTGGTTACAGGGACATGAAACATTAAACGCAGCGTACAGAGCCCGAAAAGCAGAACTGCAGTGAAAGAAAATGAAAAATATTTGCTTGATTATTTTCTTTGCAGCACTACTGATTAGCTGATACTGGGAAAGTCAACAAAGTCAGAGAGAAGGTCAAAGGTCAGATAGATAATATTATAAAACCTTTTCATCATTTCTAAAAACTAGATCAACACTTTCAGGCGTCATTCTCAAAAACTGAAGCATTTTTATCATTGCCTTCATTTCAGAGTTCTGGCTGCAGAGCAGTGAATGAGGATTTAGTGTTCCTCTTCTTTAAACTGTAGAAAGGACAGTAAAGTCCGTTTTTATTGGTTTAACTATATTCTCAAACGGCACAGCTTGAATGGTTTGTATTATAGAAACTGTTTGGGGGGGGCGTGGCCACACGATGCCACAAAGGGCGGCGCTGTAGTTGAATATTCTGTGGCAGCGTGTCAGTGCATGATTAATAATCCTCACACTCGGCGTGCAGATGAACTTTAACATGATTTTTACATTCAGCAGCCACACACGTGTGAGCATTCACCGCTTTGTGTTCAGGCTTAAACCTACATCGGATCACTTTTCCATTCAAAATCCAGCTGGAATTTCATTCAGTGGCTCTTATTTGTTTTTATATGGTTAAGGGTCCCATCAGTCCACCTTAAACAAGCTGCCACTGTGGTCTGATGCTTTTATTTTTTACCATCAGGGAAACCCAACTCCCTGCATGCTTGGATTTTTGGCAGTTAGATGTGGATGCGTGTGTTGAGTAAATACTTTAGTGTTAGTTTCGGTTTCAGCCCCACATTGGTCTAATCCTCATCCACCGAGCGCTACAGCGCGGCACCTCCAGGAATTCAGTGCTAAATGAGAAAACGAGGTAAAAATGAATAAACAGCTTTGCAGAAATCTGTGCAGCTAACATCTCTTCCTTTTCCAAGAATAAGAATTTCTCCTTGATGTAAAACGAGCTCGTCACCCGTGAGTCTCTGCAGGATGACAGGTCTGCAGGATGGCGTCTCAGGCAGCTGTTGGGTCAACGAGCATCTCACTGCTCTCTGCTGTCAGCTCGCCGCTTCACCGAGAAAGCTCTTTGCTGGAGCTGGACACTCTGACACCTGTCTGCTTAACAGACTCGGTCCATGACACGGCGCTCAGCGAAGCCTCGCTGTCATTTACAAACACTCACACACGACTCCACCCTGTTCTGTAGCCCTCCAGGTGATCTCCTGCCTGCAGATTTATAGTGTAACCAGATGGCAGCAGTGATACATCATAGCCGTGCTCCTGCTACATATTACATATTTAATCTGGGCAGGTTTGGCAGTTCAACCAGAAGCACATTAACTCCACTCTTTAAAGTTCGTATATTTTATGTGCTGCTGATGACACTTTGAAGTTGACTGTGCATGGCGGAGTACGTGGAGAAACAGCTGGTTCAGCTTGAGTGGATAAATATGGTCCGAGTGCTTATTATTTAAATTCTTGAATATTAACTGCAGAATGTTTTAGTTACCTGCTGTAACGTAAAACAAAAACAAGCATTTCTTCATAGGAGTCCGAGGGGACTGACTCACTTCTGGAGAAGTAAAAATGTTTACGGTCTGATAGTGAGAACAGATTCAGTCTCTGCAGCTGCTGTTAACCTTCAAAGATATGTTTGTCTTACCGTAACACTGGTGGGTACAGACAGAGCCACTAATCTGAGGCATTGACCTGGAATTATTGGAGCTTTTTGGAGAATCTTCATGTAATTATCTGTCAAATAACAGATATCTATGTTTTTGCTGTGCATCCATACAGCGCAGAAATGCAACCACCCTCTTGTCCAGATATTGTTATTTGAAACTCCCGGCCTGCAGGAGAAAATCATCTTGTATTAGGCAGCTGCAGGATCACAGACCAGACACTATCAATCATCGAAATTACACCTTTAAAAAGATACACCTTTAATAAGTCCATCATCCATCGCTGCTTTTCTAAACTGTTCCAGGGGATTATATCACAGAGGTATTCCCAAGCCAACAAAAAGATATAAGCCTCCCAGGGTGTCCTGGACCCCAAACACCTCACTGAGGTGGTGTCCAGGAAGCATCCTAGTCAGACACTGAACCGGCTCCGATGTGGACGAATAAATTCTGAATAACTGAGCTCCTTGTCCTATCTCTAAAGCTGCGTACACACGGTCACTATCCAGGCTCTGGCTGACTTGTTCATTTACTACCAGGTAATATATCAGTCATGGGTGTTCTTCACTCTTATTGGTAGGTTTACAAATGTTTGTCTCTGGCCCCACCCACTTCTCGTCACCAGCACCCGTAGTTGTTTGAAGTCGTGGGAAATCGTTCACTTTCTATAGTCTCTGGTTTCTATGCTGCACTCATAATTAGTGATCTATCCATACAGTCAGTGGATACAGCCTGCTAACCAAGCTAGCTAAACACGACATCAGCCGAAATGCTAATGCTAAGAGTTCAAAATGAGGAGCCGTAAACCAATGGGTGATGTCATGATGACTACGTCCATCTTTAAATACAGTCTGTTTTTCTTACATTACACCATCACTTCAAGAAAGCGTCCGTGGCTTTAAAGATGTGAGATATTTCAGCTTGATGGTGATGAGTGAGGTGTTTCTCTTCACGTTCCCAGCTTCTTTCACTTCCTGCCTGTTTGCAGACGCTGATGGCAGCGCTGCCGGCCCGTGTGTACCCAGCCTCAGCGGTTAAAGGGCGCTGAGACAGAGCTGCCATATGCTGCTCATATACTCTTTCACTGTCCCACCGTCTGGGGGAAAAAAAGCAAACGGCCCGTGTTTTGGCAGGAACTCAGTTTTCTTAGGGATTTTAGGGTATTTTCTTCTAAAGTTTAACCTGGAAAAGCATTCTGCAGCCTCTTTCTTTGTGAACTCCGTCACTTTATTTGAAGGGTTCAAACAGAACCTGCCAGTTATTTGGAAGCCCAGAACTCACTGTGATGTGCTCAAACATTAGCTAACAACAGCTCGATGCTCTTTCTGTTACTGCTTTTGCAGCATTGCTGGAGCACTTTGGGCTGTATGTTCCACACTCGACTGTCACATAAGGCGGATATATTCCAGGTCTGCACGTATGTAAACACAGTATTTGACACATGCTAATACACAAGCCCTTCTCGCTCCACTTCCTCTGCACTCTGATTACTATAGGCTCAAGTGATGTGACTTGAGTGATGCACCACTCACACACTTGGCAATTCAAGGTGCTTCATAAAAGCATGGCGGTAAATTTAATGGAAAGATGCAGAAAACAATGAAGTTGATGAGCTGAAGGTTTTAGGAATTTAGGGTCAACTTAAAGCTGCTTTGTCGTGCTTGGTTGTAATACTGGGAACACTAAGGAAGCTTAGCACAGGTAACCTGAGAGGTCAAGATGCTTTGTACCCAATCAGCAATGGTAAAGCCACTGTGTATGTGCAGCTGCCATAGACTCCCATGTTTAAATGTCAAACTCCACAGTAGAAATCAACACGTTTATTCGTTCCTCTGAGATCTTTAGCATAATTCTCCTGTTTGAATTTGATTAAAGGACAATTATTTGCATTATTAGGGGCGTGGTCTGTTTGAATTCCAACATGGCCACTGTCTGCTACGCTTCACCTCAGCTAATTAGTCCCTGAACTGGAGCTCTGGACCATGTCGGTGCTGTTGGTTTTCAAGCACTTTTAAATTACATCTGACAAATAATCTGGTTTCTGTGAGGTTAGTTGGGCTAAAGTAACATCCAAGAAGTTTGGATGTTACTGAGCAGGTATCTGTGCACTGCACTTGTTCAGCATGCTGAAGCTTCAGAACTGAAGCCTGAGCAAACCAGTAGGTGATGTCACAGTGGATACATTCATCTCTTATATACAGTCTGTGCATGTGACGTAAGTAAAGATGTCTGATGGTGTTTTATATACACATACTAATCCCTAAAAATGTAAAATTAACTGATTATTTTAAGGACTCGCATTAGCTTCTACCCAGCTTTAGTCTGGACTCGCACATTCATTTATTTAATCAGCACACGCTGCAGGTTACTCTGTCTAAACACCTCAGTCCAGAAAAGGACATCCAACTCTTCCTTCTCGTCTTCCAAATAAAGCAGCTGGCTTGAGGCTGTGTTCAGGGTCTTTTGTCAGATTTGCTGAGTAGTAAAACAAAGAGTAAAACTACCATCAGGGCGGATAAGGTGCCGCCTGGCTTCATCCAGTCTTGGCTGAGACTGAATATCCCATCTGTGCTAAATTGCCTCTAAAATGTTGCAGATATGCTAACGTCCTAAATTCTTTGCAACTTTTCCAAAAATATAAACTGGACAGTTTTTATGCCATTGTAGAGTTTAAGTGGAGCTTGGATTAAATAGTGTCTGAGGCATTTTCCTCCCACTGTGACAGAAAAACCAAGCTGGCAGCAAACAGCAGTAATTTTATGGAAATCTTTGGCTTCAAAAAGGTGCGATTAAGAGGCGCAACATTTTAGCTTCTTCGTGGTTTCATGGCATAACACTCACTGAACTATTCATATAGTTCAAACTAAACTAACTTCTCGAGGCCAGTGATAGACTGGGAGGGATTGTTGCACAGTAGTTTTTATTTTACATAACTGGCTCATGAAGACTTGAAGGCAATCATGTTGCAATCAAACATCCCTTAACCCCTGCAGAGGCCGCAGTTTGTGTCTTCTCTCTTTGCACATTTTGTGAATTTGCATGAGAAGAAAGAGCAGCATTAGTCTCTGTCAGTGGGATGACACAGAGATGGTGTGTTTTCCAGGCAAGCTGTGAGTCTGATGTGAGAGATAAGACTCTGCTTCATCCCTCCAAGCTGTCTGAAGCCTCGTCATCCATCACGGGCGATGCTGCGATGTGCGCTACATGCCAGACTCACTGAATTACATCCCTGCATATGTCACATACATATGTACCTGCAAACTGCTGCTTCTGCTATCTATGAAGCATCTCAAAAACAAATGTTGAGGTTTTAACTCAGCTGAAATGTGTCTTCTGCCTTAAAAATCATGGTTTTAACTCTGTGAAGCCAGACGTGGCAACTACTACACATTTTACATAGAGGTTACTGGTGCTCTTGTTTTTACCACTCCTCTTTTAAACCATCTTTCTCCTGATTGGCTGTCCTTCATAAACTGGAGGTTTAAAGAGCAAGGGGTGGGGCTTAATGTCCATATTAGGGATATCCACTCACAATGATTTACACATTCAAAAAGTATAAACACCTCTCTGAGCATTTGGAGCAGTCTGCTGACCACTGGCTCGCAGGGGTTACGTCTACATGCACTGACGTCATTACTTGAAGCTCTGGCCATGTTTAATATGAGCATCTGGCACTGAAACATGTGTTCCCATTCACTCATTTGGTTTTGTTTCAGGCACCAAATCTACCAGTCCTGAAGAAACACCCTTCAGTCTTATGTGTGCTGGCGTGGCATAGGTTGTCCACCAGAGGTCACTCTGCTACTTTGAGCAGCCTTGATTCTGGGAATCCATCCTACCCGTTGTTTCTGCGCATGCGCACGTCACGAAATTAAGTGGCAAACCGTCCTGCCTTTGTGAATGTGACCTACAAGCATAGTTTAACGGGCAAAGTTAAGTGGCAAACTGTCATACCTACTTAAGTTTGTGCTGGAATTACTGTGTGACAGCAGAAATGTGCATAAACTACTTACGGTGGGACGTTTCGCTAAAGTAGGATGGTTTGTCCTGCAGGTTTTAGATGTGCCCTTGATCCAACACATTTGATTTAAAAGGCTAAATTACCTCCTCAACATGTCTTAATGTTCTCCAGTAATGAACTAATCATGTGATTCAGGTGTGTTGACCCAGGGTGAGATCTAAAACCTACAGGACACCGGCACTCGCGGCCTGGAGTTGCTCACCCCTGGAGTAGACAAATAACTGCATTTAATACATATTTATGTTGATGTTTCCTGTGTCTGAAAGAGGAAAAAAAGCAAGTTATTGCTCATATTAGAATATCAGACGTTTAAAAATCCTGCTGCGTATCAGTCGAGCTGTAAACTGTTTGACTTTGGGTCTAAATGCATGTGAAACAGTTTTCCAGGCTTCCTGTAAAGCCGAGGACAGCAGCAGATATGTTCCATGCTCGCCGCTAACGATTGCTTAACTTTGAAAAGGCGAGTGTAGGCCATAATAATCTGCTCGTCTGAGGGAGGACAGCCTAGTTATTCTAGGCGCCTGTCTGCTAATCAAAGTCTGTGTATAAAGATGGATGACACTTCACCGCATCCTCCCACTGTACCAAAGTGAAGCCCTTAATAGTGGCGGAGGTGGTGGGGGCTCATAATTAGTGCAGCAGTGTTGTTCTTTTCCTTTTTCATAAAAAATTAAAATAAGAAAACAGAAGCCGCTTCTCCTCGCCTGTCTTGGAAACACTTTATGTGCTTCCCTGCATAGATCGACAATTTATGGTGACACTTAAAGTGGCCAAGAAAAACATTTGGCCCCTGTGTGCTTATAAATCTCGAATTAATCAGGGCGAAAATGCATTTAATGCACAAGAGTTGTTATTACTGTTAACAGGAGGGATGTAATTTCTGTTAATCACCCATAAAATCACTCCATCAAAGCTGCCGCTGCGTACACGGGACGTTCTGCACATCCAGGTTTGTTTCTGTCATGAATCAGCTCGTTAAAATTCTCGTCCACGACTCGGCGCGTTCATGGGGGTGAAATCGGCGCCACACCGGTGGAAAACCCACGGGAAGGTTAACAGAGTTAATTATTAAATATTTAGCTGCCCTCCTGGGGGCAGCAGAGGTGACTGCTAATCATCATTCACAGTGTTTTCCTCGAAATTGTGTGTCGAACCACAAAAATCAGCTATTAGGAGCACAAAGCTGTGGGGAGGATTGTGTCTTTAATATCAATGTGAAAGGAGCTTTCAGATAATTGGATTGTGAAAAAAAAACAATGCTGCTAGAAATTTAAATTTAGGGTTTTTTTTACCAACCTCCCTGTTTCCTACTTCACATTCAGCTTTTTATTCAAATGCCTCTAATACATTACTGTCCTCTGGAGTCATGAAAAGGTCATTTTCCAGCTGCTGTGTCCATGTTACATGACATAAAAACAGGACAAATCTTCAACAGTTCATGTGGTTTACTGTAAAATTCTACATAAACTCCAAGATAATAATTAATGTCCTAACACTGCATCGTTTAAAGCCAGTGCTCAGAACCACAGTCAGTGACTTCCACACCAGCCAGACTGTCTGAGAGCGACTGCAGTCGCTCTGAGGTTGGAGACAGGTCGCCTCCCACCGGGCGATTGAAAGTGGTGCCCAGATATTGACGGTGTTGCACGCTCAGCTCAGTTGCTGCAACAATTTGTTTCCAAATTTTAAAAAAATGATCCAGTGTTTTACTAGTTTTACTCTAGTTTAAATGGTATTTGTAAAATAAATTGTACACACTATATGAGAATATCTAAGGATGAGTGGCAGGGCATCAGCTGATCTATCAGCTGATGTGGACTGACAGGGTTTACCGGCACAGCGGCTGAGTCTGAGTCTTTTTGGCAGCTAGTGATTGGACCACCTCGGCTCGCTCTTGACTTCTGCCTGATTCATGACTCACCTGATTTTTCCAAAGGGCCACTCTCCCTCAGAGTGAGGCGTAGTCACGGAGGAGCACGCAGTATTTAAAATAAACGAATAAGATATAAGACAATGAAAGTTTGACCACAAACTCATCCGGAGAGTGTTTGCTGAAGTCACACATCACAGCATGAGAGGATCATTTTCCCACAGGATCACCCACTGGGAGTCACCTCCTGCTAATGTGCTTCCTCATTAGTTTCACCTTTGAGACCCAGAAGCCATGTCCATCTTTAATATACAGTGTATGTGTGGTTCAGACATATGGGACGTCTTTTGTCTCACTGGGATCAGACCTCAGGACACACCTGAGGGATCGTGTCTCTCGCCTGGTTCGGGAAGCATCGGTGCTTTCCTGGAAAATCTGGAGGTGGAGGGGATCCAGAGGTTTGTGACCTGGGCTGTGAACAGTGGTACAGATGGATGAATAAATATGTTTCTGTGAGGATCAAACAACGATACATCCTTATGGATCATTCGCTTCAGCAGAAATGTCACGATAAATCTGCTCAACCTGCAGTGAGAATGATCGGTGAGCCTCTTCCGATCCTTTCAGTCTGAAGACTCATTCCCAAATCCTACTTAATGTTCCCGTATAGATGTATTTCAAATAAGTTTACCTCATACAAAGTCTTTAAAAAACATCAGAATCATGTAAGCGTATCATGTTCCTGCCTGAGCAGCTGTTTCTGGCAGTTTCCTCTGTAAATCTAAGGTCAGAGATACTTCTGCATTGTGAGCGACTGCCCTTCTTTCCAGGAGGGGCCGGCCCGCCGAGGATTAATTGACAAAGTTAGGATTGATGTGGGTGGACGGCGGGGTTGGGGAGGGGTCACGGAGTCACCTCCATAATCCTCATTAGGACTCGCCATCAGAATACAAAATGGTGAAAGTGACAGGAGCTTAAACCCTGCAGAGCAATGATGCTGAAACAGCCGCAGTGGGACAGTGGGCAGGTTTGACACGAGGCCACGGCGCTGACGGAAAAAACCCTCGAGTTTCACACTGACGTCGAACACACAGTCATGTACACGGCTGCTTGTGTCGCATTACATAACAGCTGGATTTATGACAGTGTGGATATGCCCTCTCATACCTCTCACTGCTTCTTCTAACAGAAGTGGGCCACGTTCCAATCCCGCTGCATTTATAGAGCACTTTAAAAAAGAGGAGCATGGCCCAGTCTAGTAAAAAGAGAGCAATAACATACAAAACATATTAAACAAAACAATAAACAGTAAAATATGAAACACAGAAATAAAATAGACAATAAATAAAACTAAAAAGTGGCAGAAACAGACTAAAGCTGGGTCACAGCAGATGGCCCCGCCCCTCCCTGAGCCTGGTTCTACCAAATGTTTCTTCCTGTTAAAAGGGAGGTTTTTCCTTCCCACCTTCACCAAGTGCTTGCTCAAAAAAGGGTCGTCTGATATTCTCTGATATCAGTTTTATCTTCTCGGGCTTTTCCAGGCAGCACGTCTGCTGTTGACAGCCTGTCAGTCATCAACCGTAAACATAAAAGTTCTTTTCGAGGATCATGTGGTGGTGAGAGAGGATGTCGCAGCTACAGCCGAGCAGTTTTCAGCAGAGGCGATCTGAACTGTGGCGTGTTCTTGGCCACGCCTACTCTGTAACCCCCCTGCTTTTTCATAAACACGCCCTGATTCGTTGTCCCGAAAGCCGGGCCATCGGCTGTCTCAAATCTTCATTCATGCTTTGCTGTTCTTCACCTCATGTCGTCGTAGTTCCACTGGTGCAGTGACCCAGTTTACCCAGCAGCATCAAGCTCCCTCAGACAGTTTGTTTGTGTATTAAGACGTGGATTTATGCATGAGTGTGCCCGGATGCTCGACTGAGCCGAGAAGATTCCCGAGATCATGCAGCTTATGCCGGCGTCTCGCCGCTCTCAGAGAAGATTAAGATGTTCTGCGGCGTATCGGTCGTACAAGTTTAGACTTTCCAGCAGTCCCCCGGTGACCGATCTGCTCCACGCTGTAAATCCATGGCCTCGGGTCGCGTCTGCCTCGGCTGACAGGGCACGGACTGATTCGCAATCTTAATCACAAAACTCACAAGGACAGCAGAGCGTAGTGGAGACAAACTCTGTGTGTCTGCTGATTACCTTTTCATTTGGTCGTCATGAAGTTCAGTTAGGTTAAAAGCGTCTATTCACAGATCATCGCTGCGCCTCTGGCTGCAGGGTCAGATTGAACTTCTTCCTCAAAGTCTGGATTGATTCGCTCAGTAATACCTGACAGATTCTCTGAAAAGACAGGTTTGTAATAACTGCGGCTGCCTTTGATGCTACAAGGAATTTGCATGTTAGCGCTCCCAATTAAACTCTTTTTTCCTCCCTCACAGCTCCAATCTGTTGCTGCGTCTTTGAAATTGTACAGGAGCATCATTTGGGATTCAGGACACAGTCCAAATGAATTGATGACATACTGTACCCTGCCCAGCCGCCTTCATCTGGAGCCATCTGTCGCCGCTGCATCCTGAATTGTGGCCAGAAGTGCACGTGTGCGCACATTCTGATTTGGGTTTGTTGGGAATGAGCGTGTTTCTCTGGGTTAGCGCCGCAGTCACTAGAGAAATTCCACAGTTTAGCTCCATCACACTCCGTGATGTGACAGGAAACACTGGAGGAGCAGGGACTCACGTCCGTGTGCCTCTCTGCTGCTCTGTTTTACTTCTGAATATTTATTAATGCAAACTTTGATATCTGCTGTGTCCAGTGTGCATGCTTTGTGACATGATCTCATCCCAGAGGCGTCACAGGAATCACACAGAGGTGTCTGGACTTTCACTCACTGTCTATGGAAGCACCTGATGCTGAGAGTCACTAGAGTATAAACAGGTAAATGCATTGAATTTTTTAGCATTTGGTGACCCGGTGCAGTAATTAGCCCGTCGCCCAGAGTTTGACTGTGCAAGACACTCAACCTCCAGGTCATGGGTGTCAAACATAAGGCCCGTGGGGGCAGAACCGGCCCAGCAAAGACTCCAACCTGGAATACTGGATTTTAGAAAACATGCAGGAGGGCATAGATTTTGGACTTTTAACATTTTAGACCTTTGGCTGCTGATAAAGACTTCCCCCACAGCCATGCATACTACACTACAGTGAAAAAGTAACAGACAAACAATAAAATTACGCTACAGAAAAGTATTTATTTATTATCTATTATATTATTATCTTTTTATCTTGTCCTTATTTAGAGTTGCTTTGAAGATGGAAACTTACTGGGAGTTGCAGACCTGCTCATCAAAAAAACCCTTTCAAAGGGAGATTGTACGGAGCCCTGCAGGGGACATGGGAGAAAAAAAAATTAAGACGGACTTTTGCGAGATCTCGCAAAACAAACTCGGGATCTCGCAAAACTTTAATGATATGATCATTAACTGCACGTCTAAACTGTGTTTTATAGTTTTCTTATCTTTGTACATATTTATTTTTATGTGCAATCATATAAATGATTTGCGTTTTGTACTAATTTTTAAGTTTTGCACGTCAGTGGGTCCCACAGTGATTCTGTTGTTTTGCTGCCTTCATTGCAATAACAGTAAACTGAATCTGACTTTTACTTTGCTCTTCATGAGACCATAATTGAACATTTCAAGACAAGGAGTGTGTTTAATCACGTCTTTAACTAAACGAGAAGTGGGCTCATTTTCTGATCGTCCTGCTGACAATTAGGAATTCTTTTACCTGTCAGGGGAGTCGCCCCCTGCTGGCCATTACAAAAAACGCACCTCACTGTGTGTACAAACATCCGGGACCATTATTCAACCATGAGATGTGGTGCGTTATGGGTAGCGTGACTCCAGCTACCTCTAACAGTTGAGGAACAGCCGCTCTGATTCTGCAGAGACTTTTCACTCCCTGAGGTTAACTTCAGGCTACATTTCCAACGATTTCTCTTTAATGTGGCCCCTGCAGACTATTTTAGGCTGAACTAATGACTGATATGCACACGCAGAAGATAAGTGGAGCCTCCTGAGAATGCCATCCCAAATGTTGTTAGGAAAGTAGATGGACTGTATCGTGCCCCAGCGCTGCCTTGATTTGGGTTAAAGGGGCACATTTCAGGCCTGATGTTATTAAGCCAACACCGATCCCCTGGTAATGAAATGAAGGCAAGTGCCAGCTCATGGGTGAAGATAAAATTGGTGTCTTGGGAAAGTTTGGAAAGTGTTCAGCGTGTCTTCTTCAGCACAGCTCCAGGCACATCAGTAGCTGGTGGTTAGCCAGAATAAGAGATTTTAGATAATATACAGACAAAAATGTGAAATACAGACGGGAGCGCCACAGTTTAGAAACTGATAAGTAAAAAGCAAAATTTGATGTTGAATTCTGGGTCGTACTCGCTGCCAGCGGAGAGAGGCTCAGCACTGGAGTGAAGTGCTGCACTTCGTCCTTGTTAGAAAGTCTGCAGAGGTTTGAAGCATCTGCAGGTGAGTCAGGCCGATGTTCAGGGATGAGTTACAATCTTCAAGTCCTGAAGTCACAAAAGTGTGGATGAAATTGTCAGCACTTTAGAAATATATAATATGCCTCATTTTCAGCCGAATGCACAATTTTATTAATGTGAACAGAGGAATTCAGAGGAGTGGTGTGACAGGTGCTGTAAATCGTTGGTCTACTTTTTATTCTTGATTTAAACAGATTTAAAGTTTTCAGATAAAAGTTGAGACAGAAACTTAGAGATGACTTCGCCTCGTGTCCGAACAACGCTGAGATTTGGCTAAAAAGTGAAAAGTAGTGCCTTTACATTTGAACTGGGCTGCAAAGCACACACTTCCTCCTGAAGACAAAGACAGAGTGTGCCAGGACAACAGCAGCAGCTCCCACAGCGAACGACCTCAGGCCTTTAATTTGCCCCCTGTGGGTATCAGACACCACAGAAGAAGAAGGAGACAAAATGTTAATGATCTGCTGAAAAACGGCTGATTAATGACACAATCAAAATGCGAAACACAAGAGTATACATTTTTTGATAATCTAAACATTTAGGCACAGATCAAATAGTGTTTGAAAAGATGATCGATCAGCTCTCAGACTTGCTGATTAATCAATTAATAATGTCAGCACTACTTTTGTTATTTTCAAAGTCCATGTTGAACATGCTTTGCCTCAGTTTGGAGAGTTAACTTCCCATAAAAAGCCGAGTAGAGCTGCTCTGTAATTAATGTCCCTCCTCTTCTACACTTCAATGAGCTTTTCTTCCTTCTCCTTTTCTCACCTCGCCACCTCGCCCTTGGTCGAGGTCGGTCCTGGCCGGGCTCGTGTGCGCAGGGTACAAATTGATAGCAGGCTTTGGATGTCATATCTAATTAGTCTCCAGGTGCTTTGTTTCTCATCTCACCCATCCCGCCCCGCCATCATCTCTCTAAGACTTCGGTCCGCTAATGCCAGCCTCAGCCTCCAATTTTGTTCTCACCCAAATGACTTGTCAGCGAGGATGTTTAATCAGGATACGCTGACGAGTGTGAGAATTAACCCAATGGTCAGCTCTGTGATTATGATATTTAGATTCAGAGAGGTATAAAACAAAAGCATCTTTAAAAAGAAGAAAGGGTAAAGGTCACGCCTATTTACACCATTTTTATTTTTTGCTGGTCTATTGAACAAATGAGGAAAAGTCAGCCGAAGATGCCGACCGAGAACTTTGGCTGCTAAACGATGACGCAAACAAGAAGATCCAGGCTTTCAAATATTTCCAAAGTTTCTTACGTTAACTTCACTGTCTGCAAAAATCTCTCAAAGCTTAGTTTGTTGAATAGTTTCTGAGCCTCTGCTCAGTACAGACACACACCCCTGTGGAGGCCTGTAGTTATCGATCTGATACCAAGTGAGCACAGCGCCATTACTGCTGATACCAGCACCGACCAATCATCATCACCACCACTGTGATTTCTACTTTCCACAATAATTAGTTAACACAACAGAACGTCAGATTTTCATGTCTTCTGAAATAGTTTATTTCTGGAGACCTGGACTGTAAATGAATCTGTCTGCTGTTTGAATGTGCTGTAGGCTGTACGTGAAAGAGACCTGACAGCTAACACAAGCAGCTGAGGTATCAGAATCACCGATCTGCATAGTAAACTTAGAAGATAAAACATATAGCGATCCTATTGCGCTAGTATCAGTCAGCATTAGCAAACAATACTACCGATATTTGGATTGCTCCGCCCACTCTGATGACAACTTTCCATTTTTGGCCACTTTTAATAAAACTGATGATTTCTTGTAAACCTAGTTTTTTACCCTAAGTTTATGTAATAATTAAAAGTGAGTATTAATCTATTTGCATCATTATTAAAACACAAGAATTCAAAGAACAGATACAGTTTGACATCTGCGAACAAATTAAATATTCAAGATAGAAATGAAATCTTTTTTCATATTTTTAGGAAACGTAAACCATCAGAGTTCCCGGGTTGTGGGGTTTTTGAGTTCTGTAATTTTTTTCGGGGTTTTTGTTTTTTAGTCTAGTTCTGTTATTTTTGTTTTTCTAGTTCATTAGTTCATTAGTTCTCTTCGTTGTTTCTCTGTCGTTGTGAGGTCAGTCTTGTCTCCGTGTTTAACTTTTCGTTTGTCTTAGTCTGTATCTCTGAGTTAGTTCCACTTTTATTTTGATAGTACACTGGACCATAAATCGCGTTTACAGGCTGATTTGTAGCTTTATGCCACTGCATAGCCCACCTCTGAAATCACAATCAAACTGACAGCTTGCAAACTTGAAGTACGATGATGAAATGTGAGGTTTTAACTCTCATTTCAGGAAAGGAATTTTGTTTCCTGTATCAGAGCCTTTAAAAGCAGTGCCGTTGCCTTATTTGTGTTGATCAATGAGTGAACCGGGAGGCTTGAACTCCCTCACCTGCTGGATAGTGGCCAAAACCAGGGGAAGAAAGTGAAATATGGCTTTTAATATCCCATCCAAACAGTTTGCCACACTGCAACGATCCACAAGTTCATGATAAACAGCGCTGCCCTACCCAGCCGGAGCCTGTTTGCATGAAAGCTCTCCAAGGTCCAAAGGATTTGTCTGGTTTTATTGCTGGTATTTACGGACACATGACACAATATTTGTCCCCCTGTCTCCTGCCTCTGAAAGTCTCCTCAGATTTACACTTGTCCTTCTCCTCTGGCTACCTTGTTTCTCTCACGGGCGAATCGTCTCCCCCCTCTGAGGGACGCAGGGAACAGCGTGGTTAAATCTCCGTTAATGCGTCTTGACATATATGAGACTCTTTTTCCTTTCATGGCCGTGAGAACGTTGGAGCTCAGCTGCAGGTTGGACGACTTCTGGATTCAACCTGAGCTTTTTTAACTCCCCTTGTTCATACTGACTCCTAATTGGTGTTGGACGCCGTCTTTGGTCACCAATTAAAAAGGGAGAGAATAGCACCGGAAGGTGGGCAGATTAGTCGGGAAGTGTGGGAACATTTTCCCAGCACTGTCAGAGCATAAACAAAAATCCCGACAGAGATCATTACCTGCATCTTCTGGATGCAGGATTTATGAAGCTAGGAGTCTGAAGCTAGCAGGAAGTTAGCTCGCTAATTTCCACCTGAACATGATGTAGCATGTTCTGACTGAGAGATTTATGAAAAACTCAAACATACAGCTCTGCTATCACTTCCAACATAAATGAAGACCAGTGTTGGGAAGTAACGGAATACATGTACCGCCGTTACGTATTTAAAATACAAATTATGAGTAACTGTATTCTGTTACAGTTACCGTTTAAAAAGGTGGTATTCAGAATACAGTTACTTTGTTGAAATAAATGGATTACACGGCGGTACTTTCCTGTTTCATATTGTGGGGTCAGGACTGTTTGGGTTTTGTTTGACAGCTATGTTCTGTTGTTCCAGCGGTACGGTTGCCATGGTTACAGGGTGACGCTCTCTCTCTGCGTGTTTCCTGGGTGAGAGACCGCCTTTTTGTTGTTGTTGTTGTGCTAAGCTAATAGCCAGAATGCTACAGGCATAGCCCTAAAGAATGTAGCATCATGGGCAGTGTAGTCCGTGCTGCAGGGAGAATGGACTGCCATACCCGTTATGTGTCTGTGAGCGAGGGAGGGAGATAAAGGAGAGTGGAAAACTACAAGTTGTCATCGAGCAGAAACGGGAGCTGGAAGCATGTAAATATAATAATAACCACTGCAGCCAAGAAGAGTGCCTGACAAGCCCAGTTTCTAAGTAAGCTATTAAGACTCGACTGTACACTGTGTTCGTGTTTTCCTCCGAAACAATAAGTTCCATTGGAGCAGCCTTTCAACGCCTCTCTCTGTCTCTCGCTAGCAAACTTGACCCAGACAACAAAGTAAAGCTAGTTTTCAGCTACTAGCCTGACACGAACCCGACGTATTAGTCAGAGGTCCCTTTACTAAGGGTTACTGAAGTTGGACTAGCTGGTATATAATGATGTGCTACGTGGTGGCTAGCTAACAGCTATGTTAGCATAATATAAACAGTGAAGCTGGAGGATGAACACTAACTTTTTTCCACTCGATAAAAGTTAACATGAAGGTTCCTGATGGTTAGAGACAAATGCAATCGCATGGCAGGATGCTGTAAACGGACCAAACTTCAGTCAGAACAACTGAGATAATCCATCCACAATACGAGGTTAGTCATTAATAGAACAAGATACAAAGACCGGACTGTCACTATACAGATGTATTCACTATAATGAATCAGGATTTGATCGCAGGCTGCAAAGTGAGGCCAGCAGCAAAAACTGTTAGACTCCTTGGACAATGTTCAGGATTTTCTTCGGGTCTGTTGTGGCCAGTGCGATCCTCTATGCCGTTGAATGCTGGGGGAGCAGGCTGAGGGTCGCTGATGCCAACAGACTCCATAAACTGATCTGTAAGGCCAGTAATGTTGTGGGGATGGAGCTGGACTCCCTTAAGGTGGTGTCGGAGAAGCGGCTGTTGTCCAAAATAAAGACAATGTTGGATAATGCCTCCCACCCACTCCACGACACAGGAGCACGTTCAGTGAGAGACTGAGATTACCAAAAAGCACCACTGAACGTCACAGGACATCATTCCTGCCTCATCCACTTAGCACACTGTATACTGCAATAGCTACACCCTTTTTGCACACGCTCTCCTCTTATTCAGCTATTTATCAATAAGTGACTTATATGTATATAAGTAATGTACATATTGTGTCTATTTCTTACTTAGTGTATTGTCTGTCTTTGTTACTGTTTATACTGGAGCACTGTAACCAAAATAATTTCCCTTAGGGATCAATAAAGTATTCTGATTCTGATTCAAACATGTTAGCGCAACAATAGTAAATAATAAAGGACACCTGATGGATGAACTGAGTTTTTATATCATAGTGTCTGCTTTACCGAAGTTTTAAAGTTGCACAAAGAGACTCAAATGATTTCAAAATAAAAAAAAATTTCAGTTTTATTTTGAAATCACTGGTTTTATCGTTGGTTTTTGTTGCATGCCAGTTGTTTGTAGCTGTCGTGGTAATTAAGCCTTTTACTTGTTTTTGGATTTTTGGCTCGTTCACATGTTTGCACTGTAGTTTTTAACCTGGGTTAACACTTTCAGAGTTTGGATCCTCGTCCTTTTTAATTTGTGACACGGAGTGAAGATAATAACTGATCGCGTGATATTTAAATTTTGCTCCACACGGAGAAATGTTGTTGTTTTTAGTAAAGCTACTAAATAATATGAATGATTCAAAGTGTTACCGTGAACCACAGATGTCTCTGTAACAGCCATTTACTCTCTCTTTTCTTTGTTGTAATGCACATTTAGACACTAGGGGGCAGTCAACTTTTCAAGTCTACACTTTAAATAATCCACACAGTGCAGGTGAAGTATCAGAGGCACCACAGACTGTATAAGAAAAAATAATTGGTGAAATCCTGTTTGATTTGAAGCCTTGATTTTACTGCTTTAGCTGTCACCATTTTTAAAAATAATAATTGTAATAAAAGGCAACGACAGCACAGAGGTGAAGCCTAGCAAACAGTTAGCAGCTGTGTTAGCACACACGTGACATTCAACGTGAATGGATAAAAACAAATTCTGCTCTAAGCAGTTATCATGAAGTAAATGAGCCATAGCGGTCGTTGTAGCAGCCTCTAAACACCGGACTCTTTGGGAAGTGATTCTCCTTTGGAGCCAAAAGCACAGGTTGTTACAAACATATAACAATAATAATAATAATAACGCCTGAAATTTTATTCCACATCTGCTCGCCCAACACAAGCTCTAAATCCACTGTATTGTTCTGCTAATAGCCGGAGGAGGACGGTCATTAGGGCTGCTTGGAATGGCTCATCGCTCCGCTAACTGACCAAAGTCATTTGGAAAAAGAACAAAAGACAAACAAATTATTTCCTTTCAGTTTAAACCGAGTGAAGGAAAACCTGTGAAACACACGGTGCCTCTCATCGAACCGTGACAGCTCCCGGTGGTTAAACTGCTGATCTGCAGGAATGTGACAGATGTGAGCCTCTAATTTACTGGGAGAGCGATCACTGTGGGACAAACATCCACTGGTGCTAAGTGGGATTCATTAAGGCTGTGATTGGTATCATCAGCTGCTTCAACCAGGTAGCTTCATGCTGTAATGATCAATGCTAATGTATGACTGGACCCCGGTCTGTGCAGTAATTATGGGATATTTGCCCAGCACGTTATGGATGAGCACATTAATGCTCGTCTTGTTTGTGTTCCTCATCCGTTCTCTCGCAGGCATGTGAGCATCACACATGCAGGAAACTCTGCCCAGAGGACCGGGCTGTCGAGAGGCGTCTCCACTTGGCTCAAAGTAGTCGTGCAAATTGAACACGACGATGAATCGAGAGCTGTTCGGTTGTCATGAGGATAATGTGCAAATTGCTCCTTTGTTTAAACAATATTGGTGTGGCTAAAAGCGAAGATGGATACGAGGAAGCCAGCAGCTTCCTTCACCCTCACCTCCCAGTCTGAACACCGAGCAGCAGAAGTGTCCTTAACCAAATGTGGGCTTTCCAGGTTTGTGTTATAATAAAGCTACTTAACTTCAGTAAGGATGATCTCCATTCCTTTTCTTCACCTTCTCCAGTCCGATGAGCCCTGAGCTCCTGCTCTGTAAATGCTTCGTGCTCTGCCACACTGCCTTTCAGCCCCTCCATCATTGTTCCTTCACGGTGTGATTACAAGCAAAGTCTGCAACCTGCTTCTAGACTTCAGGAAGGTCCTGTCACCATCTCTTCCCTTCATCTGCAGGTTTGCTCCATTATTTTTCTTCTCAGTGGAGTCTAGCTGTTTGTATGTTTTGCTCTTTTCATAAAAAAATATTTATCTATGAGAAAAGACAAAAAAATCTGTAGATACCTAAAGTGACGATAAAGATTATTGTTTATAAATTACTACATAAACGTGTGTTAAAAACAGTATATATATGTAAGAATAGGACTGATACAGAAAAGTTTTCTGTGATGAAGTGGTATCCAGTGCTTTGAGAAGTTCTGACAAACTGAATCTATTGTTTCTGTCCTCGTGTTTGGAGACGGTTTGCATCCCCGGGCCCTCGGGAGCAGCTCGGTTTGTTAGCTGCTGGCTCTGGAAGCGCGTCTGCCTGGTGTTTTGAGGCTACACAGCAGCAGAAACACAGGGAAGAAACTACTGTGCACGAGTGTTCATCATCCTGGACGGAGCGGGGAGCAGACAGACGGCAGCACAGCGCTGTCGAGCCTCCGCTGGGAGCTTTGGCGCTAATTGTGTAGGAGAAGAAGATTGTTTTGGCTGTAATGAAGGATCTGTTTGTTAACCCTGTGCCCTTGCAGTAGATTGTGAGTCTGTCCACTCACTGTGCTCATGCCAGCTGAACGCTGTTTAGCACTACGAGTGTTTACAGCTCTGATTATGGAGAGAGCAACCTTGAATAAATGTAAATGCAGCCTGTGTGATCCACATTAGTAGGCTTATGGATTTTCTAATGTTGTAGTAGAAGCAGTTATCACTGTTAGTGTTTTTCATCATTGCCTCTTGGATTGGAAATGAGGCTGAAGAGCATCTGCGATGATCCCAGCGTCAGGGTTTCCGCTTGCACAAATCCTTCGTTCATGCATATGCAGTCGGACCTGCAGGTAAATAATAATTCTTCCTCCAGGTCCTCCATCATGGAATCATTTGCGGAAGCAGCATCCAAGCTTCAGTGCTGAGCTTTGACACAAACAAGCGTTTGAGAGTTTGAGATATGTTTTCATGTTTACATTTGAATTCAATTTTAGATAAGAAGACGAAGCAGCGAAGGCTGTAAGCGCCTTAAAGTGGGACTGAGAGGTCACGATCACACAGGTCCACAGACGGGTTTGCAAACATCTGGCAACTATTGGTTGTAAAACAAAACCAAGTGTATTCCTACACCGGCTGCGAGGATGCTTGGTGTCGCTTGGTGAAACTGGTCACAAGTACACAGAGCTGCACCAAAAACAGCTGTGATTTTGCCGTAGCTGGGAAATGTGCGGAAACAGAGACCTTTCCCCTTCAAAGTAAAAGCTGTGCCTTCTGAAATGTGTTGGTTGCAGCTGTAAGGTGTGCTTTTACTCTGAAGGCCTCGTTCATGTGTGTCTGCAGACAAATTAGTGTCTTCTGTGACACTGTGTGTGTCGTGGTTGTGGGTCTGTGACCCAGCTTTTTGAGTTTACGTTTGGGATTCATGATTCTTTGCTTTATTAAAATGATTTAGGTTTGAGTTTACTTATATGTTCCCTAGTCATGTCTTTGTTCCCTCCATGTCCCTTAGTTGTTCCCATGTTCGCCTCCCTGAGTTTCCTCCTTGTCTACCCAGTCTGTTTCCTTTCTGTCTCTGGCCCCTGTGTCAACCCTGTGTCTCTTAGTTCCTTGTGTTATGTTTGTGACCCAGTTTAGTTTACATTTATTTCATTTTTAGTTGCCTTGTTTTACACATTTTTGCCTTGTGCCGGTTGCTGACCGGTCTGTGATGAGTGCCTGATTCTGAACTCATACTTCCAAATCTATGTTGAGCTAAAACAGCCACAGATGTGTCCTAACTGAGACTGGGGATACTGTTTTCTTTTAGCTATAGCAGCACATGAAGCTTCCTGATGTAGATGTTGGCATGTCCTGCTTCCTGAAGGTCGGTCTTAATTTTAATGAATGAATTTTGCTTTTACTGGAAGTTGTAGATAATCTTATTTTATTTTTGCATGTGAATGCATGGCCAATGTTGGGGAGTAACGGAATACATGTACCGCCGTTACGTATTTAGAATACAAAATATGAGTAACTGTATTCCGTTACAGTTACCGTTTAAAAAGGTGGTATTCAGAATACAGTTTGTTGAAATAAATGGATTACACTGCGGTACTTTCCTGTTTCATATTGTCGCGGGTCAGGACTGTTTGGGTTTTGTTTGACAGCTACGTTCTGTTGTTCCAGGCGGCAGCGTTACGGTTGCCATGGTTACAGGGCGACGCTCTCTCTCTCTCTGCGACTGTGTTTCCTGGGTGAGAGAGCGCCTTTTCGTTGTTGTTGTTGTTGTGCTAAGCTAACAGGCAGAATGCTACAAGAATGTAGCATCATGGGCAGTGTAGTCCGTGCTGCTGGGAGAATGGACTCCCATACACGTTATGGGTCTGTGAGCGCGAGGAGGGAGAAAAAGGGGAGTGGAAAGGTACGAGTTGTCATCGAGGAAAAACGGGAGCTGGAAGCATGTAAATATAATAATAACCACTGCAGCCAAGAAGAGTGCCTGACGAGCTCAGTTGTAAGTAAGCTATTAAGACTCGACTGTACACCGTGTTCGTGTTTTCCTCCGAAAACAATAAGTTCCGTTGGAGCCTTTCAACGCCTCTCTCTGTCTCTGCTAGCAAAGTTGACCCACACAACAAAGTAAAGCTATTTTTCAGCTACGAGCCGACAGGGACCCCGCCGTATTAGTCAGAGGTCCCTTTACTACAGTTCAGAGTCGCGGACCTTCAGTAATAGTAATAAATCACACAGCAATAGTACATTCACGTTGTTGTAAAAAGCATGATAATATATTAAGTAATCCAAAGTATTCAGAATACGTTACTGTCATTGAGTAACGTAACGGAATACGTTACAGAATACATTTTGGGGCATGTATTCTGTAATGGAATACATTTTAAAAGTAACCTTCCCAACACTGTGCATGGCTCATTACAGCCTTCCATTCATTTTATTATATATGTAAATTCCAGTTTGCATGCACAAGGAGTGACTCTATCAGCGTCTATTAGCGCCTCTCTGACTGTTCGTCTCCACGCACTACATGAAATAACCTTGCAGGTTGTGCAAGAGAGTCCTGGAGCTCTGAGGAAGCAGAATGAGTGTGTAAATCTGAGCAAACCGGCTAAACGAGCACACGGGAAAATGTGGCAGGAAGCTTCAGGGAAGTTCACCGTGACAAGAATAAAACTAATATGAGTCTTTGGGGCTAAGAGAGACAGACTCATTTCCAGCTGATAAAACGGCCATTCCTGCTCGCTGCTCTCAGCTGTCCTTTTTATTGCATCACATAAAGCAGCACAAAAAAGTTTTTCCGGGAGAGCAGAGGAGCGGGCGTCTCATTTTTATTGGCCATTAGTTTATTTTTTCCACTCATCCAAAATTACTCTTTACTTCTGCTTGCTTGCCTCCCGTCTCCCTCCTTCCTCTCCTCCTCTCCTCATCCTCCCATACTTCCATCTCCTTTGCTCAGCGTCTTTGACATTCCAGGAATTACACTGGATCAATATGATGTTATTTATCTGTCTGTGTTTTGTAAGGAGTGAAATGTAGCCGCCCTCCTACGCAGCCATCAAAACCCAGCGCTCTCGTCTCACTGGATGTCATAATTTATGACACGCTGGCATCATTTTTAGTCACAGCAGGCCGTCTGCGTGTGGAGAAGAATAACGTCACTTGATTTATGACTTGCTGCACAAACGATCCCTTTGTGCTACTTTCATGTAAGTGCATGAAATCTTTCACATTATTAGTTCTTAATTGCAATAAAATAACATTGTTCAACTTTCTGATGCACAGATTGAACAGATCTGCCCAAAATCTGTTACTATAAGAGACAGACGTAGCCACTCTGACATCACATTAGTTATTAGTGGATCTGCATTATTTTCATTTTTATTAAGCTTTAGCTGCTTCCACCACAGAGACAGTGGAGGGCCAGCTTGGTGTGCTGCATGAATACCTGCTAATTATTAGCAAACCCTAATGACTTGAACCACATCTGGACTCAACTGCAACCACCAGAATAAAAGTTTAACACATTTACTGCAGTTCTGACTGAATTAGCAGGCAAAAATGCAGAGTTTTGTTTTCATTTTTCTCCGCAGGTTTCAGACATGAGGGAGGCATCTGCACACGAGAAGAACAGGATCCACGAGCAAATACACAAACACAAGGAAAACAACAAGAAGCACCACCAGTGCACGGCGGGGGAACTTTAAGTAGCAGGTAAGCGATTGTTTCCAGTAGGAGCAGGAACGCTGGAGGAAGCTCCGCCTCTGAAACACACAAGCCGGCCAGGTGAAAAGAAAAGAAGTCTGCACAGGAGGTCACATGATGCATGCAAATAAAACACTAGACTTCAAGCAGCAGCACGGTGACACTACTCAGATTACCGCTCACGTGCAGAAATCATCAGCTTACATCTCGAAACCTTAAAAAATTATGTGAGCTACACAAAAACAGGCTGCGAACATGTTGATTTCTGCCTTAACATGCGAGTCTGCCAGGATTGATCCACCTCTGAAGTCACCCCCATGTGGTCATTAGAGGAACTACAGTTTTGGTTTCAGCAAAAGTCTTGGTAGTGAGAGCAGGTGCACTCATTTTCTATCAGACACATGTTCACAGGTGAAAGATTGTACAGCAAACTTTCTTTAAATGCACTTGAGGTGACTTCAGCCATTATCTGCTCAGTATTGTTGTAATGCGGTACGTCGTAAACTACTTTCTGCTGTTAGTCACAAAATGTGCCACTAATCAGAGTATCACACTTACAGATAGGAGTTTGGAGACAAGCCCACGAGTCTTTGCAATAAGAGGAGCCGGTCAAGGTTGTTTGGGGCACCTTTGGAGGTTTTCTGCACGCGCTTAACTGGACAGAAACTTTGAGGCAGACCTACAATATGCTGGAGAGATTATACATCTCATTCGGCTCGGTAACTGTTCGGGATTCCCCGAAGAGGGACTACCTTACTTACCCTTCTGCCGCGAGCGCAGGCTCCAGATAAGCAACAGAAAATAGATGAATCAGAGCGGCACAGAATACAGCGGAGTGGTACACAAGCACAAAACACAGCTTTCACCAGCAGATAAGCAAAAGGCTTCCCAGAGTCAGCGATATAATGTGGTCCCTAAGGACAAAACACATACTGTACAAGGGAAAAGCACAAGCATATATGGGAAAAAGCTTCAAATGTTTAAAATGCAACAAGTAAAAATGCAAACAGAGAAAAGCACATGCAAAGAGAATGACGCTTCAAAGGTGGGAGTGATGGTTGGTGTGGGGAAAAGATTTTAACATAAACTTCACATGTCAAACCGAGCAGGCAGAGACCAAACACAGTTTCATATCAAAGGAACATGTTGGTTACTTCATGAGTGTGACCCTGACAGTGAGATCAGCTCTCTCAGCCGTCCCTGTTCCCAGAATAAAGCTGATCCTGCAGATCGTGCACGACTCCTCCACAACCTTCACTTTGGTTCTATTTATGACTGTTATTCATGCTTTTATTTTGAAGTATCCCACATTTCTGTATTCATTAGATGTAGATCCACTTTATTTCTAGGTTTTAATTCCACCTCGTTGAAATCTACACGAGCGTTTTCTGTTAATCGTGTTAACCCTATTTTTAAATGTTGTTTTTTTGCAGACAAAGTCATCATTAATGATCCCAAATCTGCAGTGTACACGCACTCAGGTGCATCATGTCCTGCTCCAAATCAAGCGCTTGAGGTGAACCTCGTATATTCGGTCTTGCAGATGATCGTCTCTTGTCTCTGACCTTATGAAGTAATCATTACTGTCCTTTTAAATCTCCTTAACCTCAGACCTCACCGTTCTGACTGCATGCATGCAAACACAGTTATTCGATTGATTGTGTTACATTTCAGTCCCTGTCCCTGCGTAGCACTGTGACGACTCTGCACTGTGATGCACACACAACGCATAATAAAGACATATGAATATGTATTCATCATCGTGATTACACTCGTGGCATGTAGTCTTTGAAATAGATGTAACTTATTAAGTCTGTGCACTTAATCAGAGTTTTTCCCTCTGCACAAAATCACAACTAGACTGAAATTATTTTCTTATTTTAATCAACACAAGGTCAGTGTAGATTAGAATTACATATTAGTCGTTTGATTTGCTTGGGAGGATTTTCTAACCCCTGATTAGACTAAGGCTCTTTGGTTTAAATTTGGTTGGCTGAATATTGGGGAAGTTGGTTGCATGTAAGAGGCGTTTTCTCCTTTAGAAGCGCCTCTTTTGCTATTTTTACCATCAAGTTAACCAGATGACCCCAGCGCTGCTCAGGAGGGTGACTGACGCCGTGGAGTCGATAAGATCGATGACCTGAAATGTTATAAAAAGAGTCAAAGGTCAGTTCTCCTTCCTGTTAAACACGACTGGGGTAATTAGATATTGGAAGCAGACCTCCTCCTCATTGGTCCATGAAGATGTAATTTGGTGACGGCTGGATGAACAAGAGGCCAATTTCCTGTGGAACTTTCCGTCTTCATTGACCAACAAGCTTCATCTTCTCCAGTGATTGCTTTTCAGCAGAAAAAGATCTGCTTCATGGGCAGTGAATTGATGAGGTAACAAGTCACGGCAGGAATCATTAGACGGGTGCCGGACACTGTACCAGAGGACAAACACGAGACACCGTACAATGAAGCCAAAGGGAAGATTTGCTTCACCATATTTTCTAGTCTAGTCTTTAATTTTCTGCAGCAGCTGCTCTAAGACTGTATTCTTTTTTTTCAACCTCTTCATATTTTTCTCATGGAACATTTTTATCTTATCTAAGGTGCAGAAAACCAGCGCTTCCTGTACACCTCACAGATATCCATAAATCTGATTGGTCAGAGGCTGCTGGGCCGTCCCTCTAATGTGAACCCAGTTTGCTAAGTTAACCACGGGAAACGCTGGTTAAGTTGGAGAACTGATAACCAGCTATATGTCCTGATGTAGAGAGGATGTCTGCACTGTTTTGTGCGGCGGTCTTCCATCTGTGTAGATGGATGTGTGGCGAGGTGACAGGACACTAACTGCACGTCTAATGGCCACTTTAAACTTCCAAAGTGAGTGAAGTTTACGGCAGAAATAAACATTTTTATAACCTGGTACAAAAACTTAAAAACCATACAGGGTGAATATTTTCACAACTTTTATATTTAACTTGCCAAATGTCTTCAAGTGGTCTCCAAAGTGTCCGTACTCGACCTCCAGACCGCGTTTATGGCCATTTGAAACACTTTTTAGTGTTTCTATATGACAGCTCAGTCATCCGCTCTGTAGTTAATTGTTAAAAACATATCTATGAGTCTGTGTAGGTGTTTGTGTTTCTGCACAACAGTCTGTGGATGTCGCTAACATTAGCTGATACCTGATCACATGACCCTCTGCTCCAAAACCCAAACAGGAAGCTTCAGCATTCTTCTACCACAGAGGCACCTTGTCTCCGTCCTCTTCAGATAATACCGATCCCACTTTGCAGTCTGACTTTTATGAGCGGGAAGTTGCATTCAGGGACTTCCATCCAGCTTTTAATCAAAGCAGCAGCTGTGGTTAGTTTGTGGAGGAGGGAGGGCAGGTCTGGGCTTCCCCTGGGTAATCAATTTGCAAAGGCAGATGCTCAGCGGGGCACAAACTTCTGTGGCTTACAACAGCTGTTCAAAGAAATACTTATCACGAAACAGTCTTTCTTTTTCTGGTATCATTTATCATTTATTCACAGTGAAAGTCACAAACACCAGCAAAGGTCAGGATGGCATATTAATGACAGATTAGCCCAGTGCATCGCTGCATAATTCAACACATATTTGTAGCTGTTGCTCTATTATAATTTGCAGCTATTAGCCTGCACCTTGCGCCTTCATCTGGTTCTCTTGCAGATGAGCTTAGGCGCCTGAAGTCCATTTCTCATGCCGCACCTCCAGTTATTGGACAGGTGGAGACAGATGGCGCGATGCTGGCAGCCAGTCAGAAAAAGTTTCCTGGATCTTGGACACTGATGAATGAAGCAAACAAAGCATCTGCAAGCGAACAGAAGAATCCGCGGCTTCATCAAAGAGTCAAAGAGGGAGCGCCGAGGAACAAGAAGTCAAGTCATTAGAGTAAATGACCAGATTTAATGTGCTGAAACATTCATCAGCACACAGAGGGCCATCTGTCCGTACCTGTGTGACACTCCAGCGCCTCACATCCCTCCAGCTCCCTGTTTACCAGGCTGAAGCGCCACTTTTACGCTGTTTCATTACACTCAGTTTAGAAACTGATGAAGTTTAAAAAAAAAAGAAAGAAAAAAAGCAATTATGGAATGTGTTGGAATTTAAATAAGGCATTAAATCTCAGGATGACCTCATGAATTTTGTTGTACTTTATATTATTTAAGAAAAGGATTAATCTACCTGTTATTTGAATATCTTGATAAATAGCTGTTGTTTAATGTTAATGGCAAACCCTTTTACTTTATTCTGTTTCTATTCTTAGAATAGAAACAGGAGTGCAGGGGAAGGGGCTGAAAGACTTTCTATGAGCCCATAGAAGTGGGCTGTAGGGGCTTTGCAGGATGATCACTCTGCAAAGTCCTCGGCCGGCTGGGCAGCCAAGAAGAGGGCCATCCAGGCTGTGAGTGAAGCGGCAGAGAAAGCCACACGGTGGCTGTGGATCAAGAGGGCTGATCCGTGGGTAGCTACTGGTGCACAAGTCGGGGCCTGATCACCCCCGGCTGGGTCGCCTTCGTGATTCATAGCTCTAAATGATCTTTATTTATCTCACTGTGTGTGAAATGAGCCATTTAAGGCCTCCCATTAAACATACTTGCATCAGATTGGCTGCCGCTCACAGAAGGCTTGAACGGGAGGTGGGTGGGGCTTCACAGCCAGAGCTGAGTACTTAGGATGACCATATTAGGGATATCCCCTCTCTGCAACGTACTGAAGAGCCAATAGTAGAAAAAACTGTATGAGAGTGATGCAGAGATTACCTGTACAGACAGTGACCTCATTATTTGAAACCTGAAAATAAATAAATAAAAATAATACATGTAACATGTAAATGTACTGAAGAATTTCTGATGGGCAGGCCATAAACAAGAAGACAAGGGTGTAGACCAGGGGTGGGCAATCTCAGTCCACGAGGGCCGGTGTCCTGCAGGTTTTAGATCTCACCTTGGGTCAACACACCTGAATCACATGATTAGTTCATTACAGGCCTCTGGAGAACTTCAAGACATGTTGAGGAGCTAATTTAGCCATTTAAATCAGCTGTGTTGGTTCAAGGACACATCTAAACCCTGCAGGGACACCGGCCCTCGTGGACTGAGATTGCCCACCCCTGGTGTAGACTATTAGTTACTAAATAAAAGGGATTAAATAAGCTCAGTCTCCTGTTTGAACATGTAAGTAATTTATAATTATTATTGCTTTGTTTTCCTTTCGCTTTGTTTGTTTGTCTCTTTTTTCTCTGTTGTTGTTTTTATTCTATTTTAACGCGTTCAAAGATTCAACACAATTACAAGATGCTGCACTAAAATAATGTGAAGTTTAAAACAGTTCTTGTGAGAATAAACTCTGATCAGCTGGCAAAGTGAGCAACGGTGGGCTCGCCTCTTCATTAACGCAACACAGCACAGAGGCTGTAACCGTGGCAACAACACCGTGTGACTGTGTGTTCATATGATGTGTTTTTGAACATGAGGACGGCCTACATGATCTTAATCCGGTTATTTGACTGTTGTGGCAGATTGGTGTTCGTTTGCATTTAAAAGGAAGCGTTCACACCGTCAAACCTTCGCTCTGCTTGCTCACCTTCCTGCTATTGTTTGTTGCCTCTGTTTGTTGGTGTCTGTGCCTTCTGGATTGTTGGTGATGTAACGGCGTTCGTTGTTGTCTGCGGCGCTAATTGTCTGCTTGATAATGTCCTGCATCAGTTGCACACGTTGTACTCGTTCATGCTTGCACTCCTGTTTTGGTTTGCTTTCTTGTGTACTAATAAAAACGCCCCAGCTTTATTGTTGTTTTAATGTTTCAACATCTGGCCAAGCGGGGGGGAATTAGAACATTTGCAGTTTACTGTTGATTAATGTTCATTGTCCCTGAAAAATAAATGAAGGAAAACTATCGGCACTGAGTAAGAAAACAACTAATTTATACCAAGAACACTCAGATATGGATGTTTGAGTTTGCAAATCATCTCTTGAGTAGATCAAAGCTGCACGGTACATTTGCTCTTAACTCAGATCCTCTAATATACTGTTAGAAAGCTGAGTATATGCCTTTCCTCAGAGTACCCATGCAGAAACTGTTAAAATTAGTCATTCTATTGCTATTTTAATGTGACCCCTCCTTGTTAGCCTGCTTGGTAACTGCAGATAACTCCTGGGTTGCAGGGAGCGAGCAGTACTCAGGAGAATTATCTTTGCGTTCTCTAAAAAGTAAAAATCCTCAGAGTTTTGTGCTCTGCGGAGCTGTGACGCGATATAAAGAAAACCTCTGACCTCGTCTGCAGTGACTTTCAAATGTTTCTACTTCCTCTGCAAAAAATTAATAATGAATAAAATCCGAGTTAGTGGGGAAAGAGTCAAGAGGGCGAGCGAGGAGGGAAGGAATTTGTGTAGAAAGAAAGACCTGTGGGACCGAAGGTGCAGCAGAGGGCAAAGTGTCAGGACACACTCGGCTGCTTTTGTCAGAGGACGCACACACACACAAACAAACAAATGCACACACCGACACCAGAGATCTATTTAAGTGTCAGCCCCACAAGATGGAGATTAAACACCCAGCTCCTCTGTTTGCTGATAAAAAGACCCTCGCTCTTTCAGTCTCTCCCTCCTCATTCTGCTGAGGGAAATTGCTGTTTGAGTGCTTATTGTTTTGCTCATTGAGCTGTCTGCTTCCCTTATCTGTCTGCTGACCACTCTGAGAGGTAAACAGAAACACTGGCTGCAGTGTCTTCCTCTATCGGATCATCGCTGGGACTCAGTGTTAACCGAACCCATTACTGAACTTTAAGTTGTCGACACAACACTAAGTGCTGCGGTACTTGTGCAGAAGTTCCATCCGACTGATGGGGAAGTATATTTAACAGAACACGTGCACGTCAGGATAATAACGATTTTTGTTTACCCTGATCTAGGGCAGAATTTGTGTTGTAAGGAGCTGTTGTGTTATGTGCATGTGTGTATAGTTCCTATGTGTATATGTGAAAGTGTAAAGATCACTGACCCCAGGAAGAACAGATGCTACATGGCTGCATTTAATGGGTACCTTAACCCTTTAAGACCTACCATAGAACCAAGTCCGCCAGAGCTTATATTGTATTTTTACATGCTGTAGTGCCAAGTTGCTATACATCAGTACAACCATTACAGCCTAAATTATAATAATATGTATGCATTAAGTGCATAGTAATTACATAAATTGCAAAAAAGTGCAATAAATTACAAAAAAGTCGTTTTTGTTTTTTTTAACATATATTTCTAGCTAGAGAAATGTAACTCATTCACTGCCATTGACGTCTGTACCCGTCAATTGCAGTGAATGAGTCAATGGGTTTAACTCATTCACTGCCAATGGCTGGCAGTGAATGAGTTAAGAGGCTTATCCCTCAAAACTGTAAATACAAAAAAGTTGCACAAAATAGTTTCCCACCACAGGAAATTTATTTTGAGTGTCTTCATAGTTTTATTTTTGAAATACACCAATTTTTATATACTGCAGGAAAAATGAAAATAAATATTATAATGCAAATTTGCAAAAAAAACCCAACAGCATATGCATCAAAAGAAACTATTTCCAGCAGTGCAATATGAGTCCTAAGCATCCCAGAAACTATTCAGAAATGCATAGAGTCAAAGATAACTTTTAAAAACACCAGTATAGGCTCATGAGGCCCTGATGGTAAAAAAAACCCTACATTTCCGCTAAAATGACGTCACTTCCGGTTTCGGGCAGGTAATGGCGGACATGCAAAAGTTCGCGCTGACGTCTATTCCAAAGTAGGAAGTGTTACAAACAGCTGATGGGATCGGCAAAGCGTGTTTCTGGAATATTATGTTTTTGTTGCTGCAAGTGCTTTTTATGCAGTTTTTGCAAAGCTGTACATGGAAGGAAACTGTGACCGAGGACAAGCTGATGGCATAAGATGTAAGTACAACTCCTCCGGTTTCATATGCAAAAAAAATTATTGCGCTAGTTTATGTGGTTGCAGACCTACCAGGATTTAAAAATAGTTGCAAAACAGAGTGTGCCCGCTCCAACCGGCTTTAAAGGTTGGCTTGTGAACCACTTGCAGTTAAAGATATCAGCCAGTAAGGCCACCAGCTGGTTGGTGAGTGAAATCAGTTTAACTGGATGCTGCACCAAAAACCTTCCTTTCATTATCATGACAGCAGCTGATTGGTTTGTATGGAAGATGTCAGCTTGCCTGTAAACACCATCACCAAATAACCAATGAGCAGAGGAACTCAAACCAGAAATGGAAACTGTTTGCTTACAAAATAAAAGCTCTGTTTTCCTGCTGAAACCAACACATTTTAAAAGGTGGATTTGACGGGCAGGTGGGTGCAGCTGGCTGTCAGCTGTTGGTGATATTTGGAGAAGTTTCTCACAATTATCTGTCAAAAAAATCTGGTTAGCTGTTCGGTGATCTGGACGAATGAAACAAGTCTGTCTTCTCATTTTTGTCTGTAACTTCTAATATCATTCTCTGACGGGCTAACTAGCATTAGCTGATAATTTAGGGGGACATCCTCCACGTCTGGCTTAAAAAATTAAAATAAAAATCCCACTAACAGAACATTTCAGAGTTCTTACTGCCATCTTTTATATACAGCCTATGATGGTGTGGTGGCATGGGGAGGCAATTGCACTGTACTGCAAGAGGCAAACCAGCGATGTAATATAACATTTTAATATAAATAATGTAAAAGTTTTCCTCCAAATAGCTACTTTGTACCACTAAAACAAACTTTGCAAGCTCCTGCACGGACATATCTACAAACTCTGTTTACAAACACAAATTTATTTAAAATGTTTTAATTTGTTTCCAGTTTCGACGCCGATTAAATGCGACGCTCTAATTAAACAACATCCAGAGAACAATTTACGCCTCGGGGGCTCCACAGCCAAACAACACAAAGTGAAAAAATCTCTATGTTTGGAAATAATGTGTTGTTTTCTCAGATTATTATTGTAAAGCATAACAGATCAGCAGGTAATCTGTGCAGTCGCAGTAAGAGCCTGGCTGTGTGCAAACTTTCTACAAGTAAATGAGGAAACAATTTGCTCTGTGTTTCACTTTAAATAAAAGGAGCTAGATTTATTTACTGTTTTATGCTTTACACTCATGGATGCCCTCTTACCAGTGAAGTGCAGGGTGGGATTGGGTTTTGAGGGTGTGGGCTCTCTTTTGCCTGTGACAGTTTGTTTTTCCCCAGAACATCGTGGCTCATATCATTCTCCGATGCTTGAGCTCGCTCCACTTTTATATCCAGCACAAAATGGGCTGCAAATTGAAAGGCTTTACAGGTAGTGTGTGGTGAAGGTCAGGGTACCTGAGCTCTCAGAGATGTGGGGGTTTGTACGGGATAATTTCTTTGCAATAGGTAGGACTGAACACATAAATGGTTTCTACTTTCTCGCTGATTTCCTCTGGGGAAATTTCCACTTCAGAGAAGAGTGGCCATAAACCTACAACTCCTTACCTCTCTCGTGCAAACTATTCATCTCTGGTTTGATGTGTGGGCGTCTTTTTATGTGTGTTTTCTTTTTGCTGTTGTTGCTTTTTTGTATTTTATTGTTTCTTTTGTTGCACACAGTAATGTGAAGCATGTGATGTACAGCATAAATGTATGCTTTTCTTTTCTGTGTGAGGAAGAAGATTAATGTTTGCCCTTGGAGAAGAAGGTTGGCCGTTTGGGGTGAATTTTACAGCAAGCATAAAGGAGAAACCATTTAAATGTTTTATGCAAATGTAAGCAGGGGAAACTGTTTTCTTCTTAGAAACAAGATCACACAGTAGTCCAGAGATAAACGACACAAAAAAGCCGTGCTTGTTCTTTTATACTGTTTTATTTTATGCAACAAATGCAATATTATAAATAAAACCACAACAATCAGATGACCCAGAGCATTCTCATTCCCGACACGTAACACACCAACGATTTGTCACGTCCCGAGGTGTCCCATGGAAATGCAAAAGGTAACCTTCCACGTCCCTATGATACGCCCGATTGTGGATGGAATCCAATAGAATGACGCTCCCGGCGGTAACACGCATTCCAGCCGTGTATTCGAGCCCTAACCTTAATCCTAACCTTAACCACAACCTTAATTGTGTTAGATTTGTGCTTTCCAATGCGATTCATAATGAGAACGTAAAATAAATGTACGTGTGTAGATTCAGTCCAAACGGTTCTCATGTTTCCTCCTGTTTCCGAACGCATAAAATAGGAAAGTGTTGGGTGGCCAAAAGCGTAACATACTGACAATTTGTCACATAGCACATATGTTACACTTTGGGGGTAAGAACATGTTGGATGAGCCCATATGAGCAAGTGCTTTGGCGACAGTGGAAAGGAAAAACTCCCTTTTAACAGGAAGAAAACATTTTGGTCCCATTTAGAATGAAATAAATGATAAAGAAGGGTATGATTTAAGGCAGGGGTCCCCAATCCCAGTCCACGAGGGCCGGTGTCCCTGCAGGTTTTAGACGTGTCCTTGATCCATCACAGCTGATTTAAATGGATAAATGACCTTCTCAACATGTCTTGAAGTTCTCCAGAGGCCTGGAAATGAGCTAATCATGTGATGCAGGTGTGTTGACCCAGGGTGAGATCTAAAACCTGCAGGGACACCGGCCCTCGTGGACTGGGATTGGGGACCCCTGATTTAAGGTGTGGCTGTATTGGATACTCCCCCCTCACTTTTCATGTCGAGCTTTAAAAATCCAAGATGGCCACAAACGATTGGGTGACATGACTGTACCTATGTCTTTTAGCCTATGGTTGCAAATTTTGCTGATTTCCAGGGAAAATTAGGAAATGATGTTGCTTTTGTGGTGAAGGGAAATATTAAAGTAATGTAGTAGTAAAGTAAAGTAATCAGAAATATCAATTATAAACCTGCCGTGTCGTTTTTAGTCTGAATCTACTTTTTGAAGCAGCTTTGCCTGAAACTGTCTGAAGGAACCTCGCTGGCTGTTTGAAGCAGACCAAATACTTCGTCCTGCATGAATCACAACGGATTTATGCGGTCATTTTTCCTGTGTCTTGGCTGCACCGCATTTGGCCTTGTAAAAAAGAAAAAAAATCAATAACAAAAATGATCAGGAGTCAACCATCTGTAATGTGTGTGATGGTGAAATCCATCGGCGAGCATCAGGATGAGTCGATTCCTTGTTGCCAGACTGCGGCCTCATTAACTCGGAAGTAGAAAACAATTCATGGATCAAGCCCTGCTGATGGATGACTTTGTCTGGAGGCAGAGGAAGCTGAGAATATGCTTTATGACATAAGTACTTTAACTACATTTTCTGGCCTTGGAGATGGTTTTGAGATGTTGCGGGTACTTTATGATGTTGACACAAAGCGGCTGATGGATATCTGCTGAAATGACTGTTGTTGGTTCACGTTCCGCTTTGTTTATCAAGGGAAGATTTGCTGAGCTTGAATGAGCTTTTTCAGCAAACACAAACAGTCACACTGCCACAAAGTCACACAGATACATGCAGACACATCTGGGATCTGTCAGTTTGACTGTAGTGTGTGAGTGGTGATTCTGTAAGAGCGAGAGGGAAATACGGTCTTGACTTTATCAGGAGGGGATTTAAATGGACTTATAGATTGCTTGTGGATTTTACTACTACTGTTTCCTCCCACAGTCCAAAGACATGCACTTATTTGTTTTGGTTAACCATTGGTGATTCTATATTGCCCACAGAGTGTGATGGCTTGCCTGTCTCTCTGCATTGGCCCTGCTACAAACCGCCGACCTGTCCTCTTGTCCTGGGATAGGCCCCCTGGAGTCTGCATTTAAACAAACTGGACTGACTACAGATTGCAGGTTTAAGCACATGAGCACTTTGTTTGACCACATGAGTGTGTGGACTAAGTAGAAAATGATTCTTTTAGATTATTTACCCACTTAAATCTTAGACTTCGAACTTTTAGGACTAACACGATGAATGCATGAAGAGTGGTGGCTGGGCTCATCACAAGGGTTTTTTTCTATTGATTAAAGCGGCAGCTGGCTAAACTGCAAACACATCTGGATCCATTAACAGTGCTTACCTCATGTGCATCTGCATTGATTTTAGTTGCAGCCAGGCTGGTCACACGGTTACTTAGACTGATTTGAAATGAGCTTGAGCATTCAGACCAACAATGATTAGCACTGATTATGGGGCTTTGGGGGCGATTTAGGTTGATCAGTGGGATATTTGATTGATTAGAACAGATCTTTGGGAGGTCGGGGGATTTGGAGCAGGACTTTTTAGAATGATAGAAAGGAAACCTAAGCTTTCCACAAGGGGCACTGGACTGACAAGGTAATTTAGGCTGCCTGTAAGGACACTTGGGCATTTGGGTAACTTTGGGAAACTTGGATTGATTAAAGGGACAAAGCCAAGCTGAGAGGAATGGACAGAAAGGAAACTAATGTGTGACAAGAAGGGGATTTAGGATGACTGGTGAAAGAGGGAGCCACAGTTGTCTGGGACCAGCATCACTGCAGAAAGTTTAAAGTTTGAAGAGCAGATCTGTCTTTGACAAAGAGGCAAAGCGGTTATCTTTCACCATCCTGTCTGATATGAGCACCAAACCAGGACTGTTTGTTTAGCCTCACCTTTCATGTCATCACTGCCCTTGTCAGTCTTTTGCAGATAGAAGAAACGTGTCATATCATTCATGCATGTTCAGCGATTGGTAGATTCACTTTCTGCAGAGCGATTCTTTAAAAACTGAGGCGGAGGCTGTGAGGAAGCGGACGAGCATGTTGATATTAGACTTTCTTCGAGGGACATTAAGCTTGTATTGATTTTACCTTGATTACTTACAGACTTCTCAGTGTGCATACAAACAGTCTCAACAATGTTCCTGAAAATGAAGAAAAGGCAAACGAGTGAAATGGAAACAGGATTTTCTTTTTTTTTAACTTGACCTTGGCTCTGTCTTATTACCAAAAAGGAAATAGCTCTCTTTAATGATCCGCCCCGTCCTTCTTTCATGTCTCTCTCATAGACACGGGAAATCAAATGGAGGAGGTAGGGAGGACCCCATTAAAGCACTCCCATTGCCCTTGAACTAGTCATTACCAAAGACATCAGCACATGATGAGAGGAAGCATGTGACAGGTGATATTGATCAGCTGATATGTTCAAAAAAAGCCAATATCCTCTCTACTGATCACCAACCCCGCCCACGATTTAGAGCTTATGCAGGCGGGCGGTGTATTCGGCATTGTGTCCGGCACTCGACAGTCAGGCTTTTCTTGCTGCTGTTTGTTTGAAGATCCTTCGTTAACCTCACACAGTACTACGAAAATCCAACTGAGATTCCAAAGAATCCAGTGCCATCAAGTTATCAGTCATTTTAGCGACTATATTTAACTAATAATTTATTCTCTGCAGACCATATTAACACTCGGCTCACATACGGAAACCTCAGTACAAACAAAGTCCTTTTCACAGCCCACTGACTTTTCATCCAATTAGTGTTGGCAGTTTAGCGGAGGGTATAATTCCATGACTTCTGTGCTTAGTTTAATTCGTGATTGAGCAATCTATTATTCAACTTTAGCGACACAAATAAATTCAAAAACCAACAAGCGTCCAACCGAAGTCAGGAAAACAATTTTCATGTGAATGCGTCACATGTGCACAGTGAACTGAGGCTGAAAGGAAGAAATTTAATGAAGTCAAAGTCTCATTATTGGCTCAGAGAAAACACACAAGCAGAAAAGGAATGAAGGAAAATTCCAAAAGCTGCGATTCCTTGAGGCTCCAAAGTGAGCTGTTTTCATTTAAAGTCACTTTTAGCTAAAAAAGAAAGCCTATATGGGCGAGGTGTCAAAAGTGTACCCCACGAAAAACAGGTACTTATTCAATTCAATTTTATTTATACAGCGCCAAATCACAACAACAGTCGCCTCAAGGAGCTTTATATTGTGAGGTAGACCCTTCAATAATACATACAGAGAAAAACCCAACAATCATATGACCCCCTATGAGTGACCGTGGGAAGGAAAAACTCCCTTTTAACAGGAAGAAACCTCCAGCAGAACCAGGCTCAGGGAGGGGCGGAGCCATCTACCATGGGCGAGAGAAGGAAGACAGGATAAAAGACACGCTGTGGAAAAACTTCATGGTGGAAGGAACTTTATGGTTACCACATCGATGTGTTGGATGCACTGGTTGTGGTTTAGACACAAACAAAGTTCAGACAGACCTAAAATTTGAAAACTGTGTGAAATACAAAACAATAAACAATAAGTACTGATAAACAAATAACAGCAAGTGATGACAAAGATGATGATCAGAATATAAATATAAAAGAGGACAGTCTGTAAAAACATGTTTTAGGAAGTGGCTCAAAGGAAGTTGTTCCAGCAGCACCTTTAGACTTTCGTCTATGAAATACTTTGAATGGTCTCCAAATTAATATGACGTGCTCCTTGGCACAAGACCCAAGCGTGCTTTAAAAGTGACTCTGAAAAATCAATTTTAAAACCTACAGGAAAGCAGCGGAGGGAAGCCAGAACCGAGGTGCTGTGATGCCATCTGCTAAAACCAGTAAGAAGATGAGCTGCTGGTTTCTGGACCAGTTGGCAGGACCTTCTAATTCAATCAAAACCCTGTAATCATTTCCAAATGATTTTTAAATGTCTCTTTTATGTTGTAGTATAACTACAATATTAACCACCACATAAATGTCTGTTCGGACACTCTTCTTTCTCATCTGTTGAACTCGGTCTCCTCATTTCTGTCCATCCTCAGCTCTCCAACACCTACCCTGGCCTCACTCTGGGAAAGTTTATGAAGTGTGAGGCGATTTATTCAAAGAGTGGAAGGCCTGAGAATCCATTTATGGAGTCACTTTATGGACGAGCACAAGACTCAGGAGGGCAGTAAGATGACGTGTGTGTACACAGTTATACACCTTCACGTGTCTGGAGGCTGTTCAGATGCAACAAAAAGAAAAATATAGTTTTCATACACCACTGACTCCATGCATCCATCCATACGTATCACAGGCAGCAGTCTGAGCAGAAAAGACAAGCCTAGGGTCATCCCGGCCACCTCTTCTAGCTTCGAGCCCTCAGACTACGTCCACACTAGCCCGGATAAATTTGAAAACGGCGTTTTCGACTGAAAACGCTCCGCGTCCACACTATCGTTTTCAGTCGTTTTCACAGAGTTGTGCGTTGACATTGAAACGGCCGAAAACGCTTACGTGCCAGTCCAGCGCATGCGTGAAACGCAAGACGATTCGACCTGCCTCATTTCTTTCTGCCGTTTATTTCCTTTCCGGCTCTTTGAAACGTCGCGGCAAATGTCGAGGAAAAGCACCGAGTTTTTTAAATGGACTAACAATGAGGTGGAGTTGTTGCTGCGAGTAACACAAAAGTACAAATTTACAAAAGCGAGTGAGAATTAAAGAATTTGAAGAAAAGCTAGTCTGGTCACATGACTAAAATGTGTCATCATTTTCGAAAAGGCTCCGGGTTCGCTGTCCACACTGAAAATGGCGTTTTCAAATATATCCGCTTTGGAGAGCATTTTCAAAAAGCTGCGTTTTCCTTGAGCCAAAGCGGAGAGAAAAAGATGCGTTTCAAACGAAAACGTATAAGTGTGGACGTGGCCTGAGTCTGTGCTGAAGCCTCATCCCAGTTCGACGTGCCTGACATACGTCTTGGTCTGTCGCTCAAACCATCTCCACTGGCTCCTTTCGCTGTGGAGTCCCTCTCAAACCGACTACTGACTGTATAAACTTGATGCTGCAGAGCAAATAGATGCCATGATGTTAGTGAATATGACTAAAAAGGAGGAGGGAGGAAAACTAGCCAAGGACATTAAAATCAATCATGTTTGTAACCGGTCTCAATTCGCTGCATCTTCACTGTTAATTGATCAGACTGTGGCATAATTAATGGCATGCCACTTTAAAGGAGAATAAAAGCTCATCAGTGTCACAAGGTAGCAAAGCTGCCTCATTGGCAGATACATGTGGTATTTTTTAAACAGATCACAAAGAAATTGATTATTAAACAGCATCTTTAGCAGATTCTGTTTGAATCATCGAGCTGATGGCATCATCGCCACCTTCACAGTGCAAAGATGCACTTGTAAACAGCAGGTGACTGGTCTGAAAGCCTGAGCCAGATGGCAAAATGTGGCTGGAGAAAGTGAATGATCAATGGTAGACCACAGAGGAAAGGCACGCGGGGCTGAGTGCGATCACATTTTCAAGGGTACACGTGTCATGTACCAGGGCTTAAAGGTCAGCTAGTACCAGTTTGTCCTCGAGGTGCAAGCTATTATTCAAAGAGCAGAGATGACACATTAAAGATAAAAATGCATAACAAACAAGCACAAGCATTAAAAGCTTGGGTAAAAAGAATGTGAGATGTGATTCACAGTAATGCGGAACATCAGTAAACTGAATATTAAAGCTTTTCTAAAAATAAATCAGTTTCATTTTTCTTCCTACCTGTTTTCATGGCTGCGCGGCAGCAGCTGCACAGGATGATGGGGCAGCTTCTTCCGACCTGGAGGTGCAGTGGAGGGTCTCCACATCCAGTAAGCGGTGAGGAAATGAAATGCATGAATATTTTATACCTTAATACGTCGACCGTCCAAATAACGTGTCCTAATAACTTGTGTTGACTTATGGCTTTGGGAGATTTTCAGGTTTTAACAGTAGCGGTCACACAGTAAGAAAACGAAGTGTAAGGTCAGCAAAGCTTTCAGTATGGTTGGCTGCTATAGACTGTATATAAAAGATGGTTGAATCCAGAGGAGAGCCATTTCACTTCCTTTTTTTCCCATTTGTAGAACCAAGTCCTCTAGATCTTATCTTTACATTTTTACCTGCTGTAGTGACATTTTTAGAGCATTTCTAGTTGCTATACATTAATACAACCATTATATCCCAAATTTTAATAATATGAATGCATTCAGTTCATAGTAACTACATAAAGTGCAACAAACTGCAAAGAAACTGAACATCATTTTTGTTTTGTTTTGGGGGGGGGTTTTTTTACACATTTTTCTAGTCACAGGGATTTCAGAGATATCTCTCAACAGAGATGGGCAGTAACGTGTTACAAGTAACGTGTTAGCAGTAACGCGTTACATCTATTTGAAAGACTGAGTGTAAACACACAAAATATTTTATTTTATGTGCTGGAATGTGCAGAAAATAGGTTTAAATGTTAAACTAATTTCTTCCAGTCAGAGAATGTTGCATATAATTAAATGTTTGCTTGATGCATAAAGTTAAAAGATTAAAACTAATAAAACAAGTTAAAAAAAAGAGACTTTTCCATTTGATTGCATTTTGTATGATGGATTATGCAGAAAAAGTAGAATTGGGCTGAAAGATCTATCGCTTTATCACCTATTCAGGTTGTAAATCGTGTTTTTAAAAAGTAACTAAGTAACTAAGTAATTAATTACTTTTGAAAATAAGTAATCAGTAAAGTAACGGGATTACTTTTTGGGGAAGTAATCAGTAATTAGTTACTGATTACTTTTTTCAAGTAACTTGACCAACACTGTCTCTCAAAACTGTAAATGTTGAACTAAATGCAAGAAAATTGCACAAAATAGTTTCCAACCAGAGGAAATGTATTTTTGAGTGTCTTCATGACACTCCCAACAAACATTAGTAGTATTGCCAAAAGAAAAATGTTTACCCCTTGAAATTTACATTCTGGTGCTACAGCTCCAGAGAGCAGCATTATTACCTCCGTCTCATTAGCTTAGTCGGCAGTTAAACACAGCTCAGCTCAAGCTTGTTATATATTCACTACTATATTCATAAAATAAAATCAGCATCAGAATGCTTTATTGATCCCTGGGGGAAATTATTTTTTTGTTACATTACATACATAACATTTTGATTGAGCATACATGCAAACACACAAGGACTCTTTTGATCTGCTGTTCTGAGTATCGCACAATTCAGTGCCTCCAAAACCACTGAGTAGTAATAAGGAGAACGTTGGAGTAGATTTTTATGCCTGAGCATGAAATCACAGAGCAGAGCAGCAGGTGGAGGTAGGCGACAGTGACAGTCATCTCAGAGTCGCCGTGGTGTGGTGATGGTGGTGAAGGAGACGGATGCAGGCTTCAGATGAGATCCTCACACAGCCTGAAAGAGTGCAGGCCTGAAAGGCAAAGCGTCAGAATTACAATGAAATAAAAGACAAAGTCAGGGAGTGCTTGGCTCGCAGAAAGCAGGCAGATAGATCGTTGGACAAAAACAGTGATGAGGAAACTATTATTGAGGTGATTCTGACGGCACCAGAAAACCAGAGTGACAAAGAGAACTGAGCAGAGATAAAACAGGGGCGCAGCTTCCTTATGGAACACGGTCATACGCTTCATTTATAACTGGATGTTGATGAAGAAAAACTATTCCACACGAGATAAGAGCCCCATCGAACAGATTACATAATCTAATCTCAGCATGCATACCAGCACTGTCTGAGAGTGACAATGTTTCTGTGTCCATCATCTCATTCGCCTGCTGTCTTGGCACCACAGACCCTCACATGTGGCCCACCATCTTTTCCTGAGAGTACGCTTCAGAGGAAGGCCCCTGTGGGACGATGGCTTATCTGCAGGCCTTGGCTAACGAATGATGAAAAACAGGCACCATCACGGCCACCAATCTGCTCCAGTGCTCCTGGCCTGGGTACAGATGCCAAGGCATCTGCCACAAATAAAAGACCCAGGCAGACTGACGCCCGCAGGCCAAACAACCAGAGGCTGGTAATAGCGCGTCCCTGACGGGCTTACGGATCCATCCTCTGCAGACAGAAACAGAGTTAGTTGATTGTGGCATGACCACATTAGTAAATGACATGAGGACATCATTCAAAACTGTTTTGTTTTGACAAATGCTTGAATAATTCGTCATGTTTCACTCATGTTAAGGTAAAAGTGCACTCCATTGTTAATGTTCGTTTACAGATTGCAGGTGGAGCATCATACGACTACTTTCAGTCAGATAGAACAACAAAAACACATTCATAGTGACATTTCAGTCAATTGTAAATATACTTGTATGTATTTTGGGTTTCTGTTCTTCCACCTCCTGTTTCATTTTGCAATCCCAGCTTCTCATTCATTCCTTTACTTCCCCTGTTTGTTCCCTCTGGTTTTCTGCAACACCACTAGCAATAAGACAACCCCTCACCCCAGCATTTACACTCCCCCGCTTCTCTTTGTGCTTTTGCTGGATTGCTTTGTTTTTTTCCCTTGCAGTTCCTACACTGTATGCCTCCTGATTTCTTTTGATTCCAGTTCAGCTGTTTTCTTACTCTCCACATGTCTCTATCAACTCTCCTCCCGTTTGACCTTTTTGATTGTTCTTTAAACTTTGCCCTTTGCCTGGAGCTTGTTAATGCTGTTCGCTGAGATGAGTGGAAACCTGTACATGACTCCAAACGTGCCAGTTAAGGTTAAGATTTTGGACTATGAAGTTTGCTGCCATGCATTTGATTTCTGTGAACCGTTACAGACAGAGCTAACTAGTCTCCCACGCCTCCTTTGGGCTCTGTTCTTTAAGACTTACGAAAATGAACCTGATGATGGCCGTTTGAGGGCTTTTTCACCTGCAGGGTGGGGTTTGAATCCCATGTGAAACCAATAAAAGAGCTGTGTTGGTGCATATGCTCATGTTTTCTCTGAGGGGAGAGCTGCAGACGACGGCTCTATTTACAGATTCTGGCAGTTTTTATTTAGATTTCTGACGCCTGCAGGTTTAATAATAAGAATGCATATGAACATAGAGAGCACTTTGTGTACTATAAGAGACAAAAACAGTTGTATTTTTGCCCTGTGATGATCCTAATGTTGAATAAAAAGCTCTGAAATACTGATCAGTGAGCGAACGCCATTCCTTTGATCCATACCTTTCTGCACCGTTGCATATTTTGTGCGTCCATTAGCCTGATTTACTGCACACTCTGACCTCATGTCAGCAGCTCACCCTGGCTTCGTCCCCTGGGAAGCACACAGTTAATAATGTTTATGGAGTGTATCCTGATGAAGTGACTCCACTCCATTATCACAGCTCCTTCCTGATGGCTGTCAAAGTCTGTCAGTCACGTGTCACGTAATCCATCAGTAAGGTAATTAAGAAAAGTAATAAATATGGTAATGTGAAATTAACCACCAAGTCATCATAGGGGAAAAACCGAACCCGACCCCGAGCGTGTATCTTGGAGACGTGACCAAAACTGCCTTTAAAAACCAAAAAAGGAAATTTTCTCATGCTGGAATTATTATTTCCTTTGTTCTCTGTTTGTCAAAATCACAGATTGTCAGAGTTAATGTTAGGGTCAGGGTTTGGGTCATTTCGATGGTGAATTAGACCTCAGAGGGTTAATATGGTTTGCGTGATTTCAGCGTGCAGTATAAACATATTTATTGAGATCAGAACATATCTTAAGACTGTTGTGAAGCTGTGAATGTTTTCACTGTCACGATCTTGTGATGACGGAGTATAGAAACAGTGTGGAGCATGCTCACCTTAAAACACCCATCATCTTATCCTTTTTATTGTAATAAAGACCTCAATTTAAAACACAATCATCATGTTCTATTAAATTAAATTTGAACTCATGAACTAATCAGTAAGGTGTTTACTGACAGCCGGGCAGCTGGGGGCCGTTATCTATGAGATCCTGTTACAGAGAAAGCAGGTTTCAGACACTCCCGCAGGGACTTCACTTTCCTGAGCTTTGCAGACTTTTTGCAGCGTTTGCTCTCATTCTAATCTTTATTAACATTTTTGGATTTTTACAAATTCATATTTCTTACCTAAGCTTTATTAGTATTAGTCTTTCATGACCCATGCACGAGGGAGTTTGTTTCCACAGTTAAGTCATCCTGTGTTTGACTGATACACCTGCAGTGCAGCACCGACTGTTTGCACCTTGGAGCTCAGTTGCATCATTTCTCTTTGAATACTTTCATATTAAAAGGTGATGATTACCAGGCATCTTTTAAAGGTGACACATCTGACTTCCCCGCATTGATACCTTGGGAGGTGTGATGTGGTTAGATAAAAGCTCATATCTTTTTTTTATGTACCGTTTCTGTTATTTTGTCCACCCCCCCATGCTCTGTGGCTTTGTGTTTCCATCCACAGAGCTGTCATGCCTGCAGTGGAAGGGGAGTTCAAGGATTCATCAAACAAACAGCAGGCCTGAGGTCTCTGCAGAAACTGGCTCAGCTGGTCAGCTCGGGTCCACACATCACGGCTAAGCTAATGAGAAGGGCCTGGATGGTGTGTGTGTGTGTGTGTGTGTGTGTGTGTGTGTGTGTGTGTGTGTGTGTGTGTGTGTGTGTGTGTGTGTGTGTGTGTGAGAAGCCTGGCCATCTTCCAGCTCTTACACATCCAGGTGGTTTGATTAAACACATCACTAACACATTGTCTGTGGGTTGATCAGAAGGGTCTGGGAGGAAAACCGTGAAGGGTAAAGTAGATGCAGTAGAAACAAGCAAAGCAGAACCGAAACAGTGTGACCGACATTCTCTACCTTGTTGTGGACTCTTTTCCTTTACGGATGCAAAACTAGAAACTAAAAAGTGACTTTTTCTTTGCCGTCTTCTCGGCTCTGGTGTCTCGTGAGCTTGTTAAAGTGCCGTTTGTGTCCCAGCAGAACTCATTTGGTCATTGCGCACCATCAGATCTGATCTGATCTCTCAATAAGTTTCAACCATTATGGCCTTCGTTACTTCCTCCTCTCTTTCATTGTGACAAATCCTTGTTTGTTCTTTGTGCTAATTCAAGCTGAGGGATAGCACCTCAGGTTGCTCCTCCTGCTGTCTGCTCCTCCGTCGTGCCTCCTGACCGCCGCTGTGCCTGACCGGATCGGTACTGGCGGCATTAGTCTCAGGATTATCAGCCAAGACCTTGTTTGGCCCTTTGTCTGTTGTGATTGAATCTGCATTTTTTTTTCAGTTGCTGCTTTATTTGATTTTCACTGCTTTTTCATACTTTTACATTTAACCAACTAAACTATTTTGATTTTTGGTTAGAATTCAGAAACTATTGTGGTTTGGGTTGAAACCCGTCTCATTGAGAGCTTCAGCTCAGTCACACGCTCCACTGCCAAAAGACACCGTGCTTCACGAGATGAAGGGCGAACGTAACTGACCTACAAGGAAACGGAGCAACAGAAAGTCCACGCTAGAGACTCGTGTTAATCCTGTTCTCGAGTGATCGTTAGCTTCTGCTTTTCATTCTTTCTGTCATCATAAGAGACATGACGGGACGTAGAACTCAAAGAGCCTAAAACAGAATGCTAGATCGTCCCGGCTCTGCCACCAACAGCTTCCCAATGAGTGCGATGTTTCACTAACATGGGTGAAGCCGAGGTCCAGCACAGCTTCAACATATCCGCTTGTTTCTGGTTTAAAGTGTCCACGAGGTCGGCTGGCCTGGCACTTATTCAGTGCTGTGGTGGGATGAGCAGAGATTGTGATTGGCCTCTGGGCCACAAAGGAAACATATTTTTCTTCGTTTTAAACCTTATAATAGGTCATTTTTCTAAAAGCTCTAAAACTTTATTGTTGTTGTTTTTAATCCTCTAATTTTTCTGTCTGGCGACCATTAAAATTACAGCGAAGCCTATCTGCTAGGCTAGACTGTTTGGGTTAATGAGGTTTGGCCTTAACTGCTTTGAGGTGTTGCTGATATAGCAGCCAAGTGGACTTGCTTCTGGAAAGACTTTGATCAAGAGTGTAGACTATTCTCAGAGCGATCCTTTCCCTCTGTTGGATTGCAGGCAGACGGGACGCTTCAGTGACTCATTATATCTATAAAAGAGGACAGAGCTAGCTGGTTAGCATGCAAACCTAAGATACATTTATTATTTCAATACATAGATGTCTTTGCCTGTCATGCCGTCGGAGTCTGCATTACATGCATTTGTTCAATGGTTTAAATGAAAAAAATTATAATTTTGCACCTTTATTTGGTTCATCCTTCATGCAAATAACCAAATGGAGTCACAGTGTGAAATTAATTGCTCTGTGATAGGACATCAGCACAGTGCCTGAGGCCTTTAGTCAACTTTTCTCTCACTGTGGATGCACATCAGCAGCTCAGATGTACCTGTGACTGTCTAATTTCAATATTTCCAATATGCAGAGGGAATCAAGAGTGAAATCGTATTCATAAACAATCCCCTGACACTAGATGTAATCTTGTCCAGTATTTATGTGATAAAAATTGGGAAATAAATGGTCTTGCATGGCTCATCCTTGTACACCCACCTTCTATGAGTTCATACATTTTAAATGGGAGTGAGAGGCAATGAATTTGTCACCAATTAAAGCACAGATCACAGAATTACTCAGTAATTACCGGCTCAGCTGAATGAATGCTGGCCAGTTCAAATACGTGCCTGTAGAGATTTACATTAAAGTTCCACCGAATGAGTTTATTCAGCCGAGACTCGATTCTCACACTTATTAAGTGCTTATGGCATTAATCTGTCTTTGTCCAATCAGAAGTCATGTTTCTATATGATACTGAGCCACAGTGAAAAGCACTCATCAGTCAGTGATATCAGCGAACAGCTCCCATTAGTGAGCACGGCATGCTGAGACGCAGCTATGCAGAGCGTTTAACCCAGAAACCACTTTAAAATATAATCAAAGCTTTTCTTTGGATACGCAGGAAACATTATGGGGATATCTGCTGAAAATGAGGAATAGAAATCAGGGGATCCTGCAGCTTATTACTATACTCCACGTCCTAATCACACAACACGAGGCTGCCTGTCTGTCAGGTGAAGTTCTGACACAGTTCTCTTCTGCTCCAGAGCCACAGATCGATTGCTCTCAAAGATTGTCGTTTCTACGTGTAATTGATCTAACTGTTACCTCCTTAAAATCCCATTTCTTTTATTTCTGTACTGTGAACACTAGTTTTCATTACTGTGAATGATTTCTGTGGCTCTGCAGACTGATTACTCACTGAAAATTCAGAAAGCCTGGTGCACTCTGCAGGGAACTCTAGGAACCACGAATAAACAGAATTTTCTGCTCAAAGATTTTCAGAGGATAAACAGGCCCAGAGCACACAAATTAATTCTCTTTAATTCTTCTCTAATTATGCACAATTAAAGGCTGTGAATTAATCAGTGCGCGTAATCGGCTTGCTGTCTTTGAGCTGAAATGCACCTGATTTAGAAGCTGCTGGAAGATTATCAGAGAACGGCGACTTTATTGGATTCTGTGGAGAAGCAGTTGACATTTAGCGGTTTCACTCGATGAGAGGTCTGATCTCACCTTTGGGACAGGGATTCATCCTCTGGAAAATGTGCGAGAGGCTTCAGGGAGGGTGGCGGAGTGAGCGTCTGCCTGAATGGCGGGGTGTTTGAAAGGAAATCCAGGAGTGATGTTGGGAAGGAGGGCCGGCAGGTGAGTGGTTGCCTTCTCCAGGAATGAGTTTGTAAGCAGGCTTGGTGAATTTTATCAATAGTGGCCAGGAGATTGCACTGCAGGTGAGCCTAATCAGAGGCGAGAGAACTGGGGACACAAAGAGACAAGGGTAAGTACGAGGCAAGAGACACGAGAGGCGTAGTTACCACTGTGAGGTAGCTGATAGACTGTCAAGACTGGAGGACTGAGCTGGCCTTAAAAGCCCCTCTGCTGGGCGAACACAGGAAACCACAGGACCCATACCGAAAAACACCAGACACTCAGATCATGACACCTTTGGTCCTGAAATCCATGTGTGATGTGTACCACCTTTGTAAACGAAGGACTCGAGCCCATTGCCGCTGTCGCAGAATGAATGGCAGGGTAGACCACAGGTGTGATGCCAGTCTTTTGCAGGGCTACTGCAAATTTAGACCTACTGTCAATTAGAGGTGGGAATCACCATACATCCCACGATACGATATTATCACAATATTTAACTCATGATACGATATTATTGCAAAATTTAAAAATATTTTGCGATATTCAGATTTTGTACATAAAGGTAAACTTTATCAATATTCATTTTATCTAATATCAAAGTCTCACACTCAGTCTTTCTCTCATTTCAGTTTTATTGTTGACAAACTGAACGGTTTGTATTACAGTCTAGTCCAACTTAACTGAATGCAACCATCTGGTACAATTATAGCTATTCTGAACTATGCAATTTATGAAAACTATGCAGCCCCTTCAGCAACTGAAGAATTTGAAAGTAAATTAAAACAAAATATAATTTTACATTAAATAAAAAAGTTTTAAACTTAATTAAAATAAAACATGTCTTAAATTAAAATAAGTAAACTGTCATGTTTATTGCTGCCATAAAAAAGTTAAACACATTTGGACAGTGAAGGAATGTCAGGATTCTTGCTCAGAAAAAGGATCAACATGCTCTGAAGTCCTTTTTTGTAACAAAATATCGATTTCTGCTGTCCCTGTATCGATACATTATTAGCAAACAAAATATCAGATACTACACAGTATCGATTTTTTTCCCCCACCCCTACTGTCAATTTAGAATTACTCGTTAATCCAACATAAATGAATCTAACATACATTCTCTGGACTGTGGAGTATGGGCAGCAGAGGGCCATACTGATAAGGGTCACACATTGGACAGTTGAAGTGGAACACGGCACACACTGTGCTGAATTATGTCAAAGTCCATGAATAATGTATGTGGATGATTATTTTGTGGCCTGAACACCTGAGTCTTTGTTTCAGCACAGATATTTAGTTCAAACACAGGTTTTTGTTGTTTAGTGTTTGTTTTTTTTAGCATAACTCATTTCAAGTCTTTTTCATTTGACAAGCTTGCAGTGAAACTGTTTTTGTCATGTTAACTATATGATTGTATTTATTAATATAATGTATTCTTGTCACTTGTGTAAATGTTTCACACTTGACTGCTAATGTGAGTAATCAGTGATGATGATAGTGTTATCTTCCAGTGTGGTAACTCTGAAAACAGCGTTGCTGTTTTAAAATAGTTTTCACCATCTTCAGTGGCTCGCGGGTCAGGACTGCTACAGCGCACGTGAGTGGATATTCTGGACAAAGCGAATTGCTGGTCATATTTTACGTGCATGTGTAGAATCATTTATCAACTGCACTGCAATCAGCCAGCCCTCACATCAATTCCGCAGGTCTCAGAGAGCGGTGCAGAATACATAAACGCCTCATCGCTGCACCATTATATCGCTGTTTGTCTTGGAGCCAAGATGAAAACACACGAGAGCCCGAGGCATGAGACGCAGAGATATGAATTTTGCATCAATATGGGCCACAGACTGCACTCATGGCTTTGACTCTTTCTTTCTACGTTTGAGTAAATCAGAGCGATTAGGGCCAGCGGACGCCTTTACAATGTGCTGACGTGGCACATATGTTAAATCAAGCACTGTGAGCTGTAATATTTCAAACAGTATCAGAAAGACACTCAGTGGGACATAGTGTAGTGTTAGGCTTTTATGTTTGGCTTTGTGATAAAGCTTGTGTTTGGATAGGATTAAGAACTGAGTGTGGCTTTCAGCCCCGCGCAGCAATTGGTGTAAACACTGAAATAAAGTTTGTCTGAAGGCTTTTAAAGTGTGTTTGCCAGCAAATCAAACTTCTTTTTTGGAGTATTTTCCTGCAGATTTGGAAAATTTTGTTTTAATGCCCCACACAGTGCGGCAGCTCTCCCCGCAGACAGACAGTGCCCTGGCCCATCCAACTTTATTTCAAATTCTTGTGAAAAGTTGGAAAGATTTGCAGTAACTGATGCACAGTATATCTCTGATATGTCCATTTGATGGATGATACATCCTGAAAAACATAGGACTCTTGGCTGTGAACACTCAGTGTAAACATCGCTTCAATTAAAGCTGAAATAAGCTGATACAGGATATATGTGATGCTGTCAGCTGGTGCGAAATAAGGTGATTTTTCAAACTAATGCTTTTTCAAAGCGAAGCATAAGCAGAAAAATGAAATTTAATACACAGCTGATGTCCAGTTCCTCCATCAAAAGGAAATAGAGACATTCCAGAAACATTTATTTGTGCATTTTGCTCTGTGTCACATGTAGTAAAACTCAGATTTGCATTACTCAGTGTTTGATTTTGACTAACACTTTTTAAACCAATAATTCACATATGTGTGTCTGACAAATCAGAAACTACATTTAGAACAATTTCTTTTTTCAATATAAGAGGTCCGACCCCCCCTTTCCCTTTGTGTTCACTTCACTCCATTGGTAATATTCCCATGGATGAATATATTTGTGTCTAACTGGCTTTCTATGAACAGATGACTGGACTCATTATTCATTAAAATAATTTTATGCTTTTATATTATACCAGCTGTATAATATACCTCAGTAACAATCTCATTTTATTGGGTGCTCTGCTTTTATAGATCTGTTTTCAACAAGTTGTGACATAAAAGGAGAAAGAAGAAAAAATATCAAGAATATGCTTAAACCTTATAGTCAAATAAAATTGTTACAAGACATAGGAGAAAGCAGTAAAACAATTTTTTGTGTTCTCTGTATCTCTTGTATGCTTGTTACTACAAAATGAATAAAAGCAAAACAAGAAGAAAATTATAAAATACTTTATTGTTCAGACTTATAGAGCAAAGGTTAATTTAGCTACTTGATTCCACTTTTAAATTAATACTTTTTACTCAGGCAGGAGTCTAAATTGACTATGCTGTTCACAGACAACACTGTGTTCTGTAGCAAGAGTAGGGAGCAGGTGGAGGGGAGCCTGGATAGGTGGAGGTATGCACTGGAGAGAAGAGGAATGAAAGTCAGTCGAAGTGAGACAGAATACGTGTGTGAATGAGAGGAAGACAGGTGGAAAGGTGAACATGCAAGGAGGGCAAGTGGTGAAGGTGGATGAGTTTAAATACCTGTGGTCAACCATCCACAAACACGCCAGCGCACAAGGGAGGTGAAGAAGAGCATGCAGACGGGGTGGAGTGGGTGGAGATGAGAGTCAGGGTGATTTGTGACAGAAGCAAAGCAGCGAGAGTGAAAGGGAAGGTTTATTAGATGGTAGTGAGACCTGTGATGGTGCATGGTTTAAACTGAAAAAAGCCAGGAGGCTGAGCTGGAGGTGTTGAGTGAGAAATAAGTGGAGCAGAGAGGCAGCTCGGGATACACAGGTGTGGTTTGGACATGCGCAGAGGAGGGAGAGTGGACATGATGGGCGTGACAGAGTATAGGATAGGGTGAGATGGAGGTAGATGACCCCTAAATGGGTTTATTCACTGCCATATATTCAAGCCCGATTCTATTAACTATTAAATATTTTATTTATTTATTTTTTACTAATAATATATTAAATAATTTTGGATTTTTAACGTAGTTTTCACTGTTTTCTATCAGTAGGAGCAGCGCCCTCTGCTGGTGTCTCCAGACTTGGACCGCGGTTTCTCCTCCTGTTTGCTTCGGTACGTTCGTCTGTGTTAAACTCTTATAAATCCTTTAAATATGAGATTATTTCTGCTGTTAAACGTTGTGTTGTTTGTAATTTTCACGTGACAGTAGTCCTCCAGCGGTCAGTGTAACTCTGTCGGGCACAGGTGATCTCGGCTAGCGTAATTGATTAGCTCTAAGAGCCGAGCTTGCTAGCTAACAGTCAGGCTAAATGATTTCTTCCAATAAATAAATAAATAATAGGGTGGCCAACGTTTTGTGCTTGTTGACTTGTAAAAGCCTATATGACATTTGAATTTCGCCATTCATTAACCACACGGAGAAGGCATCGTTTAAATATGTTAAAAATGTTTTTATAAACAAACAGTATTATTAAAGTTCTTCATGATTGGGCCAAGTGTCCTCTTTTTTGGAAGTCAAAATATGCTCACCCTATAAATAATAAAGAAAGAAGTTCATCCAATAGAAATTTGCTGGGGTTGTATCTGTCACTGAAATAAGGAAAGACTGGTCCATAAATACATACAGTAATAATGTATTTGCACTACTTTAATTTCAGCTCAGTGTGAGAGTCTTTACTGCCTGTTCTTAGTTTAAAGAGCTTCTAATTTCTCCGCTTTCAAGTCACATATGAAGTCAAATAATATTAATGAAGTTCAGAACATGTTAACATAAACAAGATGCCAGCTTCCTGTTTTTGTTTTGTTTGTTTGTTTCATTTTACCTTTTTGCTTTTGTTCTAATACTGCCGTTTTACCTGTTTACAGTATTTTTATTGGATTACTGTTTCTTATACATGATGCCTGCTGCTAATGCATAGTAAGTTCTGAGCTTGAGGACGGAGAAGTGTTATGGACCAGATCTCATGTATTTATTTTCAACCCGGCATTTTTTTTATTTCTTTTCTCATCATTTTTATTTTCTTTATTTGCAATTCTTTTACTTCCTGTCTGTGCAGGGTGGAAGAGAAGACTGACAGCTGACACCCAGATGAACATCAGCCAGGTCAGGCCGGCTATCATGTTTACTGTAAATGTCCATTTGTGTCTTAGTTCCATACTTCTCAGAGTTGTTATTTAATGAAAACAAATGCCTCATAGACACAAACACACAGATCAAATCTTAACCTCCTAAGACCCGAACTCTTCCACGACTTGTATTTTTAATTTCTCTTTGATATTTGGGCTGATTGGGACCTGATGAATGTAAAAACAAAGAATTACTAAAAAAAATTTTGCCTAATTTTTGTTTCTGAGAAAAATGAGAACCACTTATGAGGATATTTGATTAAAATTTCGATAGAACAGTAGCAGCATAATGTCCTCGTAAGTGGATATCAGGCCCTTGTAGAGCAAAATTGAGTATTTTGGTCTAAATAACCCAAAATGTGATGTCCACATATGTGGACGCCAGGTCCTAGGAGGTTAAATAAAGACACATTCTGACTTCTTTAGCAGAATCACATGGAGAATGTGTAGCATTGAACATGGGACACAGTTTGCCTGTCTTCTGTGTTATTTTGCTTCTGGATAAGCCGGTGATGGTTACATGCTGTAATTTGGCTTTAGGCATGTAAATATCAGAAATATTCATTGCTGCTTTGAGTATGGGAACCTTCGGCACGATAAATGTTTACTGCCTCTGCTAACAGGTGAGTTTCTGCCGGGACTCTGTTTAATTGCTGTTCTGAAGTGCGCCTGCTGACGCTGCTGGCTGTTTTCGTTGCTCTCTGCAGATCTGCTCCTGGCTGATTGTTCTGGTATCTGTTGGCTGAAGCTTTGAGCGTTCATACTGCGGTGTTTGTTTTAACTCTTTGTAAACTTTATTCTGCTGGCTGAGCTGCAGTCATTTCCCTTTGTTTTTTGCTTGGCACATGCAGTTGGTGCTTTGTGAACAACATGGAGTGTGAACACAGGTTATTTGAGCCATCAGTCGGGTTATTTTTTGTTGTGTCAGTTCGCAGGAAAAGCTACCAGGCCAAATTTCATGACAGTTTGTGGAGATGTGCAGCTTATGATTAAATATTGGTGAATTAACCCATTAAATGTTAGCATAGACATAGATCTGTCCTAATCAACCAATGGATTATTTGGATTGACATCTCCGCAGACAAATTCCTACTCTCGTTTTTTAAAAATGTGGTAATATTTACCATCTCAGCTCAAACGCCTCATTTCCCTCTTACTTACAGTGCTTCTGATTTTTATACTGCCTTTGCTTTTCATTTTATTTCGAGTGCGGCCTTTCTCTGCGGCTGCAGGGGCAGCTCTCTGTGTTTAGAGATTGGCAGCCAGATACAACAGCAGCACCCTGACTGAGCTGTTTGCACACGACTGTTGTGTGAATGAGTGTTGATCTTATGGTTTGTTACCCAGACGGATGCTGTGAGCTGTGTGAAGGGATATTCTGTTGTTTGCAACTTTCTCATTTTACATCTTTTTACATGTTACTGTAGCTGAAACCAAAACGCCATGGTTTTTGAGCCTGCAGTTAATATTTAAACACATCTAAGATCAAGTCAGGACAGGTATGGAAGTGAAGTTAACTCTGCTTTGGGCAGTTGTCAGGGCTGTACCTCTTGTACAGCAATATTTTTTGTAGGGATTTTATCATTTGAACAATAATAACAACAATGTTGACTGATATGTGAATGTGAATCAGTTGTTTTATCTACTAAAACATTGACTGAACATTAGAAAATATGAGATTCGGCTTACAGAAAGATATTTCTTAAGCTCTGCAACTCTTTGAACCCTCTGTTGCTCCTTTGGGAATTCAGACTTTTCAGTGACAACATAAAAATACAGATTTTGTTGTTGTAAATGGATAAACATCCCTCTCTTTTCTTTTCCCAGGTGAAATAATTTGCTTGTCTTTCTGTATTAGTTACCATATGTACTGATCTTCAGGGTCATTTAGGAAAAACCGCTTGTTTGATTTGACCAAGTCTTGTTTAAATGTCTGTAGATTATAAGTGATCTGTGGAATAGCAGACCCTAGGCTACTTCACTGAAAAATGGTTCCACTATACTGTATTTATTCTTTCTGTATGATTTGATGGACTGTGTGCATAATGCAACTCAAGTTTAAATGAGAGAACCACTTTCTTTATATGTCCTTTGAATATGAGAGGACACAGATGAAGAGGACAGAGGATGATCCCAAAAGACCCTTGATGGCCTTGTTCTTTATTAAAGGGTAGTGTGACAATGGAAATACATGATACTTTATATGGTTTTCCCTTTTTAAAATCTCAGTCAAATTACATTAATGACCAGTGGAGCAGAAAGTCTCAGAACAACGGTGCGCCCAAGGTCATGGACTAAGAAATTTACGGAAGACATGTCAGTGGTTTGATCACAAAATTATATCGATAATTTATCACTCAATCGAAATGGTGGGAAACTGAAGTGAATTTGTAGGAAATGAGAGCAGAAAATCACAAGTTGTAATCAGATCGAGAGGCTACAGTATATTGTCTCCCAGTATTCGTTCACATAGCAACACAGCATTTAAAAATCGTTTAAATAACAATCAACGGGTTAAATTCTTATGTATTAAATACTTTTCAACATTGCCTTTTTTAAAATTTGTATTTCAGTTTGGCTTATAAAGTCCCAGCAGTAACTTGTTTTTGAGTGTCTTCTCCTTTTACATATCACTGCCCAAGATATTATTGCACTGATAATTGAGAGTCAATGCTCTCAAATACACTGTTGGTGTAGAGTTTTATTTTTGCTTTAACCAGAGGCTGAGGGGAGAACCTCCAGGCATTCCTTGGGGCTCAGTCACAGAGCCTAATGGAGGACTGTTAAGGATGGTGGTTCAGACCTCAGACTCCAGGCTTGAAACCCTACCCCAGGGCTTTGGCACATAGGGACTGTTGACTCTTCGCGCAACCAACACCTGCCTCCGGTCTCTAGGCCCAGAGCCTGGGTCTTCCCTGTTTCCTGTGCCATCGTAGGCCCCAAACATATTGTTGTGGTAAACCATCTGCCTGTCACTCATACGAGGCAGCATTGCTGCATTGTCTGGGCAGTGGCTTGTACAGGGAAACAAGTGGCACATGTCCTTGGAACTGTTGTAGAACTGGGACGGTCCCTGAGCCAGTGGCCCCACGTACACGGGTAAGTCTGTGTACGAGTTCAGGTAGGTGGAATAGTGTCTGTGCACCACTGTGGAGGAAGAACGGCGCAGGGCGGCTGCGTTCTGCAGAATGGCTTCCCTGTAAGAGGGCAGCCGGGTGGACTCGGAGTACTTGAGCTTTTGCTTGTAGGGGTAGGAGCCCATGTGGGCTGGGTCCAAGTAGGCTGGCTCAGCAGCCAAAGGGTAGCAGGACAGGTTGTGCCCCAGACTGCCATATAGCTTGTGGGGTTTGGGGTTAGCCACTACCACCCGTGGAAACAGGTCAGGCATGTCTCCTCTGGTCGGGGGAGATGTGGATGTCGAAGGCTTTGTTTCATCTACCTGATGGATCCTGTCATTGCCCCATGTGGCTTTGAGGAATGAGGCGCGGCGGTTCAGCTTGTCCTTTCCGAGGAGTGGTATGTCGTCCATGTCGGGTTCCAGGTAGGACTTCATGCAGGAGTTGCAGCTGGTGCTGCCACTAGGGTAGTGTCCTGCGGTGCAAGGCATGGCAGCTGCATTGGAGGCGTGGTTACTTAGGAGGTGATTTGCTCTCAGCTCGGCGAGGCAGGTTTGAGGTCCATCGTAATCACCTCTTACTCTCGGGTCTGCAGCATCAAACACATAGCTATGGGACCTCCTCCTGCGACTCACACAGTCAGGGGGGTAGCTGAACTTCCTCCTCAGGGGTGCTCTGTGTTCCATGTAGATATCTGGCATCTGGAAGTCCCTGTAAGTGGCAAAAGGAGAGATGGGGTGACGGGCTTGGTTCTCCACATACAGCCTGCTGCTGGGATGGGGGTTTGACGGTCCGGCAGGAGAAGGATCCCTTATGGCGATGTGAGGGCTGCTGAGACTGGAGATGGGCAGAGTCCTCTCTAAGATGTGCTGACTGCTGCGGGCGGGCAGCGTGTACCGGAGTGGGGTTGGTCGAGTTACCACCCGGGGCTTATCCAGGAGGGTTTGGGATGAAGAATCCCCATAATGAATGGGAAAGGTGGGTGTAATGGCCCTCTGAGGGTACGGAGAATGGTTGTCTGTGATGCTTGAGATGTAGGGCAGGCGTCCGTGAGTCATGTCTGTAGTGGTAACTCTGGGTGGCAGGGCAGCTCGCACATTGTCGGCCCCCCGCCTGCTCCAGTTCTCTATTGTTTTGGTGGCATTATCCAAAGAGTTCTCCACTCTTGCAGAGGACACCATGTCCTTGGCTGTTTTAAGCATCTTTAGCATATTGGCTTGTGTATAGTTAGAAGTGACGTCTGGACTCTGTATGCTCCCGTTGTGGTCAGCGGACTCTACCCCATTGAAGCAGCTGTAGATGCCCTGCGGAGAGGTGGAAAGTTAATATTAATATGTGTAAACTTCATTAGATACCAGAATGACCGGCAATTTCATCAACTGAGTGGGATAAAAAAAAAGAGAGATTTTATTGACATGCTGACCTAGTAAAGTGGAAAAAAATGACAGAAAGCTGTAACTGCAGAAGGAGAGTCGTTATTGTTTTGATGGTTTATGTGCGTGTTGCTGTGATTGAAATGTTGTTTGGACAGATTCATCTCAGGAATATAAATGAGCGATTTGCTGATCGTGCACTTACCATATTAGTTTTTCCACTTTTATCCCATCAGCTATATTTTACATCCACATTGCATATCTCTTTGGAATACTTAATCTCATTTTTGACTACACTAGACACACAGATGAAGTTTATTTTTTTTAAATGGGGCAATTTAGATTCAGTTTCACCAGCAGCACGACTGCCACTTTATTCCAGTATCCCTGAAGTCCCTTCGTTGCTTTAAGCTCACTGTATTTTACAGTCTTTCTTTTGCTACCCTTGAACTATTGTGGTTGTGTTACTCACCTACTGGATTTCCGATGTCTTTTAATGCTCTACTTTGAAGGAGACCTCACAAAGGATACAGCATTTTTTTACAATTGTGAATTTTTGTGCCGTTAGTTTGCGTAAACATGAGCACTGAATCTGTTTGGGTGAATTTTCCTTGTTGGGAACTTATTATTATTATTATTATAATAGATAGTTTTTTAGATTTTACTGACAGCACATGAATGCACTTAAAGCTACGTGGCTGATGAAAGTAACATAAACCACTTGGGTACTTACTCTGCTGATAGCTAGGAGGAAGTCCAAGCGCTCTGATTTGTGGACTGAATGTCGTAGTTTCCAGTAGAGGAGATGTTCCCAAGCAAAGACCAGCAGGCTCAGGCCCATGGCAACAAGCAGCATGTAGAAGACCCCCGCCATATTGTCAATGTCCAGCTTACTGCTCATGACTTCTTTCTTTTCATTACGGCAGATGCCAGTGAGCCAGACGGTCTGCAGCTTTTGTGTGTCACCTGTGAGCGAGGAGCACAGAATACAGGCTTAAGCTCTATTTGCATAACACTAGCAGTATTTTTAGGAGTAATAGAACACCCTCCAATCTCCTTTGAACATCATTCACATGGGATAATGAAATTCTTTCAGATAATCAGTACCCCAGATAAAACGGAGTAAAGTTGTTGTTTTTGCAAATTGAAAAATCCTGGGCAGACAGCGGTTGTTTGTCTAAAACAAGGGGTCTCAAACTGCAGCCCCACAGACCAGGTGGGAGCATGGGTAACATTTACCTGGCTGCAAGAAGGAAATGCACCTCTGTGAATTTAATTCATGCAAAGTTCATATTGAACTAAGCAGAAAACAAGACCAAGGTAGCATTTCTTTTCAGTTTCAGGATCACCTTTATTATAGTCATTTAGGTTTGTGCAGATGCAGACAACATATCCGTCTTGCTATGTTATGCGATTTCTCCACATGTTACTGACAACTGCGACTTGGACTTGTCTTGGTGCACGCATGCATGCACACACAAGTCCTTGCACGTATTTCTGCTTCCTTTGGAATAAATGTGCATGTGTGGAATGGCTGCACTGGTGCATCTCAAAATGAGAGAAAACGCAAGGATGGTTTCATTTTTAAATTAGAGCTTAACAGCCTCTACTACATACTACGTATGTATGCAGAGGTCATGGCGGACACTAGAGGAGAACCAGGTGAGATTTTTCCCAAACACTGGAGGACTCAGAACGACCTTAAATAATTAAGTAATTAATTAATTACAAAAAAGATCCAGGCAACTGATCAAATGATAACTTTCAACTTATTCTCACTAATTACAGTGTCTAAATCATGCTTTTTTTTTTGTGCTGTATAAATGACTCTCTCCAACTGCTGCAGCTGCAGCGTCTCTCGTAATGTTGGATAGGGGAAGTGCTCTCTGGTGTGTGTATTTCTCTGTCACCGGGAGCTGTAGTGCTCTGCTTGTTTTGTTCGATCAGTACAGTATGCATTACAGAGGGTGGAAAGTGCTACCTTAACAAGTGAACTTTAACCCCCAGCCCCTGTATGTCCTGCACCGATGCCATTGGTTATTTGTGATTTCTCAGGGGGACGATACGATGATCCACTGATGGAGACCATCGCCCAGCCTTATGGCTATTATTGCAAAGAAAGCTTTCACATCGCTGGCTCTAGCAAACATGTTAGCAGCGATATCAGTAAAAATAAAGCTACAAATCAAAAGAAACATAAACCACCATCCGGATCATCTGAAAACATTTTTTGGCAACACCAACAGTGTTGGCTCAGTCATTTGTTTGCTTCCTAAACTGCCTCCACAAAAACTGTGAGATCTTTATGTTTACGACAGCTGTTGTCTTCCTCTTCTTCCCTCTAGAATAAAAATCTTCCTGCCTAAATCGTGTGCCTTTGCTGCTGATCTGAGCAGTGATAAGTCTGACAGTGTGCTTTATTATCCAAATGTTTACCTACTGCATATTCTGCCAAAGGTTATGGGGATTTTGCCCGAGGCTTTGCAATAATTTGCCTAAGGACCTAATGAATCACATTTGATCTTATCTCATGAAAGTTTCTTTATTGCTTTTATGATCTTTCATTCTCTCATTCAGATACATTTTACTGTAATAATATTGTGTGGCCCTTTTATTACAACAGTATAGGTTTTGCTTTCAATCATTAGAATTTTTTCTTATTCAGCTTTATGGGAATACTGCAAATACAAATATTAAAGCAATCTATTAAATGAAGAATTTACCATCAGCCAGGAACTGGAGCAGGGCCAGGTCGATGGGTCGTTTCCAGCGTGAATCCTTCTGGAGTGCAATGCCATAACCAGTGGTAGCAAACACTTTGCCACTGCCAATTGTCACCAGCTTACAGCCTTCATCTTTGCCAGCCATGTAATTCAACACAGCAGCGTCATAGATAAAAGCATCCAGTTTCCTAGCAGGGTAAAGAAAAGGATTTTTACTCAAATGGACATCGTGTAATTGTCTGGCTCTTCTTTCAGTCACACGTCTGCTGTGAGGAGACTTTTTACGATTCCTGGCAGACACTTACCCTGTTTTGAGGCTGTTAAGGGCATCCTCCACTCCCTTCTGGTTGTATTTGACCATGTGGGCATGCATCTCGGGATAGTTACTCCTTATGTTGCGCTCTGTGCTGCCATTTGGGACGGTACCAAAGCGGAATGGAGGATACTGCTCCTGCGGCTTTTGAAACTGGAAGTAGAATAACAATTTTTAATGACAAAAATAATGCCGTTGATCGAATAAGTGTCTCAGGAGAGACGATGGCATATAGACATAGATTATTCAATCACTCTGATGTTTTATGAGGAAGCACTTCTCCTCATGTGAAAGAGAAATAAGAACAAGAAGGCTCAAGGAAAAACTGAAATGTGATGATTACAATTTCCATTAAAAAAAACTTGATCTTTGGATCCAATATTGTCTGTTTTCAGACAAAATAATTCACAGCATGCCGAAGGTTTTTTTGTTTGTTTGTTTTGTTTTGTTTTTTCATTGAAGGAAGTCTTTCTAAATTGAATACAACTAAACAATACAACTAAGCCCCACAATGCTGGTTGGTGGCTCCCGTATTGTGGTGTTTAGCTTCTAGATGTGGCTCTTGTAGGCTGTTCTGTTGGAGCTGATTGTGTCTGATTACAAGCTGAACATGCGGTTACTTTGTATAAAATTTCTGCATGTCAGAAAGACAGAGTGCTCGTGAACAGACTGACATTAAACACAAGTCGTCAGAGCAACCGAAGTGGCAGAGTACAGGTTACAGTGTTGGCATTATGAGGAACACCAGTGCAGTCTCCGCCCGTAACGTATCCCGTCTTCATATTTAGAAATGAAATATCAATATTGTGATAAAATGCACAGAGATTGATATGTAAACAAATTATATTTGTTTGTACAGTTATGCATTTCGTCACCTCGTTGCTCAAAAAAAGTTATTAATTTAACCAGTCCCGTTATCTGTTTTTTAATTTTCTCTAGGATTCATAATAATATAATCATTGTGATTTGTTTTTTCAAATTCTACTATGACTGTCTAATTATATTACAGTGAAAATCTGATAATGTGACAGATAATATGAGAAAACAGAGAAATGACATTTGCTGCAGTCTGCATGGCAGAAGCTAACACTTCTGGAGGAAATCACATCAGCTGCAGCACAGGCTGCTGACATCAGCCCAGGATCAGCGTTATTAATGGTCAGTCGGGGCCCTGTAGTACGAAGCAAGTACAACATACCCAGGATATCATTTCACCTCACTTACTCCAACACTGGCAATCAGGGTAAGCAGTCACACAAAGGTGGTTATCAACTCAATAAATCAACCCAGGGCTTTCAATCATGTTCTCATGAAATAGATGTCATTGGCATCATCTGACCACAAATAAGACTTCCCAAAGGAACATGAAACTATATTATCTTAAAAATAAGAGGCTACACTGACTATACAGACTGAAACCAACACAGCTGCTACAGAAAAACCGCCTGTATGAGTGACTGAAAGTCAGTGTGCAGTAGTGTAGTATCGCCTATCTGAAGCCAAGATGAAAAGGGCTGAACTATTAATGCTAGTATTAACGCTCTGTCATTAAGGCACCAATTAATTATTTTATTTTATTAAATTTTAGATGTGCGGAAGATTTTTAGTTTTCATTTTTTTCATCTGCAGAATGATCAACAAAATCCACCCAAGGATGTCAAACATACGACCCAGGGGCCAGAATCTGCCCAGCAACAGAAAAGCATTTTGGCCCACTAGAGGTTTTTTCACTAATAAAGACTTCCCACATGGTCATTCTTGGTACACTGAAGTAATTAAGTAATAGAAAAACATTTAAATGACTGAAAATTTCCCATCTGCTATAAAAACGTTTGGATCTACAGTAAAAAAAACCCAAAACAAACAGTGCTAGGCTGTGAGCTAACCGATGTTTTTCTGTAATTTTACACATTTATTTCTTACAGTTTAAGCCCAAAGAGTCACGCTGATAGATTTCTTTCATTTACTGAAGCAACATTTATTTACCTTGGAGAAAAACTGAGACGTTCTGTTGAAATTGCAAGTGTAGTTGAACTCCTTTACACTGACAGACGGGAGCTTCAGGGGAGTGGGCCGTATGTAGTTCACGGTGTAAAATGTGTTGGACATGCCTGGCTTAGACAGCGTGGAAATTTGATAAGGTCCGCAGGTACAAATGGACGTCCTGCTTTAGGGTTTTATATTAAGGAGCATAAACAATAAAATTGTTGTGAAATTATTTGCAGCCAACAGAAGAAATGTAAAGGACTAAAGCTGCAAATAAGAATCTTTAGACCCTCCTGGTGTCCACACAGAGTTCCCAGGGATCTTCCAGGGTGACGCTATTGTCTCAAGAACTGATTGGTCAGTAGGTGCTGATCTGATACCTGTTGATCTTTACAATTCAAGCCATCAGACATGAACTTCTGAACATCTGGCACATTATCCAAAAGTCAAAAATGAACAAATAAACGACACAGTATTTCTGATGTTTATCAGGAGTATCTGACCAACCTCCCTGAATCCACCTGGATGAAGATTTTGCAGAAAGCCATCAGAATAATGAATATTTTTCACCATCAACTCTGAAGAAAAAGCATGGCATGAACTGTGGTTATGGAGAATTATTACACCCCTACTTTAAAGGTTAGTGCCAAAAGAAGTTCGGGGTAGCGACGTGTTACCAACTTCCGACTTGCAAAAAGTTGTTGTGTAAGTGAAGTGCCTTTTCTGGACAAACGAGGTAATCATCTCCCTTAACACTGCAGTGCCTTGAAAGTAGCTGAGCTTGTCTCTATCACTCTCCTCTGATACAAGGTCACGTTCTGTGGTGTCTTCTTGTACCTCATTTACATTTACTTAACCTAAGGGGTTCGGCACAGCTGGACCAACAGCAGTTGAGCGCTCACTTCCCACCATGCTGCCAGGCAGAATTCCCTTTAATAATCTATGGGCTCACTGTCAGACTGATTCTGTTTCCTTCGCTGCATTGCAGAGTTAATGTATGATGAAACTGGAATTGTAAACGACTTTGCTAGACTCGTAATGAGCGGCGGACTGCTTGGTCTTTTCCTCAAATGCCTCTTTAATCCCTTCAGTTGCCTGCAAGCAAAAAGTCTGCAAATCATTTTTTGTGCTGATGGTTTAACATGGATTTCCTCGTCAATATTCCTATAAAACACATCCCCGGGCCAGACAAATATGCATAAGATAATACCAGAAAAATATAATCGCCGTCTACCCAGAAAATCCACTTGTGTATTATGTTTCACAGGCTTTCCGTTGACATCACCTTCCAAAGAGTCTGGCTGTGTAATTCAATTTCCCCACTTACTGTGTGAACCCTTTAGTGTTTTGCAGGGAAAGTGGAAAGTCACAGCTATGACATTGGCATTTCTGGATGTTTACACTTCATAGCTCTGCCACATGTTGTTTGCACTCCTAAAATAGAGCACTTTCCTAAGCTGTACATTAAACACAGCAACACGCTCAGGACGGTCAATGACAGAGGTCTGTACCTTTTTGTCACTCAGTCCGGACACTGTGTCGATGTACTGCTCCTGGATCATGAAGGCTGCCAGGTTGGCTGTGTAGGAAGCCAGGAAGATGACGGCAAAGAAAGCCCAGACCAGGACCATGATCTTGCTAGTGGTGCCCTTTGGATTCTCAACAGGGACAGAGTTATTGAAGACAATTCCCCACAGCAGCCACACAGACTTCCCGATGGTAAAGGTGGGACCTCCGGGATCTAGAAAGGATGAAGTAAAGAGGGGGCATTTAGTACCGGCCAAGACGATGACCCAAGTATCTGTGAAATCTAACATGTTTAAAATATTTATTTGTTAATTAATATCTTGACGTGTTTTTTGGTAACATATTAGTGATAGAGAAAACTTTAGGGATGAACAAACATAGTTATACTTATTGTTCAGACTTTCACTTCTGATGATAATTGAGTTTTTCCCCTAATGGCTCAATCACAGTAAACTAGAAATAGGAAGGCAACATCCTTGAAAATTGGTAGTTGCCTAGTAGTTTGGTGATTGCACAGGTTGGCTGGTGGGAGGCAACCAGTCTCCAAACAGTTACTGTACAATTTAGATCGACTGCAGTCACTCTGAGATGGACTGGTGAAGATGTGTGTGTGGATTATGTCAGTCAGTTTGCGCCATCTGTGATGTGACTCTTTGCAATTTGAGAACACACCGGCTGCAACTGGTATTTGATTAGATAAGTATATACAAAAGAACGTTGTCCAAGTTTGCCTATGTCAGCTTTCATTTAACTCTTTATTACCCAAATATTACTGACTGGTCTTGAGTTATTGGTGTAGTATTTCAGTCTAAATCAAACTGACTTATGCAGCAATAATATGTAACTGAATGTGCTGATGGTCACAAAGACACCAGTTGGGTAAATCTCAAGTTACATGTCAAAAAGAACATGATTGGTGTTTTATTATTTATTGTTATTGTTTTATTGTTTATATTGTTACCTTTGTGACGTCATATATGTCGTACTTTATAGAATATATAAAAATAAAGACTGCTGTAATAAAGATTAAATGGGTTTAACCCATATGTCCTTCATCCATTATAGAATACTTCATAGACCCACATGGCTCTGAAATTAAACTGCAGCGTCTCAATCTACCAGGCATCGATCCAACGTGGCCACTGTAAACAGGATTGGATATGAAACCTTTAACAAGTCAGGTCTGCCATGTTTTAAATCAGTTTTTAAAATTACATTAAAATGGTATTTTGCTGCTGCATACTGGAAAAAAGTTTGTTTGCTAGTTTAAAATGGAAAATGTATATCTTGATCAATATTTTCTGCATGGATTAAATTCCACTTTAAACTTTCCGAGAATGTTTGCGAATTCAGAAAAAATAAAAATGTAAAATGGTTTTGTGGGTGCAAAGATTTTAAGAAGATTTTCATGGATACAAATAACCAAAGTCCAAAATGACCCTCACTGAGCCCTAAATGCAGGTTAATTTTCCATTAGAGAAAAGCTCATTACGGTACCCAACACAGTATTTGGTAAATGTTGCTACCAATATATCATTGAATTTAAACAAAAGATGATTTTTTTTCTATCCTCTGGCAAACATTCACCTTAAAGAAGGAATGAGTCCTTGACAACTAAGAGTCTGAGGCTTTTAGCCGGATTAAATCATTATTCATCTCATGAGTTTACAAAACCTTTTAATTATATTTAATGGCAAAACACACCAATTACTGCAATATCTTTTCATTGCTTTAGATGACGGTTTGCAGTAGCCACCACAGAAGGACCGGCCAAAACAGATTGAGTAGCTCATTCCTGAACGAGGGGCTACCACTGTGGCAGGGACGTGGTTCGGTTATGAAAAGTATGCAAATTATGCAGCAAACCAATCCACCTCAGACACATCAAACCTCCTCTGCTACGTACACAATAATCACGTAAAAGAGTGTGGAGAGAGTTCATTGATGAGAAGTAAAAAGAACCGTCAGGTGCTCAAAATAAACCTTAGACTCAAACGTTAGAACAGGCTTTTCCCTGCAAGGCACCATCTAACGAAGACCCACGAAGATCATAGCGGCCATTACAACGTATCTCTATCAATATAATGTTTTGTGCATCGGTCAAAACACTCGACTTGAGGTACACAACACGCAGCGTAAAACAAGCTGCCTCGCAACGAGTGTCGGGTCAAAGTCTTGGAGGAAATTGGAGGAAAATTGCACTGTTTTAATAGATCTTTAGCCCCAATTAGCAGGTATCTGTGTCCTTGTAATACTTGCATGAAGTTTCTGTTTGGTTAATTGTTCGAGGGCTGAGGCGCTGATGGACTGGACCGGGTTAGGAGACTCACCTTTGGCACTGACCAGGCTGCGGTTATACCCAACTGGACTGCAGTATTCAAAGACAAAGACTGTGATGGCCACAACTGTGAGACACATGACGAACATCATCACCCACACGGCTGGACTGTAGGGTTCTGCGGGGACAGAGAGCACAGCCAATCGAGTGCACATGTTTGCAGATATATGCAAATATGAGTGTTTTATAGATGTTCAGGTACTTTACGTCTGTAGACCACGAGGTCACACTACAATAAACTGATAATTCGTAATGTGTCAATATTTGCAAAACACATAGATGGTATACTTTATTGATATCATTTGAAGTTCTGTTACTTTACGCTTTTCTTCAGTGAAGCTGTGACTAATAACATTACTACAGTGTGTCGGTTGGTGGTGCTGCCATCTGCCACAGGTCCACTGACCGTGGATCCAAACCTCGCACGGCCCCACTTCAAAGAGACTTGAAATATCCCCAGCCGAGTGAAATCATTTTACCCAGTACAAAGGTAATTATTGCAAACATCAATAAAATAGGTAGAAAAGTTTCAAAAGGTTTCCTGTGAAACTGCAGCAGCTCCTGACTGAGAAACCAAAACCTTGTAATGTTTTATTTTTGCATTTTTATATAACGATAAAGTGACTTTAAATGAAAGCGGTTGTGATGCCTCACATATTGCATGTCAGCCTAAAAAGGTCGAGATATGAGTTTCTTTATTTTCGCGTGTTTTCCGGCCTTTTGCACAGTGATGCTTTGATGTTAGTTAAAATGCTTCTAGGAAACATTCCTCACCTAAAAAAGCAGAAGGAGAGACCGTCCCATTACTCCGAGCCACCATCACGCTGATCCCTGTCTCCACAAACGGCACCGAGAAGTCAATAATCTCTGAGCGCTCTTCATTTATGGTCAGTGAACCGATGGCCATGTCGGCCCGTTTGTAGAACACCTGTGGCAGAAGAAGAGTCTCGATTTTATGTTTTTTATTGGATTTTTTTTGGGTGGTTGGGGTTGGATGTAGGTACAAACAGATAGCAGATGTTTGTATGATGTGATCATAAATCAAAGTCTTTGTAGCTACATAATACAGGACATCCTCTGCTGATGTTTGAGATAAATCTCATTTATCAGTGAAGTCGACACACTGGGCCTCTGCCCCTGAGGGTGATATACTTCCTGCTTCTTCCAGAGCTCAGCTAGCAGCCAGATGGACGCAGCTCAAAAGCAACTGCCAGTGTTATCCTGCCTTTTTTTTTCCCTCCAGTGCATTGTAACACATGATTTGCCATCTAATCCGTCTCTAATCCATCATAATGTATTGGAGCATATAGTATAATACCTATTACATAAAGTCACACTTACCAAATGTTAGAAGCTGGAAATGGAACAAGTGACTGAAGACTGCAGGCTCTGGATGGTCTGGCTGAAAAACGCTGATGCTATTTTTTTCTGATGTTTGAACCACAGCAGTGCAGTTCAGATTCCACTGTGACTTTGCAACCCTCCTTTTTTTGTTTCTATATAACACCACTGTTTATCATGCTGATGGAGAGCCGGTAGATTTACAGTCCAGACACTCATGCAAGCCATTAGCTCTCCTGCGGAGGTCGATGCCTCATTGAGCACAATAGCCTTCCTGTTTTTGATAAAAAAGGGTGTGTGTGTGTGTGTGTGTGGGGGGGGGTCCTACTAATGTTGTATCCTGCAACAACTCAGGAGAAGGGCCGGTCAGAGGAATCTGAAAGTACATCATTCACAAGGACACTTGCGCCTCCTTTTTGTGTTGACCCAGTCGACCTTGTCATACACATTTTCAATCAGAGACCAGACTTTTGTCTTCTTGAGGGTTTTTATTCTTATTTATTGTTGCCTGACACTCAGCATCAAAACGAACAATCCGACTTCTAGTTTCACTGTGCTTTCAGTTTCAGACGTGTTTTCTGGGTGACTTTTATCAAGCTCTCTTTATGCCTGCGTTGGTTCACTCCGGGTACTCTGACATCCACAGTCTGAGGACATGCATGTTGGTTAATTGCTAGACGTAGATGCGAATGCAAATTTGAGTGGTTGTCTGTCTCTGTGCATGTCCTTGCGATAGACTGGTGGCCTGTCCAGGGTGTACCCTGCCTCTCACCTTGGCTTACTGTGACCCTGAATTGGTTGTGCGGAACAACCTGGTTGGATAATTTCAGTGTTTCTTATGGATATTGTTGTCACCCTGCCCGGCAGGTGGGCAGCATGGCCTTTAGGAAGGCTTTTCTACACACCGTGGTTGTAATGAGTAGTTATTTGAGTTCCTGTTACCTTCCTATCAAGCAGTCAGGCCTCATCTCGTATAACTCCAGTCCTGTGGGATAGTTTACTCTCTGTAAACCCTAAAGATGGTTTTGTTTAAAAATCCCAGTAGATCAAGTTTCAGTTTCTGAAACATTCAGACCTGGATTTTTATGATGTAGATTTTGTTTCTTGTTTTTTTATAAAAGAGGGGGAAAAAAAGATTTTGTATCTTGAAACAAAACTAAACTAGCTGCTTTTGCTCATACCTCTCCGATCATCCCGTTCCAGATTCCTCGAACCAGCTTGCCGTGCTTGCCGTTGGTGACCAGGTAGAGGTCGTAGGAGAACTTTATGGTGCGGGACAGTTTCTTCAGGATGTCTATGCAGAAACCTTTACAGCACAGCTTTGTGTATGGCTCAGTGTGGCCTACGATACTGAAAGGGAACGAGAAAGGAAAAAGAGATCGGAACGCTGGGATACTGAATTTTTTTTTTAACATGTTTTCTTTGAGAAACTGCAGAAACAAACTATCTAAAACTGGAAGTTTTCTTCTTCTTCCTGTTTTGTAGACCCAACACATAGTCAGGTCATTTTTTACAAATGATTTGAGAAATGAGGAATGATTGACTGGAGTGGGATGAAGAGGTAATGAACAGCCATCGCTTCATCGTCAAAGCTGCGGTGGATGTTGGAGGGAAATTGTGAGCCACTCTACAGGCGTGCACATGATGTCTTGGTCCCAACAGATGGATGAACAGCTGGGTGGAACAAAACAATACATACAGACATAGTTAATGACACACAAACAATAGCAGACACTCATTGGAGGATTATCTGGGCTGAATGATGGCGTTTTTGTGGGATGGGATGCTAAGGATATGGCGATACGTTGGTAAGGTTTATGGTGAGGAGGGCCGTTGCCTGTGGTTCCATCAGTCAGTCTTTCAAGTTCACCAGTAAAACAAACTGGTTGGAATGAACTGTGTATTAGTTTCTGTTTAAATGCCTTGTGAAAATCCCTGCCACTCTTAGGCTCAGTCACTTCGATAATGAAGATAAACTTTAATGCGTTTGTCACACAGTGCTGCTCTAACAGCGTAACGACTGCCTCTTTCTGTGTTAGAACAGCATATAAAACGTAGCATTAAGGCTGGCAGGCGGCCACGTTTCTCGGCAATCGTTTCATCTTTTATTATTCAACTACCGCTGCAAAGCTTTTAATGCTGCATTAAAAATGCTATATTGTTCCTTGCAGCCATATCTTCTTCAGACTACAGTTTTAATGAAATATACCGGTGTAGTAGCGAGCACAAACCCAGCTGTCTGGGCCACAAAACAGACACAGCATGCCTTCTTAAATATTCTGCTGATCTTCAGACAGAGCAGGCAGCAGAAGCCCAGTGGACAGTTTCAGGCTTTGCATACTAAGTAAAATGGGCTGACGTAAGGTTTGAAATCAATTCTCCTTCTGCTTATCAGCAGGATTATGAGGAACGTGGCGATGAAAATGCCCTTCAGTTTCACACTAAGAAGATGACAGCAGCGATGTGAGCCAGGGAGAAGGACGGGAACACAAAGTCCCGTCTTGTAAAACACTTTGCTGTGATTTGGAGAAAAATGTGTCAGGGAGTCTGCATTCCTCTCTCCCTCCCTGTGCTGCGAACTTGGATCAGAATGTAAATATGAAGGCTTATTTCTGAGCGATTTTATTTACATAAAGCTATTAATTTAATGACTTTTGATTTTCTCCGTAGCGGTCACTGTCTATCACTCACAGGTAGGTTTTGTCCTGTCCAAGTCCAGCCTCAGAGAAAGTTACTCAGACACAGAAACATTGTGCAGTCTGATCCTGACAGTTAAAACATAATGTGTGGCGCTTATTTAAATTTGTACATTTTTAGTGATTTGTATTCAGAAGTTTAAGCTGCGTTTGAAGATTAATTATCAAGAATCTCGACTTTAAAGCAGATTATGTTCCTGTTTAAGACACAAATCAAATCAAACGTTCTGAATCTACACTGAAAATGGTGAAATGACACGTAAAGGATCAGGATACAGTGCAGTGGTGGTGTCGGTGACCAGTGTTGGTCAAGTTACTTGAAAAAAATAATTAGTTACTGATTACTTCTCCAAAAAAGTATACCTGTTTACTGATTACTTATTTCCAAAAGTAATTAGTTACTTAGTTACTTTTCAAAAACATGATGCACAACCTGAAAACGTAATAAAGCAATAAACCTTTCAGCCCAATGCTATTTTATGCATAATCCATCACATAAAACTGAATCAAATGGAAAGCCTCTTTTTAAATTATTGGTTTTAATCTTTTAACTTTATGCACATTGCATCAAGCAAAAATTAAATTAAATGCAACAGTCTGTGACTGGAAGAAATGTGTTTAACATTTAAACCTATTTCCTACATATTCCAGTATATAAAATAAAATAATGTTTTGTGTTTACACTCTTTCAAATAGATGCAAGTAAAACACAGCAAAAAATAAATAAAATCAAAGATTCAGCAGCTCTGAGTCCTGTCGCTCTTAAATCTGTTGTCACCTGTTCAGCAGGAGTGGGGCGGGTGGAGGTTTGCCCACAGCGGTCATGTCAGTGGGAGGATCCGGGGGTGTCCCTGTGAATGTCACATTCCCGTGGCAGCGCGCTCGGTGCTCAGATTTGAAGTTAAATTTTTTGCTGTAGAAAGAAGTTTCTTCCAACGCAGAGTGAACAGCGCACGCTAATGTTTTCGTCACTTTTAAATATATTTTAAATAAATATAAATACGTCCACGCTTTAAACGCTGCCTGGTCGTACTCTCCCCTGCACTCCATGTTATCCATGTTGATCTGCACACGTCTGCCGCTGCCACAGACGTGTGCAGCGCTTACGTCATTGTCATGAGACACTCTCACAAACAAAACCACGACGGTTTATAGCGCCGTAACGCAGCGTGCTTACGGGGAAGTAACAATAATCTAATCGCTGTTTTTGCAATAGTAATTCCTTACATTACTTATTTCTTGAAGTAAGTCATCAGTTTACACCCATCTCTGTTAGTGACAAAACTGCAAACTGGTTATTACCCATCCACATGACCTGTTATCTTCAGTTTCACTGGACGCTTGGAGGCCTGATCATGCCAGCACTGTTTGCATCCATCCATCCATTTTCTCCCACTTATTCAGAAGAAAATAACACGTAACTTGTGTTGCTAATTTTATTATTTACCTAGACTAACTGCTGCTAAATAAGCTACATAAAATGACCCCAACTGGTGAAGTCGTTTTCCACTCAACAGTTTTGTAATCCAGTCGTCTAAATTCCCAATCCGGATCTCTCCTGACGACCTGTTTCGTCCACATTTTTCTGTTTTGTGGGTGTAAATCTGCCTGCCTTTGTTGTGCCCTTATTGATGTAAAAACTCAAAAACCAAGTGCTTGCTAAACTAGTGGTGCGAAGATATTAGAAGAAAAAGATGAAGTCAAACTAAGACGAATGAATGTTGAAGGGTTTGCTGATGCCGCTGTGCTCGCTAACAGGATTTTCCTGGATCCTTTATTATTGTGCGTGTTTGATAGTGCTTCCGAAAAAGAGGCATTTGTGAAAAAGTTGCCAACAATTGAGTCACAGTTGTGTGGGTAGGATCTGTTTCTAATTGTTCTGAGTGAAACTGGCCGTATGGGAGATAATTTCCGACAAACTTGATCCATTTTGTGTTATTTGGTGTTGGAGAATGTGGCGTTCTACCATCAAATGATTATTTCCTTCAGTGAGCAATCCCGTATGGTGCATGAGGTGGGCAGTGTGAGATAATGTGGCTGCAAAGTAGTGAGCCATGGGTGCAATGCAGAGAGCACTAATGACACATCACCCCTAACCTCCCCCAGACCTTCAGTCTAATGGACTCTGCACCCGCACATCAGGACGGGGAGTCAATGAGACGAAAAGGCGAGGCTGCGAGGAGGAGCAGAGCCACGACAAACAGAAACAAACAAACACTTTAGAGGGAAACGAGGCTGCCACAGTACACCCCGAGTAAACACAGCGCTCCCAACATCCCTCGTCTCACCAGCTGCCAGGGTTCAGGGCTGGGCCTTAAATCAGCTGCCAGTCGCATTAAAATGGGTCTTTGGGAATCATTGCGTGTGTGTGTGTGTCTGTGTGTGAGAGAGAGAGACAGAGGTAGTTTATTCCTTGTGGACATTCTTGGAATATTGTTTTGATGGTGCTCTATGGATGGTGACAGTATGTGCCATTTTTTTCCCCGTGTGCACGTTCATTTCCATCCGTATCCCCTTCTTGGGAAAATTAAACTCATCACTCTCATTGAGAACCTCTTCAAGTCTTCACCTCTTAAAGGAGCTGTAAATTTGCCCCAGGTGATTTTTTTCTTAAATATTGGGCTAAATTAGATTAGTTTGCAGAGCTTTTGGTGATGCTGAATCTGCTTTTTTGAGGAAACAGGACAAAATATCTGAGGATTTGTAAAGTGAGATAATGGAGAGGAAAGAACAGACAGAAACATGTCCATGCTCAGTTTTTCCCCACACACAGACTTTTACATACAGTATATGTGGAGGTTTAATCGGTTTACTAATGGACTGTCCCCTCACTTATATTTTTAAAAGTTTAACCAGTTAGCCCGGCACTTCCTGTCTCATTGGCATCCTGGTGAGCACATCCTGTGACAGTGTCACTGTCTTTGACTCCACCTGGCAGCAGAATTAACAGAATCCGCATCTATGGAAAACACCGGTGCACAATTATTGTATAGTTGTTGTTTAAATTTCCAGATTAATAGTGGAAGATTTTAAGTGCAGATTATTGTTGTTTTCTGCATTTTTAATGTAATTTTTTACATTTCTGTAGGGGGATCAGTGGGGATTGGTAGAGAGAGGAGAAACACGGCAGCAGTTTTCCAGCTGAAATTGATTTTGGGGGATGATGAAACACAGCGGTTTTAGGTGTAGGTGATCTTTAAACAGCCTGATACACCCATTCATGAACCAGGCTGCCTGTCATTTGTACACATGGATTTGCTGACCATTCCGCTGGAACTGTAACACTTCCAACATGGAAGTCGGACAGCTGCAGCTGAGTCAGGAAGCCTCACTAAGTGCACATCGATCCTCTTCTAACATCTTTATTTTCCCGTGTCCCGCCCAAAAAATCTGTTTTTGAAGCACTGATTGGTTAATAGCCACCTTATGAACCTTTAATAAAGAGAATAAATGGTAAATGGCCTGTATTTATATAGCGCTTTACTAGTCCCTAAGGACCCCAAAGCGCTTTACATATCCAGTCATCCACACATTCACACACAGGTGATGGCAGCTACATTGTAGCCACAGCCACCCTGGAGCGCACTGACAGAGGCGAGGCTGCCGGACACTGGTGCCACCGGGCCCTCTGACCACCACCAGTAGGCAACGGGTGAAGTGTCTTGCCCAAGGCCACAACGACGGAGACTGTCCGAGCCGGGGCTCGAACCGGCAACCTTCCGATTACAAGGCGAACGCCCAACTCTTGAGCCACGATCGCCATAATAATGATGATAGTAATCTGAAGACAACAATAAGACATAATTGATATATCCCAGAAGTTGGGAAATTGCATCACAGCAGTCGACACATAAATAAATAACAGAGTATAGTTTGATACAGTTTATCACCTGCTTAAGGTGCAGAAGCAGCAAAGCAAACTTTGAAAAAACGCTTGTACTTTTAAGGAGCTTGGAAAGAAAGCGACTGGACCTTTTACCTCTCATCTGACAAGTTTCTTCTTCACTCTTATTTTTAATTCCTTTACGTCTGTACCTCAAGTTATTTTGCCTTTACTGAAATGTCTTTTAGGCTTATTGGACAGTACTTTGAAATAGCCTTTCACTTTATGAATACACCTGCATTACCCTCCCCAAAAATTCGATTATGGTTGGGGTTCCCTGTGGAGTGAGCGAGCTCTAATCTGTTTTATATCACTGAATAGATAAAGGTGCTTTATGGACTCGTGGGCCACAAAAGGAAACAAACAGAAAATCACGTATTGAGATGCAGCGATGAAACGAGCCTTCCGCTTTTTAGAGTTCATTAAGTTGTAGAAAAACAAACGTGATTGTCATTTAATATCCTAAATTTGGAGTTTTTGGAGCTTTTTTAATGAAGGTGGAGGATTAAGGAAGCAGGTCAGGTTTCCTGGTGGTCTTTGGGGGTTTTTACCTTTCAGTAAGACATCTCAACAACCTCATGGGGCAGCTCTGTTCATGACAAGGACTCCTACTGTGACTGAGCAGTGAGCTGGTAAACACACTGTATATATGAGGGAGTGCTGAGACTACACTATCCTCTGAGACCATCAATGTGTAAATTTACTTAGTGCAACTTTCTAGTACTGCGTATAGATCGTTTGGCTCTCAGGCTCCGGGAGCGCATCTGCTGCTGCACTCAGTCTCAGCTTTAATGAAATCATCTTATCATCTAACTCCCATCGAATGCAGCTAATGTGTGATGACATTATCTTCTCAGGTCAATACTACCCTTCACCAGGGCATTAACTCTGAATTAGTCTTTGCCAGAGTGCTTTGAGGTAGAACCAGCTCCCTGCTGTTCAAAGACAGCGAGGAAGCGAGATTTTTCTGATCCGACAGGAGAACGTGCGCGACTCAAAAGGAAGAGCTCGTGGTAACTGCTGCGAGCTGCTTTTGCCAAGTCCTGACAAACGCCGGTGTCTGTTTGTCAGGCCTCTCTGAGGACGCGTGAGTGAATCACACAGATGGTCTGCTTGGCAAGCTGCGTGCATGGCCCAGGGGTTGAGGGATTGAAACGGAGAATCTGCATGACCAGTGGCTTCTCATTTAGAAAGCACTGACATGGGTCTGAGTTGTAATCATGTTTAGTGCTGAAGGGGAATTTGGAACTGTTGTCGAGATTCAGATAAAGAAAGATGGTGCTTTCAAGAGGCTGAGGGGGAAATTGGCCGACCACTATCGGGAATGCATATTAAAATGTGTGTAACCTGCAAGTTCTAAAAGTGTTTTCTCATACAGAGAAGTGTATGAAAATAAGTTAACTCCAGTTGGTCAGTATTTTACACAGATGTAGATTTTCTGTTTGAGGGGTTAGAGATTATACACACGTAAATACATGTGTGTCAGAGAGGACCGAACAATGCAATCAGCTGAGGATATCTGTGGAGAAGCAGCTCTCCTCCACAATCCTCCACAATCTCAGACTGCAGGTGCTGACTGTAGTCCTCGCTCTGCTCTGCAGCCTCGATGTTTAATTGCATTATGGATTTATTCTTCTTGGCTAGGCGGTAAAATCTCAGATCAGTCTAACTCTAGACTTATTTATTCCAAATAAATCCTTTCCACGTATAAATATATTCCTGCATAGTTTTGTAGCTGAAGTGGACATCTGATAGTTTAGGTCAGGGATGATGAACTCCAGGCCTCAAGGGCCAGTGTCCTGCAGGTTTTAGATCTCACCTAAATCAAATGATTAGTTCATTACCAGGCCTCTGGAGAACTTCAAGACACGTTGAAGAGGTCATTTAGCCATTTAAATCAGCTGTGATGGATCAAAGACACATCACACGTCACAATGATGGCTACATTGTTGCCATTCCCTTTCCAAATACTCCATGAATATAAGCGCATGCTGCTTTGCTCTGTCTTTTGTTAGTGTTGCAAAGGGATTACTTTTGAATTGGCAGAACAGGCAATCTGAAGACATCACTCAGGTGGCCACTCTCACCAGTCTCTGACAATTCAGACTAAATGAATGATAAATAAAACCTATAGATGAAGTCCTCAGTGTGTCTGTACTCAAGGATCCATCACAGTCCATCTAGTCACCCTTCATTGGTGCCGGATGCTTCGTTGGACCCCTCTTTGCCTCCGTCTTCTTTTTCCTTGGATTTTTGTTCGGCTCTGTGAAAACGTTTCATTGTTTGACAAGAGGAATTACGCTCTTTCTGTACTGGCAGGATGATTTGGTCAGCATGAGCGATTAAGCACTCCAGCGCTTCATAACACTGAAGGGACGTGATCTTCATCTTCCATCCCCTTCATGTCGTTAACGCCATTGTCAGTAATGGATAATAGCCTGTGCTTCTCCCCCCCCACTAATGAACACCAATATCAGTCTCTAGGTGTTCGGGATTGATGACATGGCCTAATCGTCCCATCTAATTGATACCCCTCCATGCAGCGCGTACATTTCCCTGATTGGGTCACAGAGTGATTTCCGGGATATTGCACTCTGGCCAAGCAGCCTAATGAGCATCTCACCATTGAGTGATAAGAAGTCATGCATGCGCTAATGGCAGAGGAAGAGTCTCTTAATCTCACACCTAATGGCACTCTCAAGTTAGTCACAGAATCAATTAAAATGGGCACGTTAACATGTGAGTGTGCATGTGGGACTGTGCGGTAAAGTGGGTTCACATAAGACGTGTGTGTGGCTGAGATGATCAACACATGTTGAAATGACCTGACCAGCTCTTGCCGTATATTCAGGGAGACCAAATGGCACCTGAAGATAAAGACACAACAGCAGCTGCCTAGCAAATTGATAACAAACCAACAGCATGTTTAAAAAGCATGTTAGCGCTTTGAGTTGAAACCCTCATGTAAGAACCGGTCCATTTATCTCTTTCTAGTAATAAACATGTGGAGTCACCGATGACTTCTACACAAGATCAAAGTTAACGAGCTCAAATCTGTACAAGGGAATGAAAATATAAACCTTGTCTTGGACTTTATTTTAGACGTTTTCACCTTCATCCTGCCAACATATTTAACATACATGGAGTAGAATAATTTACTGTAAGAATCAAAGTTGCCCAAAATTGTAGGTGGAATTGCCCATAAAGAAACAGAAAACATTTAATATACAGCACTGTGCAAAATTTTTAGGCTGGTGTGAAAAAATGCTGTAGACAAAGAAAGTTTTCAGAAGTGTAAATGATCGTTTATTGGCCCCAAATGTTTTCTGCAGCAGGACAACGACCCCGACCGTACAGCCAAAGTCATTAAGAACTATCTACAGCATAAAGAAGAACAAGTAGTACTGAAAGTGATGGTACGGCCCCCACAGAGCCCTGATCTCAACATCATCGAGTGTGTCAGGATTACATGACATCCACAGAAGATCTGTGGTTAGTTCTCCAAGATGTCTGGAACAAGCTACCAGCCGAGTTCCTTCAAAAACTGTGTGCAAGTGTACCTAGAAGAAGGCAAAGGGTGGTCACAGCAAACATTTCTCTTTTGTTCATTCGCTGCATTTTGTTGATTGATGAAAATAAATGATTAACACTTTGTTTACAGCATTTTTTCCTCACCTGCATAAATCTTTTGCACAGTGCTGTCTGTGGCATCGTTAGAAGGAAGCCAATTGTATAAAAAATAAAATCGGGAAGATAAATAAAAAAATCTGTAAAGTATGATATTGTTCTCTGCACAGACCCCAGTCGACGGGGTGACGACTAAAGTACAAATTGACTTCAGCTAATTAAAATGTATTTCACATGTAACTTTGCCATAAGGCCAAGGTTAAACTTGGCTGTTAGCTTAATGCGCTCTGCAAGCTGTTGTCCGAACTCGTACTCTGTTGGTCAGCGATATTCTTATTACAAACTCCATTCCCCATCTGCTACATTAGCCTCCTGTCCCAGTGGTTACACCCTGTAGTGTTTGGAGTAATTGGCTTGCAAAACAACTGAATGTGAAATGTGTAATTAATCAACTTATGATATGTGATGCTATTCATCTGATTTTCAGCTTTTAACTCCACCCTGTGAGCGTTAATTAGGATAGCACTGAAAATGCAACATCTGTCTCGTCAGCAGGAAAAATGAAAGATTTAATAGGAATCTTTGGAGCCACTTCACTTACGTCTCGGTCTTATTGGACTGTCGTCGGCAGGGCACGGTGTTGCTAACACAGGTACCAGTCACGGGGTCCACTGCCTCCACAATGACAAAGGGCCGCTCCTCCAGTGTGGCCACTGTGAGGTGCCTGTAATCTGACACGGGCTCTAAGTAGCTGCCAAACCGCGGCCAGACGGGGTATCTCATCTGCAGGATCCCCATTTCATAGGTGCCCACCTGAAGGTACAGAGAGAGGAGGGGAGTGGATTAATGCGAAGCAGTGAAAAATCCCTGCACCAAACTCCAGATGGCTTCTGTGGTTCTGATTTGTTACAGCAGCGAGGCACAGAAATAAACATGGATTTGGGGGAACAGCCACATAAATAAACTCCAGAGGATCCTGGAAATCTGTTTAGCCGAGCCACAAAACTACATAAAAATAATTGTATAATATTGAGAAAATAAGCCCCTCATGCATGAGGACAGAAGTGCGTAACCCCGTCTATCTCAGTCTCCACTCTTAATACACTTGTCCTCAATCCTCTAACTGTATGTGCTGTTTTGACATGTTGCGATTTGAGCGTCTGGTCCCGGCGCAGAGAGCAGAGTTTTAGTTCCTGGACAGTTTAGAGGAAATTGATTTTTTTTGTCACTGGGGATGTAGAGAGCACAATTATACATCTAATGCAATGAAAGCAATTCCACCCCCGCTTTATTACCAGGGAGCTAATTTTAATTGGATGTTGTGGGGAAATGAGCATTCACGAGCAAGCTGAATACATAATAAAGATCAGAAATTAAACATTTCAGTCTCACTGATTTAAAGAAGCCGTGACCTGTTCAGCTCCACTGATTGGCCCTTCTGACTCACCCTCCTTTAATCAGCCTCACAAATAAGGAGTGAATGTTGCGTTGGACCGGTTGGTCCCAGTGTACCACAAACACTGACACGTCAGATTGATTTTTAAATGCTGTTTTTCGTGCCACAGTGTAGTAAATGAATGGCAAACAGACTTTCACAGTTTCACAGGTACAAGCAGCTGCAGTTAGTTTACTCCCAGAGAAGCATGACCTTTCTGAGAGTTGGACCAGAAACCCAAATGTAAACAGGTGCTACTTTAAAACATTTTAAACATCCATCCATCCATTTTTCCCTCTCTCCCTCCCAGCTGTCATTGGACCAGAGTACACACCGTGGCCAGTGTAGAGGATCAGCAGCGGTGAAATATTTCCGTTTCACTCTGGCAATATGAAAACATGAAGAATTAGTCAAGTCCAGAAACACCAGCTTTCAATCCAGAGCACGTTCTACGTCTGCTAAATTGTAGTGTGGCTCCCTGTCTCGTTTGCAACAGTTTTGGCTAAAACCTTTGAAGAATATTCTATCCTAGCGTCAAACAGAAAACAACAACGACATTAATCTGCCCTCTCGCTCATTTGAACAGGGATTGCTGCAGATTCACAGAGAAGATGGCAGCGCAGACAAATCTGGTAACAAACTCGGCACCAGTGCGGAGTCATCTGGCAAACTCCAGCATTGCAAACACATGCAGGTCCTGGTAGATTTGGCAACAAATGATGTTCAGAAGCAGAGACAAAGTCATACACAAAACTGAACATGGTCATTAAGATTTGTTCTGAAAGTGCTACATGCAACTTTTCCCAGTGTTTGAGCAGATTGACTTGGAAAGTGAGACCTTTCCCAACATTCTTGCTTCGGTGAAAATCCAAAGTGAGCAACAATAAATTACCGGGAGGTAGAAATGGAGTCCATTACTCACTAATTAAACGAATGACTGCCTCCCAGCACAACACAGACTCCAGCACAAATGCTACAAGGAGGTCAAAATGAAAACTGATGTGGCTTCAGGTTAATGGCTAATGACGTTGTTAGCAGGCAAGTGAGCTAAGGTTAGTGAAACTCAGCAACGCCCAGTGCTAGGCGTGCAAATCCATCTCCTGTTGCAAAACACTGACTTGTGTGGATGTGGTCGGCTAACCAGACAGACCAGAGTCATCATCCAGCCCTCACAGACCCTGGTCTGGATGATCACATCTCAAATACAAAGGACCAAGTGAAAGAAAATGACCAACAAGACAAGTTTTGATCTGTTTAAACAAAGCAGCGGCTTTGAAGGATGTTTCTTTGTCGCGATGAATGATTTTCCTGCCCCCTTATGACTCAGTTACTCTAGACCAGGGGTGTCCAACTCCAGGCCTCAAGGGCCAGTGTCCTGCAGGTTTTAGATCTCACCCTGGGTCAACACACCTGAATCACATGATTAGTTCATTACCTGGCTCTGGAGAACTTCAAGAGATGTTGAGGAGATAATTTAGCCATTTAAGTCAGCTGTGATGGATCAAGGAAACGTCTAAAACCTGCAGGACACCGGCCCTCGGGGCCAGGAGTTGGACACCCCCTGCCCTAGACCAATGGCACAAAACAGGACAAATCACATTTGGCCTCTGATAGCGATCTGACTCGAACCTGCAGTCACATTCAGAGACGTTGGCACATGTTTGCAAATTGTTGCTCAATTTGCAGATACTTCACAGTCAGTCTGATCCAGTCTGCACCATGAACACAATCCATCTGCGTTGCGTCTCCTTGCGACATGAAACTCGACTCAACTTTTTGTGGTTCTTACATAAAAGCATTTCTCAGTTAAATCGCAGTCCTTCAGGAGTTATGTCACTATTTGTGGAGGAGTTATTGAATTTCTGGACTCTTTGCCACTTTATGTAACTGCCAACTTAATATCATTTAATAATCCAACTAACCGCAGATTGACTCCGTGTTATTGCTTCGAAGACGGCAGCTGACTGCGAACAGTCGCAGACCCGATCACCGTCTTTAAAGCACCCGTTTCAAAGGCAGCGAGACTGTAAAATTATTGCACGTGGTTGCAATTATTTTGTATTTCTGCCAGTTTAAAACAGTAAACCTAATACTTGAGTGTAGGTCAAAGTCGCAATGTATCTCAGTTGTCTCCATCTACATCAATCACCTAGACACATTTTTAAAATAGTCGGCGCCTTTTTGTTTCGTGTAGATGAAACGATTCCACTTGAGTTTTACTTCTGGCAGTGAGGTATTTGGGACAAATGTGAGCTTATTGATATTTAAACAAAATTCTTTCTAGTTCACTTGACTGTGCTTCTGTAAATGTCATCAACTTCCTGGAGAGCTAAAAAAAAGCGCCAGTCTGAACACAATGTTTTTCCTCCCACATAATCTCTGCTGTTTATGCAGGAAGGGGGGCAATCCTATCTCATCATGCCAGTCAGTAAAGCCTGTCACAGTGAAATGGAAAAAAACTGAACGTCGACAGAAAAGTGCAAATATCTCAGGTCTCCCTGGACCTCACGGTTATTCTTCTTTCCTGCCAGTCATATCGATCAGTCCACTGTTATAGTATCATCCCACTCTTGGGCATTTAGTCACTCAGAATTTCAATTTACAAGAGAACGTACTGAGATGAGTGAAACAAAAAAAGAAACTCTTTTGCCTGTGGCTGCTTAGACTGTGAAATCTTCATTGTTCATTCATCTGAGACATCGGTAAAAAGACGTTTGTGTTTCACGCAGCACCTAAGCAAGAATAAGGAATGGGAAACTTAATTTATAGCAAACACTGTCATGAGAGTTTTAATTCTATTATTAATTGTCTGGAAAGAGAACTGGTTGTTTATATCACAGAAAATCTGTCGGGAAAGTGCAACTGGATCCATCTTTCCAGTTAAATCCTTTTCAGTGGTGAGGTTCTACTTTCAGGGTTTGTAAGTGTTGCATGCAGCTAAAAAATTGCAGATAACGGCAATGACAGGAACACTTCTCGTCATTCTCAGGGCCCTTTTCTTTCCGTCTCCACTTTCTTTTGTCATGCTCTCTCTCTCACTCTCTCTCTTGCTCTTTCCAAATGACTTTGAGTTGTACATCTGTGGAAACAGCTGAACAATGACTCTTGGCAAGTTCCATATTAGGCCTGGCCGATAAGAGCGTTGTAGTGATGTAGGGTTTTTTTAATAAGTTAAAAAAATATGAGGCGTGTAATGCCAGGCAGCAGCCTAAAAACTGTGAGGCTGCTTGTACAGAGATGATGTATGAATGTAACAGGCCGGCTGCCTCTGCATGTGTACAATACAAAGGCTGGTAAAAAGGAAATCAAAAGGTGGAATTGATTTTCAGCTTTCAGAGAATAGAGGCAACAGAAAGTGGAGCACACGAAATGGATTGCCTCACACTTCTTAGACAAATTTTTGTGAAATGAGTGCAGTGTTGTTCTTCCAGGGAACGGGAGAAATGTATTTTTCCTCCCCAGAAAGGTTTATGTAAAGGTCAGCACGCTAGGAATGAGCAGTGCTGGAGTCGGGGGGTGATTGGGAGGACACATGCAAGTCTGTCGCCCACATTTCATATTTTATGTGAAAGTGTTTCTGAGTCAATACGACTAACGTCTTATGCTAAACTCAGCTGAGCTGCTTGTCACATGACCTATCCAGTTCCTGTTAACATCAGTGAATTCAATTTAGATTCAGTCTTCTATTGTTAGCATTGTGTTTACATATTAGAGGAGACAGAGTTACACTTCCAGGAAGTTTTCTGTTGGTCGTTACTTTAAAAAAAAAAGAGAAAAGAGCATGGAACGATTTGGAAAAAGTAGTCGGACACCGCGATGTGACTAAAATTATTGCAGCTGTGTGCTGTGAACTTGTGATCTCATTTTCTCGTTGCTATGCAGAAGGGGCACCAGGTCTAGCTGCTAACTTCAAAGTGACTTTGGTCCATCAAGACGGGAATAAATAGGCAATAAAATAGAGTCGGTTTGCTATGAGTCTGCTGTCAGTTTGTGATTGAATTGGGTCACGTCGACAGTTACTTGCAATCTGTTTGTGAGATGGAGATCAACTGTGATAAAATCTAAAAACATCACAACTCCGTTGCCTTCTACACAGACAGAAATGGACATTAAACATAAATTTATTAGCTGCTTGCATTCAGAGTATCGCCACAAACTCGCCAAAACAGAAATTCCTCCACAAATCGTGATCCTGTTTCCAAAGATAAATGGTGATTAAAGATAATATACCAGATAATCTCCAGATCTAGTTTTTAAATGTGCAAATTGCTGCTTTTTCTTAAATATTCATATATATTTTGAATGTGCACAATCCACAGTTAGTTGCGCTGGAGGTACATCAGCTGATCTCAATAGCAGACCAGATCAGCGTCCAGTCGGCTGATCTCACAGGCTGTCCTGTTTAGGCTGCTCTAACTTTCCTACAGTTGGTTTGTGCTTGCAAGCCACTTTGTAACCCACTTACAACCCGGCAGCTCCTTCCATGTGTTGCCTCACTTAATCAGTGTCGTGTGCGCTGTTCTGTGCTGGGTTTGTTTGATGGAAATATGAAGCTATCCCACCAATTATTAAATTTTTCTTTCGACTATACTGATCCAGACTAAAACAGTTTTAGGTCTCTACACTCTAGAAGCTTTACTTCTACTAGAGTCATCACAGAATTTTATTCAACCGTAATGATTTTAAATTATTTTCTGATTGTTTTTTTTTACAGTTGATTAATTGGAATTGATTGACTGTTAACATTTGATTGTCTCATGTACACAAAAGTCATTTAGACAACAGTCAAAAGTCAATAGTGTTTGGTGTAGTGTTGAATGATGCACAAAACTGCTTCAGTCTCCTTCCATATCCACAAATTGTTTGTTTACGTTGCCATTACAGCTTCCCATTTTCTCACAGTCCCAATAACATATTGGAAGTTACAGGAAGTAACATCTTAAAACATTAAAATCACATAATTAGCTTTGAACTGCTGGTGTCTCTTCATTTTGTGCATAATGTGAAATTAAGCACTTTCTGTTGAACCTGATGAGGAAGTGAACTCCCTCCAGTCTAGTGTTACATCAGATTCACCCTCTGGTTCAATGAATGTTTCGATCTCAATGAGGCAGCTTGCTGAAGCAAAGTTTCCCGAGTGTGTGGGTTTTACTTTAATATCCTTCGAAGAAGTGTAGGGTGGGATCAGTGGGGGAGGGGTGTGAATGTGCTGCGTGTGATTAGGAGGCGATCCTTCATTATTTCATTGGTATCAGTGGAGCTTTGATTCCGCTAACTAGTCTATACAAAGAGACCGGCGATGTATGAAATCACTCTGCTGTTAGCATGCAGAGAAAGACATCAGTGTCCTGTAAACACTCCTCATTGTGTGAGCTCAACTGTTAGTTTATCCACTCAGAAATAATCAGACACACATTTAAAAAGCCATTTGGTGTGAAGTCAAGCAGCTGCCGTCATCTTACCTTGTCCCACTGTCGCTCTCTGTCCAGAGTGATGATTATCATGGCTGGATTCACCAGGTAACCATGAGTGTTGAAGGAGAAGTCATTGTGTTCCCATGTTACATTCAACATGTGCCTGAAACAGAAATCCCAGAACAAGATGATCAGTGAGTTGAACTTGTAATATGTTTGTGCAGTTGTAACATTTTTTTACAGCATTTAAACATGTATGTGTGTAACAATATAACAAGACATACAAATAAAATTGCTACAGAAGCCGTGTTTTTAAATCACATCTTAAAACATATTTACCTTGGCTTTCAGCACAGCAGGACTTGTTGATGACTTTTAATGTTGCTTATTAATTACATTATTTTTATTTTTAAGATATTCTATATGCAATTTTCTCTTTGTTTTATATTTGTAGCACTTTGGCCAACGTTGTTGGATGTAAAGTGCGTTATAAATAAAGATGCTAAAAAAGTGAATTCACATGTGGTGCCAACTAACTGCCACCTTATAACCACAACTGTGCAGCAGTCGAACAGTTCCCAGTGGATCCACAGTTTTTGAGATGTCTTCCAACGCTACAGCGACCCAGACTAAGTGTCGCTCTTGGTGAAGAACTTACTCTGCAAGACCAAAGTGAATGTTATTAACTGGCTGAAGACCAAGGTACATGCTAATGGATAAAACTCAAATGAGAATTTGCAGGATCCTGAGAGATTTGTTAAAGAGGAATGGGCTGACATTGTTCAGGAGGTACATGTGACAGTTGCTGAAAACTATAATACTTGGCAAAAAAGTCAACTGGGTGGTGTTAATTTTCACCCTGATACTTTTTTTTTTTTTACCCCGTCAGGTGTAGAAGGGTGGTTAAACGTAAACATGCTACAAGAATGAAAGAGTTTGAATTCTTTGATTTAACAAATCATCTGACCTGAGAGGCAGGGATAAAGTAATGTTTGACATCTGTTGCTTGCCAAGATAATTGCCAATAATTTTACTGTTGATTGACTCAGTGATTAATAAACCAGTTATTTTAGTCCTAACTCTCAGGTGTAGGAGGAGCTTACATGTACTTTTTGGGATTATTAAACCCTTTGAATGGGTAATCTGAGAACGCCAGCGACAATGGTTCCCTGCTCCTTCGGCTTCCACATCCTCTGTCACATTAGACCTGTGGTGCTGCTTTCTCACACTCCAGCAGAGGTGACGAAGGCCCGCTGAGAGGAGAACAGGTCTATGCGAAAAGCCTCTTTAATCTGGTATCGTGCAATAATGTCATTAACAGGTGAGCCGACTCATTATCAAAAGCCTGTTTCCAACTCCAGCGATGTGTGGAGGAATCTGGGAGGAGAGGCCGTCGTTCGTGTTTGATCTGGCTGGAAACACGAGGTGACAGAAGTGCTTTGTTCTCTCTCGCCGACCTTCACGTTACTGCCGCTATTCAAATCATGCCTGCTGGGTTTAGCGAGTTTAAACGGACGGGTTTGTACATTATCAAAGCCTGTTCTCAATTTTCCGCTCTTTTATGGACGGTTTGGGTTTACAAAAGGAAAATTTGTCCCCCCCAAGGCTCTGAAGACTCTGTAAGATAAACGACTTCTGACATGAGAGGGAGAGAGTGATGTTTCATAATGCAAGGCGAGTGTCTGGTGACGCTTGTGTCCCGTTCGGTGCCCCATGGTGACCATCTAAACCTGCACATATAAACATTTACACGCAAAACGCCCTCAGTCTCTCCCTGAATGACCTTGGCTTACATGAGCCAAAAGCTGTTGCTGGGGCAGTTTTTTTCCTAGCGCTACCCTTTTGCTGATTAAAACATTTTCCCAATAAAATAGGATTTCCTGTGTGCTCAACGGCACAGATGGTGTCAGATTACTCTTTTGGTGATGCGAAACCACGCCCCTTACCCGTCGTTACCAACACCCTGCCCGCCAACTAAATTACCCTGCGGCCTCCAGGAGATACAGCAGAGCGCTCAGTGCTGGAGAGACGAGGAGATAGATGGCAGCGGGGCAGAGGACACAGTTTGGGAGAGTGACAGTCGCCATAAAATGTGCTCCACAGCATCAAACAGATGGGCAGTCATGAATAAATAAGTGGTTGTTGACCTCAATCTTGCCATGTCCCACAGATGTAAGACGGAGCCATTACCGTTCTTATCTTTGATATATCAAAAATGAAAGAATACTCACTGTGTGATCTCTGACCACCAGGGAGCAATTTAACCTAATTTATTATAATAACTCCAAATATTGACTTCTCTGTGAAATATCGTCACTGCTTCGAATCAGTGGCAGAGCTCAACTCCACCCAAAATAAATACAGAAATAAGTAAAAAATATAGACATAGAAAGAGTGAGCAAGCAGGTTTTTTTCTATCTGCAACATAAAAATGATAAAATGGTATAAAAGACGATAAATGTCGGTGTGTTAAAGTGTTAACGTCCTGAAGACGTCTCGCAGTTGTTTGAGCTCCTCTTGTGCAGCTGCTGTAACAGCTGGTACATTTTTGAGTGCGTTTCCAAAACTCTGGGGTTCAATTTAAATTTAAAGCGCTGTCCTTAGAGTCTAGTGTCCAATTAAACACGACAAGCTAGACATTATAAAGTACAGAGTTCATATCTCATGCTCACAATCAGCTCCATTAACGTCAAACTGCGGCACTCGCAGCATTTACGAGGACTGGCCCGGTAACCAGTTTTTCCCAGTGGAGAAACTCGTGTTCAGCGTTTATCTGCCAGCAAGTTTAAACAATAACCACTCTGAGTTTTATGAAACTTGGTAGAGAGGGGAAGCACGGGCAAGCTCGACTCTGGCACCTCTGTGTGCACCTTTTAGTTTCTAAATGTGAGATACAGTCATAAAAGAGACGTTTCATAGGTCTCTCTGCAGTCCACCCCTGCGTTCAGTAGCTTGTAGAACCACCACGTGAACAATGCGAGGCTCTGCGTCTCTCTAGAATCTGCTATTTAGTGGTTTTTAATGTACTTTTGAATTCTATTCTATTCTATTGAGCAGCAATAACTGGACGTTGTAACATTGTAACGTTGTGACGTTGTAACGTCCACTTTAATCTGCAACATAGTTTCAGTTCATTGAGGCCTTTGCAGCCATTCATTTATTCACAGCTGTCTCAGCACTTCAGTCAGATGCAGGTGGGGACTCTGACTGGGACTTTCTTCAATCTTTCCTTTTTCAGCCATTCTGTTGGAGACAGATGGTCTCACGATTGATTCTAGAATATTTTAGTATCCAGAGGACTTTATGGCTTGATGACTGCACAGGCGCCCACGTCCTGTAGCTCCAAAATGAGCCCAAAACATCAGGTCTCCACCACCATGCTGACAGTTGGTACTATATGATGTGTTTGTGCTGTTTGGTTTTCTCCAGACTTGGTCTATGTTTTATGACCAAACATTGGCACTTTGGACTTTGCTCTAAAGGTGCGGTGTTTTGTTCAGATGCAGACCTGAGCAAGTAAGCTGCCATGTTTTTTTCTCTCTTTTTCTAGTCGTGCTGTCATGATGTCACATTTAACATGCTAACTGAAATCTAGCTCTTGTTTTTTTTGTTTCTCTGAGCGTTGCACAGTCTGACTTTGGGGTGAAATTACTTCGAGGTCCTAGGAGGATTGTGTAGTTGTGGTAACACACACCTGCAAACTGCTAGCCAGTAAAATCTAATACTTCCTGCTCTTTTTCCCAGGCTTTCCTGTGATGCTCCTCATTAGGAGGCTTATTAAACTGAGTTTAGTTGTTAAAAGTTTTTAGTCACATTATTGTGAGAATTTCCACAGCTGTGACAGAGTATACCTGCATGTCAGCACCAAATCACATTTAACCTTGTTATCACGCAAGTGATGAATGAATTGAACTTTTTCACAGTTTGAATAAACCTGTATATTTTATAACAGATGAGATATAATGGCTAATTTATTAGTGTTTCAAAAGTCTTAAAAATATATTAAAATGTGTAAATTTAAGCTAAATAAATTGATTTTACTTCCTGTTTCCTTTCTGTGGGGAGTTTATGTTCACTTCGAGTGCAAGTTTAGTCTTAAATGTCGTTGAAGTGATTTTAAGCAGTCTGAGGAGTAATCTTTTTATACCTGTACCTGTAGATGGAGCTTAATAAAATAAAATAAATTCTTCTCCTGAAGGTAAGTATATGAATTTGAATTTATCTACAGATAAATTAGAGGTGTGAACTTTTGTTATGGCAACTTTACCTGACAGTGTCCATGTGACCTCTTTTAATTAATTAATTTTTTTCTTATAAGCTTAAACTGTGTCACACAGTTTGAGGCCGGTGGCACTGCTTCATTAGCAGTTTACTTATCATATTATAAAGAATTTAATTCTTTTACATTAAGGATATGTAACAGCAGACCAGACAGAAACAGTTGGTAGTAAAGTAAAGGCGCTGCCCACAACATCGTAGCTTACCTGAACAGGGTGTCATTGGTAGCTACCGCCTTGACAGGGTTGTGACAGTCGCTGTGGCCCTCGGGAACGAAGCCTCTTTGTTTTCGAAAACTCTGGACACCTTTCACGACGATAGCCACCCCGTCGCGCACCCTTTTCCTCAGGCTCATCCTCCACCGGTCCGTAATGATGCTGATGAGCCCCACCGGGAAGCTGTCGGGTGGAGGGATGTCTGGGTTTCCCACAGCCAGGCTCGGGATAATCCAGATGTAGTCTGGTCCCACTAATCCGACCTCTCCTGCCATGGCAAACAGGTACTGGGCCTCTTCGTGGGAGCAGTAGACCAGCAGCACCTGGGCGTCTATCTGCTGCAGCAGCCTCCGCGCTCGTATGTCGTTCGTGATGTCAGTGGACATGTCGAAGGTCAGAACATCCTGCAGATCCCATATGAAGTAGCTGGTGTCAGTAAAGGACTTGATGTAATCCACGTAGGCTTCGTAACCCGGGTAGAGGCTGGTTATGACCACAAAGCTGTCCCAGTTGTATTCCTCCATCACCTTGAACATACCGTTGATCTGCTGCTCGATGGAGGAGCCCAGCTGGAGGAAGTTGGAGCCCTCACCCTGGAGGGAGAGGACAATATGGTGTGACGTTGGGAAACACCTTCATGCTTTGTTGGCACACACTACACAATTTGTTGCTGATTAAAAAGCAAATGATTATCTCAATTCAGTTTGGAAAATGTGCTGCAACATCTTGAGGACCCCCCTCATACCACTAAGCCTGCACACACACATAATTCATCCTCGGACACCTGGAAGAGAGTCGCCCAACCAGTCTGCAGTGCAGCTTTGACAAGAGCTAAGTGGTTCTGTTTTATTTTGCTCCACCAGGAGCTGCAGACTCATTCATCACTTAAACCCACGTGTCTTATTTTTGCCGTACAAACAGTGGATGCCATCCATACTTGCAAACGCAGAGGGATGGCCAGAACCTGCGCCGTTTCACCTGTCTCCTCTGAAAATGCACTGACCTTGAGGGGAGGAATAAGGATGGGTTTTCTGTTAAGTGCATTATCAGGAAAAAGCGGTGGAGTGGTGAGAAAATAGTTTGTATGATCTCGTGGTATGAGACACAGCCCCACCTCTTTATTTTAATGCAACTTTTCTGGTGAAGCGAAGCTTTGTTAGCTGCGGCAGCTGTGATTGGGTTTTGACTGAGATTCAACCGAAAAGCTGTTTTTCTTTTTCTTTACTGTGATTTAGTTGATTTAGTGATGAGCTACCATTTAAACCCGCTGTCTGAAACATTTAACGTCAATGAATCAGCACAGAATTAAAGACAAAGTGGCTGTAAATTATCCTTGGTAAGATGTGTTAAAGTCTTTCTGGCACAAAGGAATACTTTCTTAAAGTGGCAGTAGAGACACTTTCTACTGAAACAAAAGTAACATTTGTGTTTAATGATTGGTTTATTGCATTGAATGAAGCATCCTCTATAGGTCAGGTGGACACTGTTACTTAAAATAGACAACTTATTAAAACATAGACATAATTAATCACTAAGTGATATTTTAAGACTTATTTCACAAGACTTGTCTTATGAGACAGTAGCAAACTATGAGGCTGTTGTAAATGATGATAGCATCACTTCTCAGAAATGATAGCAGGGTATCACAGTTAACGTGAGAGCGATTGAGATGAAGGATTATTGATCGATTCGTCAGCAGATCCCAATCATTCTGTATCATTTGTACTGTACCGCACTGCTCAGCAAAACAAACGCCGCCATCAGACCGTGAATCATTTGGAGCGGCGTGACATTAGCGTGACTGAGTGCACAAAGTTTTGTTGTGAATACATTTTGTTTTCTTCTGGAGGTTTAATGATGATGGATAATTTTTATCAACACGATTAATCTTAGTTGTTTGTCTTTAATGCATCGTTCCAAAATTGTGAAAAGCGTAACTTTGGACTCGGTTGTGTTCTTGCTCTAATAAAAGCCTTTTTTGCCACCCTCAGGCTGATAGGTAGGTGGCCCCCACTTGACCCTCTATCACTCTGGGGAAAAACCACTTCATCCTGAGCAGCGCGCCCTCAGAGCTCAAAAAAAGGAGGCGTCGTGTATCCTCAGACGGGCCTCTGAGCTTATTCATTCTGTTTCCTCGTCGTCCTTGAGAGAAGTGTAGCGGTTTTGTGATGTATGAGGGTCTTACGGTTTCAGACGTCATGGTTAAATCCACTGACTTTGTGCCTGTGACTCTACTCTGCCCGCAGCTATGAAAATATTTTCCTTTTCTGTTGACTTGCTTCGCTTGCCACTGCCCTTGTTTCCTCACACTCGTCCCTGAACAGGGAAGAAGCGTGATAAAGGTCGTTCATGCATGGGTGGACAAACATGCAGCTGCAATGAATGCTAATATGGTTTTGTTTAAATGTGTTACAGATTAATATTTGCATAAGTTACATTGGGTCTCTGGACCTTTTGGGAAACTCGGTGTGTAACATCCTGCTGTGGACTAAGATGGATTAGACTGTTCTGGATGCTGGTTGTCTATACACATCTATACTGGGTGCAGGGTCTTTATGCAGGTTGGTCACGGGGGAGCTGAAGAATCTCTCCTTGAATCATATAAATCTACAAATTTACCTCCCCTCACTGCACAGCAAATCTGTCAGCGTTATTGCCTCACCCCTACAAGTGTGACCCTGACAGGTGCCGAGGAGCCATCGAGTGTCTGTGCAGGTGTGCGTCTGTGTGTACGGGCTTGTGTTTCTGTATGCTTTGTAGATGGTTGCTAGCCCACGGGTGTGTCAGATTAAAGCTGCCTGCAAACTACAGTCTCAACGCCTCAATTAGCAGAGAGCAGACTGGTAGTGCAGCCAGAGTGAGCCTGGGGCGTTACCACAGGCTCAGCTGCAGTTTAAAGCCTGAAGTCACGACCGCCTTGTCAGTGTGCACAGCATGCAGAGTACTGTCCAGTGCATGTGGTATGGAAGGGAACCAGTCGTCACCAGTCATTTCCATATAATGTTAAATGAATTCTCCACCTTTTTAGGCATAAAATGCAGATTTAAATCTTGAAATGGGTCAAATTAAATTTGGCGTAAAGGCAGAAAGGTTTGCACGAGCCCAAAAGGACAGAAATATTGTGTCTGCTTTGTTTTGTTCTTTGAAATAGATCACAAGCAGTCTCTAAATTGCTTTTTCTGACTTGCAGTTGTCTCTAATGAGTAGCTTGAATGCTATACATACAAACTGCTGTCCGTGACTCTGTTTGCGCAGTAAGCTGTACTTCCACAGTGTCACAGTAATGGTCCACAGTCCCAAAGAAGATTACAGCCATTGAGTGAAAAGCTTAGCATCTGAAGGCTGAGATTACATTCAGAAGTTTAAAATATGCTAAACTGATATCTGTTTACAAACATAGTTTTAGAAATCGTGCATAAGTGCAGACAGACAAAAACCCTCTAAGAGTTTTCAGAACAAGTCCTGATGATGCTCTTAAATGTCCACGTGGAGACGTTCTTTGCAGCCTGACATTTTCTTTGTAAAGGTTTGAAAACCTTACAGAGTTTAGATGATCTATTGTGATTATCTCCAACACTAAAAGTTGTGCCTGTGTGTCTCCTTGATAATTTCAGTGCATCTTTGTGTATCGATGGATACACTGATGTTTTGTACACGCTTGTTTTTATTGACGATGTTGTTAATGTTGGGCGATAAACTGCAGTCTGTGGTGTGGTTTTCAGGTTGTGTTGCTTTGCAGTTCAGAACCACATCTTTGTGTATGATTTGTGTTAGTTAACTTTCCCCATATCAAGATTATCTCTAACAACGGACCAGACCGTTTAATTTTGTTGTAGATCTGTTGTCTCACAGTTTGTTCTTTCTTCATTCTGGAGACTTCAGGCTGTGCGGTGCAGGAACAGCTGTTATTGAGCCGTGTGGTCATTTAGCAAGCGTTTGATTGGGGTTTGCTTTGATTTCTATTTGGCAGAGCAGTTTTATTGTTGCTTAATTATATTTAGTTAACTGTGGGAAGCCAGAAATTTAAGATTGAGACTCAAATTTTATCAATTGTGCAGCCCTAGTTTCTATGTTTGGCGAAATGAGGCGCTCCTGTTGCAAATCAGGTCCAAAAATCTTGGTTATTTTAACTTTTTGCTTGTTGTTTGCACAGGTTTTGTTTTCAGGACAATTATGTTTCAACCTTTTCTCCACTTGAGAATTATTGAGATTGCAATGACGATGATTAATCAAAGTCCGGACACCATTGTGTTTTATGTGTTTCATGTTGCTACACAGCACAGAAAGGGCAAACTCAAATCCATCACAAGAGCAAAACCTCCGAGGATGATGGGTTGGATGACGTCCAACATTGTAACAGACCTTTAGCTGTCTTTTTAAATGGCTGTTTAATTTATTTTATTTATTAAAATATGTATTGAAGGATATATATTAAATTTAATAGTTAAAAATACACAATAACTGACCTTTACGGGCTCAGAAATATCCTAGCTCATAGCTGAAGGTTATTTGAATGACTCAGGTGGGTGATATCTATTGATAGGCTTGGACTGTATCCAACAATCTAAAGAAAATAAGATATTTGAGTCAGGGATCAAGGACACACTGACGGGTGATTTGTGATAGAAAGATAGCAGCAAGAGAATGTTTGCAAGATGATGGAGAGAGACGTGCTGTGATGGACGGTTCAGAGACGGTGGCGCTGAGAACAAGACAGGAGACCAGAAATGAGTCCATCAGAGGGACAGATGTGAGTCAGAGAGGCTGAGAGGGTTTGGACATGGAGCTGCCAGAGGAAGACCTCAAAGAAGATCCGTCGATGTAGTGAAGGAGGTGGTACAGAGGGTTGGTGTGACAGAGGAGCATGCTGGGATAGGACCACGATGAAAGGATGTACTGAGGTAAATGTGTTGTGGCAGTGAGTGAAATTTGGCACTAAAGATACGGAACACAAAGCGGTGTATGGCTCCCCTGATCACATGACTCAACTGCAGCCATCTCCCCTTCCTCTCCCTCTGTCCCTCTATGAAGAGTGACTTCTGGCCACGGCGCTTTGCTGCGACATATGTCTGCCTCCGCCGCGCAGCAGGAAGCGCCCTGGCACCGTCTTCCTGTGCTGCTGACGTCACGTAGATCCTGCACGTTGACCAGGGACAGACACACGGCTCCCTGTGGCATTTATCACAAAACAGGACTGTATAGGTGGCGTGCAGCGACACTGAAATAACGCACATCCGAGCACAGAAGCTAATTCTGCACTAAGTCACCGAAACCATTAATTCTGTGTTACCAAGAATGAAGACGCCTCAAAGCCCGTCCTTTGTGAAACGTCCCACTACTTCCACGTTTCAACGCCAACACGGGTCTATAAATATCGACAGAGGCAGACTTACAGTTTACACGCTCAGTTCTCGTGGTGCACAGAGCTCGCTGTGAGCGGTTGTTAATGAGACTCATCGGTAAATGTTGCCTAATCTTGGTTTGACAAAATGTTAACCGGGGATGAAGTTGTTTGTTGCTTCGGTCTGTTTAACTTTTATTAAATCCCTCCATCAGTAAGCGAGTCAGTCGCATAAACAAACCAGACACAGGACTTCATTAAATATCAGTTATTCTTGACGTGGAGAGGATCGGTCGGTGCGAATGGTAAATGAGGGTTAGAGTTAGAGAGAAGTCGAGCTGTCACACAGTTTTACCGTTTCATGATTTAGTGATGCAGCATATAGGGCTGTTCGATTATGGCAAAAATGATAATCACGATTATTTTCACTGAAATTGAGATTTCCATTATTTGACGATATTTATTTAACAATAACAATGTGTTGAATAATGACTTTAAAGATTGTCAAAAAATAATATAAAATAGTGCAAATACTGATAACAGTACAAATGTTTGCAATATAAGAAATCAATGAAAAATGTAAACATCTATGTTTAGTGAACTTTGCAGTGTTGCTCTGTGGTGCAGCTACGACACTGTTGCAAAGTTTACACACTGTGTCTACTTGATCCACGTCTGACTGTACCCATAATGTTTCCACACCACTGAAGTTTTTTTTACCTCTCTTTTCAACCAACAGCAGTCACTCTCCTCTCCAAATAACTTCTGCTCAGCTTTCCGAGCTTCCCTCGGGTCCTCTTAATCAGCGGTCCCCAACCCTCGGGCCTCAGACCGGTACCGGTCGGTGAGTCGTTTGGTACCGGGCCGCGAGAGTTGAGGCTCAGGGCCCTGTTTCAGGAAGCCGGTTTAGAAAACTCAGAGTGAAAAACGATACTCAGGGTTGAGTAACCCCGAACTGTCCAACTCGGAATATTCCGTTTCAGAAAGGCTGATAACAATTAGTTCAATCAACGCGGAGTTGCTTTAACCCCAAGTTAAGCGCGTGGACGAGGATACATAAAGCCCTGATTAGTGGAGCACAGATTAAGCGAGTCACCATGGAGACGGAGGGAAAGAAGGCGCGGTCAATGTATTTTACAGCGCTTGAGGCCGAAATTCTGATGGCAGCATATGCCGATAACATGCAGATTTCTCAGAAAAAAAGTAACACAGCCTCAGCTGCAAAAGAAAGGGAGCATGCATGGCAAAACATAGCCGACAGAGTCAATGCGTGAGTGTTAATTTAAACATTGATCTAGGGATTTCCACCCATTTAACACGTTATTTTATTATATTTTATTTTATTTTTTAATTTATACATTTTATTTTGTGATGTGATGTGAGCGCAGGTGCAACCCAACAGGCCCCAAACGTTCCTGGCAGCAAGTAAAAATGAAATATAAAAATATAGTCCAAACAGGTAAGGTGTAATTGTATTATGAGCCATAGTGCTTGGTCTGTTTGTCCAATGTCAATCAATTGCAGTTAGAGGCTACATTAATTTTCTGTCTGTAAGCACTTATTGAAATTATCTGAGCACATTACAAGTACATATTTGCTTACTCTGTATGCTCAAATGTGACCCGTTATAGCCAACAGAAAAAAAGCGGAGGCCTGAAAAACAGGTGGAGGTCCTCCACCACCACCACTCACAGAGCCTGGCCACTTGGCTTCCACATTTGTGATAATGTTGGCAGCATCATATATGATCTTCACAGTGCAGAGAACACAAATTAGCATCCATTACTATAATGAAATAATTTGTTAGTTTGAAATGCTACAGGGAACTATGTACCTGTACATTAATGCTGTGGAAAGACTTCCTGTTCACATAGTCTCCTTCATTTACTGAAGGAGCAATGATTGGAATGTGAGTGCCATCTGTACAGCCAATCACGCCTGGGAACCGTGAGAATAAATGTAAAATTTAAGTAGTAGTTCAAGTATCACCACATCATGAATTAAGTTTCGTTCATCCTGATACCTGCAATTTTGTGGCATCCCTCTTTGATGAATCTTGTGGGTCTATGACCGGGGAACACCACAAACGAGTACAGGAGACGTTTCAGTGCAACTGTAACATTCCTGACTGCCCGACAGACGGTAGCCTTGGAAACGTGCTCAGCGTCACCAATATTATACAGAAAGCTCCCGTTTGCAAAAAACCGAAGTGCGATACAAATAATATGTACAGAACTGAGAGGATGTCGGCGATGTGTCACATGAGCAATATTAGGCCTGAGGATGTTATTCAAATAAATTACAGATTGTGCTGAAAAACGGTAACGTTCACACAGAAAATCATCAGGAAATGATAAAATGTCCGAACGCGCTCTAATCACTCTCTCCCGGCGGAGAGCTCTGCGGAGAATTTGGGCTTCAACATCTACTGGCTCTTCAAGGAAGGAGCACGCCATGTCTGACACTTCCTACAGTCAGGTTTCCGACAAAGAGGCGGAGAAGGTCAGGGTTAGTTGAAGTAAACCTGCTAGGGGGCAGGTTAGCTTCACGGAGTGTGTCGTCATAGTAACTCACTCAGAATTAATCTAAACTCGCTTTGTGAAACCGAAAACCCAGAGTTTTCGTTAACTCAGGGTATACTTACTCAGAGTTTGCACTAAACCGGCTTCGTGAAATGTATGGTTTTCAGGGTTATTTTGTTATCGTTTTTATCGTTTAATATGTTTTCCTGGGTCTTTTCACGAGTGTTATGAATAAATTTTCTTTTTTTCGGTACCGGTACTAGTTTTATTTTGTTGTATTTATCCGCGACACCTTAAAGGCCGGTCCGTGAAAATAATGTTGGGCATAAACCGGTCCGTGGCGCAAAAAAGGTTGGAGACCGTTGCTCTTAATTGTTGTGACACGTGTTCAAAATGCAGAGAGGTGCGCTCGATTTGCCACACGGAGCAGCGCGAGAGTAAAGCACGAGGGAGGGGCTAATAATCGGCTCAGTCATTTTTAATGATCGTTGAAAGCCCAGATCGTAATTGTGATTAAAATTCGATTAATTGAGCAGCCCTAGCTGCATACGTCCTCATGTTCACATGTTCAGAGCGTTTATTTATTTTAGATAAAAAGACTTCCAAAGTGATTAATGTGACAGATTGATGTTATAAATTATAATTAGGTAGGTTTGCAGTGTCATCAATTTAATCTTAGTTGTCATGAGCTGGTTGAGATGAGCCATAGTTGCACGTGAACAGAAAATTGGAAAATCATCAATAAACTAATAAATATCAGGGATTTGAGCTGATAAATACTTTAAAAAAAAAATACACACGGGCCTCTCTGGACCCGACCTAATGAATCTCACTGGAGCCGATAGCTGAACGTGACGCTGCATATACACATGTACTGACTCTGCTAACACTTGTCCTTTTTACCGCTGGCTGCTTTCTGTGACCGTTCAGGAGTCTGTCTGCTTCAGTCTAGACAGGTTATCCTCTTATTTCTGTGAGTTTTGACATGCAGGACTTGAAAAGTGGGCACAAGTGAGTTCCAAAAGTAGACACGGCAGAGTCTGAAAAAAAAAGAAGTGCTCTAGTTTTGAGAAAAGCCTCAGGCTCTTGTTCTTGCAAAGACAATCAGGGTTTTTTGGTCCTTTCTGTCATACATTTTGTACACTTTGTGCAGACGGTCTTGCTCGGAGGATGTGATCTGTCACACTACAGAATGGATGCTTCAAAGAGTACTTTGGATTTTAGGTCAGGATATTGAACTAAATGGATAATGAGAGAAAAGTTGAATTTATGCTCCCCTGTTCAGCGAAATTACATCAGACACGTTGAGAATGTGTAGCCACACTGTTGCCAAGTGCTTGTTCAAAGGGGGACGTTTGAATGTTTGGGTTTTCTCTCTATTATTATTAAAAATAAAACTGAATTAAATCCATCCATACATCCATCATCTGTTCATCCATCAAAAACATCAAGTCTCCTCACATAGGAGGTGTCCGGGGGGCATCTTGGTCAGATGCCCGAATGCTTTCAGATGCTCTTTTGATGGTGATGTAGTGGCTCCACCCTCAGCCTCTCTCAAATTACCCAGCTCCTCAGCCTCTCTCTTCGAGTAGATGACGAAATTAAGAACCTGACTTCTAACACTTGTATCTGCCATCTTGTTTTTTAGTCACTATTAGGGATGGGTACCGGTATCCAGTGCCATGATGGCACCAGTTCTGACATAAACGGTAGTAACCAGACCGAAAAGCAGCGCACATTTCGGTGCTTTATTTCGGTGCTTTTTTTTCCTGAGCTGTGATACACTTTAGATTCTAGCCAATCATTTTACGTTTCCGAGGATAGTAGGCGGGTCCAGGTACGTACGTTCTTTTAGAGCAGAGCTACAGATTAAAAATGTCCAAGGCGAAGCGGTCAAAGTCTGGCTGTACTTCACAGCAAAAGATGCAAACTCAGCAGCCTGCAACAAGTGCTTTAAGCTGATACTGTGATACTGTCAAAGGAGGTAACACCAAGAATCCGATGAAACACCTGGCGACACATAGCGTTTTTTTAAAAGCCGAGAAATGCGCCGTATTTGATAGCTTGCTGCGAGACCTCACATCGAGCACATCTACTGCGGGTGTGGTGCCTGTTATCGGACCCGGAGTTAGCAACATCCCCCAAAAACCCGTAGAGGAGAGTCCTGGCCCCTAGCCCTGCCAGTGTAGCAGAAATGATGAGGATGATGATGCAGCAGCAGCCGTTCTTCTCTGCGTGAGTAGCTTAATGTTGTTCGTGTGTAATTTACGTTGAGTAGGCTAACCACGTTATTACATTAATGCATGTAAGGTGAACTAGCAAACACCATCATAGCTTCATGCGGCTGTCTTCTTGTTTGATGGCAGATACTCCCTTCACCCTGGCCAAAAAGGCTAAAATGACCAAAGAAAAAGAGGGAAACAGCTGAACATGAGAGGTTTTTGGACAAAGTTTGTGTTTTTTCCATTGTTTAAGCTTCCAGCCAAGAGTGATAACATATATGCCCCATAGCTGCAGAAAAGGCTAACATTGTTATCTTTTTACAAAAAACAGCTGAACATGAGAGGTTTTTGGACCGATTTTGTGTTCTCCATTCTTTAAGCACCGGTTTGAGCACCGTTTAAGCACCGGCACCGTTTCAAAAGTACCGGTTTGGCACCGGTCTCGGATAAAACCTAAACGATACCCATCCCTAGTCATCCCTAGTCACTATCCACAAATGTAGAACGACCAGCTTCACATTCAGCTTCACGTTCAGCTTTACGTTCAGCTCTCTTCATCACAGCAGACTATACAGAATCCACGTTACTGAAGATGGTGGATCAATCCTTCCTGCCCTCACTTACAGATTAAACCCCCCAAAATACTTCTCTTACCGTTTTATGACAACGTCACTAAAATAAAAACTGCACCAAGAACTATTATTCATTTCCAACTAGAGTCATTTGGCTAGACTATGTTGTTTTTCTGGATATGATGACTCTGTGTCTGTGGCAGTTTAAGGATCTTTTCTAACAATGATAAGCGACTTTTGTTGTCACTGGTTGAACGAATAAAAGGTTGTGATCCACATTCAGCGTTGTAGCTGCAGCAGACGGCAGCAGGCATGAAGCATGCAGCTCAACCAGCACAGAGAGTAACGCCACAAACACAGAAAGAATCCGTATCAGTTCAAGTCTACCCCTCGAGTTTGGAAACTCCGCCGCCTCCACTGCCAAACACAGTAACTCTTCCGAAACACAACAGGTGTTTGTCTACAGCTGACTCAAGCGGTTGTGAGTTTGTGTAATTGTGGCACTTTGATGTTGGAATAGTTTATTTCAAGTCTCTAGTGTATCAAATTAAATAAAAGCAAGTAGACCTGCTAATCTTGTCCTCTGTTTTCTTTCTTTGGAGTCTGATGGTTCTTGTACGTCTTGAAAGTTGATGCATTTGTTCCTTGTTTGACCAGCTTTACCAGGTGCGCGTTCTTCGGGCTTCCCAAACCTGTCGGTGATTTGTGTCAGCCGTGATTATTGATATTGATTTTATCCAGTGTTTAGACACTGAGGAGGCTCCTGGGAACTGATTGATCTAAAGCTTCCCTTGGTCATCTGATCCTGACGTGACTGCTAGCTGAATGAGTTCCAATACTATAATTACATGAAAAAGCAATATTCTTAATTGAGTCTTCGGCCCAGCATTAGTTTTTTAATGGCTGTTTGTGATAGGAATAGAAAATGAGGCGTATAATGGCACGTCAGCTCTGATGTTGCCAATCGACAAACAGAAATGTCCTGAGGATAGCAATCGGTTTATCACCTAATTTCATGCTGTCGCTTTCATAGGGCTCAAACTCTGTGCTTTCAGTGATATGTATGAAAAATGAATGAGCTCCATTGCCTTGTTGACTACCCTTGACAGCACCCCATAAATCAATTGGTGAATGGCATTCCTGATTAAGGGGAAACTCAAAGAAGGTTAGACCAAAATCATCTCTGTGCAGCTCGTTCATTACTGTTTGCACATTTTTACCTTTTCAGCGATCAAATATTAAAATGCTACTGAATAAAGCATAAATTATGGCACTTTTGCTGTCTAAAAACAGTGCTTTTTGGTGTTTTATTTGGTCTATAACAGTCTGACAGACAATTACAGATCATCTTCTTCTTCCTTCAGGTAATTTATAATCTTTATGACATATTTTATATCAGTCGCTCTAAAAGTTTTTGTTGTTTTTTTGAACTTCCAGCTTTGCTTTTATCTGTAAAACCTTTATTTATAATGTTGTCTGACTCTTTTCCCCTAGATTATAAAGTTCTCCACATTTTTATTTTATTAATCATTTACTTCGACTTCTTTTGGAGGATTTTAATGTTCAGAGCCGTTAACTTTTATCCCTTGAGAATATTTAGACGATTTAGGGTGCACTGCCTTGCCTGAGGATATTTTGAGAAATGGTCAGCAGGGACAGATTTAATGTTTCCTATCAACTGAGCTACAGCTACCCCACATCTCTAACCTCTGAGGCATGCATTAGTTTTAATTTAAAGAGACGTGGCAGTGCGGACTGAGAGGTTCACTTTAGAGCGGGATAAAATGCCACATTCACATTATTCTTTTTATGACTACATTTATCTGTTGTCTGTTACGTTTTCCTTGTCCTTGCCACCAGAGAGATTATCAACACATGAGCCAGTCATTTATAAATTGATGCACAATTGAGTATCAATCTGTTTGCCACTTATCACAGCCCAGGTCACAGGTTCAGGCTGAAAAACCCAGACCTCCCTCTCCCCAGGCACCTCCTCCAGCTCATCTGTGGGAACACCGAGGCATTCCCAGCCCAGCTGAGAGATATAACCTCTCCAGTGTGTTGTGGGTCTTCCCTGGAACCTCTACCCAGTAGGTCCAGTCCCCCCTTTTCACCTGTTTGCTTTATGGGCGTATCTATTCATTATTCTGTCATTATATGGTTATAAAGATTTTTCTTCGGTGAATCTATAACGTGAACTTGCTCAGTTCTCTGCTGGGATGAGCTGAGATAGCGGTCAGCTGTAATGTGTGTATGCAGAGTAGAATTACAACTTTTGACTGAAATTAATTTTAACCTTATTTTGGGAAAAAATGTATCAATTTTATAAAATCAAATTAACTGATTACATGGATGTAGTTTTTCTTTTGTCTCAGTGACGACTGCAAAAGTTACGGATTTTATTTGATAGAGATTCAACACGCTGCCCAGATATCTGCCTGGAAGCAGTGCAAAGATGGATACGAGTGGACAGACGTGTATATAGAGTAAAGAAGGATTTTGTGATTACTCGTTTCTACAATAAGCACATTTTTCATTTGTGGGTTTGGTTTAATTTTCTACAAGTTATTAGCTTCTTAAAATGTTCACACAAACAAACTGGCCGACCTGAAATTTGAATGCGTTGAAGCAGCAACATTTTTTGTTTCATAACCGTTATTGGGGTCAGTTTGAAGGTCGCGTGTTCTTCTACTTGGAAGCAGGTGAAGTTTGAGAAAGTCTAAGCATGCTCCATGTTTTTTATGCTTTTGAAATGTTTAGTAATAACCAAAATCTTTGGTATTTGTGGTATGGATTAAGTACAAGTGGACCCAAGGCTGCGGGAAACTATTTGCATGCAAATAGCAAATCATGCAGGGCAGGCATGTGTGCATGTCACTCAGAGACCCGGTGCCTCAGTGGGTAGATTACGGTTGGTTTCCAGCTGGGACCATCCATATTAATAATGCATGCACTCACTGCTCTGAAAGGCAAGTATAATGGCTTCACTAAATGTCATAAATTAATGGTCCCAACTAATTGCTGATGAAAAGCAATCATTCATTTTCACACTAGCCTTTGTCAAAGAGCTTATTTCTTATTACATGTGTTTATTCTGTAATTTACTGTGATTGATTCGCTGTTTCTGTCCTCAGGTTTGAATGGTTAAAGTGTAAATGAGCAGCAGGAGGCATTAACTGCTGCATGACATCTCTTTTATTACCCTCGACGCCATGCGGAGGGCGAGATCACGCCGCATGTTTTCTGAAATGGATGTTGTTGACAGGGGAGCTGTCTACAGGCCCGTGTGAATGATGCAAATTACTGGAGTCTTGTTAGTGTCTCCTTGCTTATGGAAAGCCTCAAGAGTCAAATGGAAAAGGCCAATCTGGGGCTTTGAATGAAGAACCATATTCTTATCCAAAGCACTGAAAGAGTTCACTGATGCTGTAGGTGAAAAGATGAATTCAGTGCCGTGAGATTACTGCCTCAGGCTCGTGCTGTTAGATGCTGTGATGGTTAAAACCTCTTGTGCATCTTTCGTATTAGCATTTTTCCACTGATCTGATCGTTGCAAAGGATCACCATCATTTGTAAATAAAGAGACCAATTCTTTTTAACTGTAAAAGTAGCTTTAGCTTATTATTGTAGCTCATGGCTAAAAACACATCTCAAAATCCCCTGTGCTGAGACCTGGTAGGGGGTCAGTTTAGGCGTGGGAGGCCTGCAGTTTGCTGATGGAAACCTTGAAGATGATGATGAAGAAAAAGGCCTAAAAGCTGCTTACTCTTCAGACTAATGAAATGGGAAGATTTGAGTTTACTGAGAAATTGCTAATACTTAAAATAGCTTTAGGGCAGCAATGATACTTTTCACATTATTAAACACATTTTAACACTTTTAAAAGACTTTGATTGTACCTTAACTTAGATTTTACACTCACATCAGTGTGTTTGGTTTTAGATTTCATCTGAAGGAGTAAACAGGTCTTGAAAAGTCTAAAGGTGAATGTGAGGCAGGCTGATAGGGGTGCAGAGCATTTGTATGCTTGCATTAATCCTAGTAATAACAAACAAAACATCTTTTTAGCTTTGAAAAATAATAAATGCTTCTGATCTAATTTCGACTCCCCGAAAGCTGCTGACCAAACTCGTTGGTGTGGTAATACTTAATTAGAACTTAAATAGTGGTTTAAAATAAATCTTTAATGACATTTTAAATCCTTTTCTCATAGACTTTGATTGTATTTTATGTGGTACGGGCACAAATATATAACATTTGTTTAATATATTATAAAAAAGTGTATTAAAAGTCCATCTAACTGTGGGTTGAGAGAACATCTGGGAAGCAGCTAAATGGCGTTGAGGACGGCCACAAGTTTTTACGTGTGTGAAACATAAATAGCTGTGCAGCATGCATCATTCAAGAAACCAAGCATAATGTGCACCAACACCAAGTCGTACAGAGTCATCAAGTGAAAGAATCGTTTTTCAGGGCTTCAGACTGCGGCTGTCGACGTGTGATGCTATCCCAGCTCCGCCAAAGTGTTTCTTGTAGAAATGTCACCAGAGAAAAGATTATAGTCTCTGTTGCTGGTATTTGTGCTTGTTTAGATCGATCGTTGCAGCTAAACCAGCTTCAACTCAGATGTGGTTTAAATGCTCGTTTGAGCCACAAAAACTTGTCTCCTGTAGATTACCTCACCTCAGTGTAGCAGCATGTGGCACTAACATCGTGTAACACAACCTCGACATACAACATCTGCATGAAAATGTTCAAAAGAGTTGGAGCTCTAGTTTTTCTTATTAATAAAATTAGAAGTTGCACTAAATGTTGACATAACAATAAATCATATCACTTCCTCTTGCAATAGATTATCAGTATGCTGGTGCCAGATGTTGTTAGTCTTATATAAACTGTTTCCTTCACCCATTTGACTTGGAGCCAGTACCTCATGATACACTTGGGTACCAAAATTCAGCGTCTTGCATTGAGGAAGGATGGCTCACATCTGGAAAGTTAATCAGGGAGCTAATATTAACTACAAGATAAAAACACACTGACACCACAGTACAGTGAAGAAATGCGCCAACCCTTTTCTCCTTCACTTGCACAGATTCGTGCAATGTAATGAGCATCTGAGACAGCGTGGTGGTGATACCAGCGTTATCATGGGCATCTTACTGGGAAATGGGCAGATGTATTGCATTGTTTTGCCAGTCAGAGCAGATGTCAATCGTTTGTACTGATTATTTATGCAGCATGAGTGCTCCAACAATAAATCAGCTGGCAAATCTGTGGGGCAAATGAAAGTCTGGATATTTTTGGTGTTGTTATTCACTCGTTTTCAAATAGCACAACTTCATCATTTGACATGATGGGTTTTGTTATGCAAAAATTATGTGTGAAGCATATCCGTTAGACTGTGGCTCAGATAGTGGAGTGGAATTATGATACATGGTTGATGCTTTGAAACTTGAACAAGACACTGAACCCAAAGTTGCTTCCAGCTGGAGCAACAGTAGAATGCTTTGAAGGCCGTAGATCAGGCAGTAAAGGTCCTATATGTGTATTAAAAACTGAGGATTTGAATAAAAGGTATATTCTTTGTATCTGACTTTGAAATAGTAACATTTTCTTCTCATGAATTGTGTGAAACAATAATGCAAATGTGCAATTTGGTCATTACTAATATCCATCGATTTTCTTTTTCTCTTCTTCTTTTTTGCTCGCTTTAAAGTGATGTATTATACGTCCTTCAGTGTTCATTAAGCTGATGTAATTAGCACTCGGATTCCTGTTTTTTTCCTAATGGCTTCTTTGTCATTATTTAACTGCTCTCAAGAAAATGAATCAGCACCTTAAGCAGAATTGTGATTGAAATGATTTCTCTTTTTGCTACGAGGACTATAATTACCACGAGTCACGCTGCAGACTCAAGTGATTAAGTAAATGTCTAAATACTGAATGAAGCTGTTATCTAACTTCAATAAGAGTAAGGAGTTCTTAATACCTGACAGACCAAAAGGAAAAACAGAAACTTTGTCCAGGAATGAGATTGACCCCAACAATTGATTTCATAGAGCACCTATCTCCTTTGTTTAATGAAATATTATTATAGTTGGTACCAGAGATGGTGTAATCTGATTACTTTTTTCAAGTAACGAGTAAAGAAAGGATTACTGTTGCAAAAATGGTAATTAGATTACCTTTACTTTCCCGTAGGAACGCTGCGTTACTGCGTTACTAAAACCGTGATTTTTTGCAAGAATGTCTCACGACAGTGACGGAAGCGAGTGCGAGGTTCGTGGCAACAGCTGTGTGCAGATCAACAATGGATCATATATCGAGTGCAGAGAGAGTATGAGCGTGCAGCGTCTAAAGCGTGGAAGCACTGACCTTACTTTGAGTTTGATTCCATAAAAAGTGACAAAAACATTAGTGCCCGCTGTGCGTGGGAAGAAAACTTCTTTTTACAGCGAAAAAAACCCTAAACTTCCAACAAGCACCGAGTAGCTACGACGTAATGGGAAACTCACAGAGAAACTCGCGGATTCTTCCACTGACCGCTGCGACTCACCTGCACCACTGTAAACCTCCACCTACCCCATTCCTGCTTTACAGGTGAAAATAGAGCAACAGGACCGCTGAGTCTTTGCCTTTATTTATTTTCTGCTGTGTTTTACTTGCATCTATTTGAAAGACTGAGTGAAAACACAAAAATTATTTTATGTGCTGGAATGTGCAGAAAATAGGTTTAAATGTTAAACTAATTTCTTCCAGTCAGAGAATGTTGCATATAATTAAATTTTTGCTTGATGCATAAAGTTAAAAGATTAAAACTGATAAAACAAGTTTTTAAAAAAAAGAGACTTTTCCATTTGATTACATTTTGTATGATGAATTATGCAGAAAAAGTAGAATTGGGCTGAAAGATCTATCGCTTTATCACCTCTTCAGGTTGTAAATCGTGTTTTTAAAAAGTAACTAAGTAATTATTTACTTTTGAAAATAAGTAATCAGTAAAGTAACGGGATTACTTTTTTGGGGAAGTAATTAGTTACTGATTACTTTTTTCAAGTAACTTGACCAACACTGGTTGGTACTGTGGTGTTGGTGTATTCTGGATAAAAAGAAAAACTGAAAGATCAGCGGCGGTGGAATAAAAACAAAGGCTTTTGTGTGTGTGAGGTGTAGTAATTGATGACGAGCTGACCTTGTGTGGCAGGACGACAGCAGAGCCTCCACTGATGCCCACGATTGGCACGGCCGTCTGAGTGGAAATGAAGTCCAAGATCTGCGCCACGGCCTCTGAGCCCACGTTGTCCTCGAACACCACGCCATGGACACGGTTGGTTGAGAGAGTGTCGCAGATGCGGGTTAGCAGCGCCCGAGGGTTAGTGTTGTTGACCAGTACAGTGATAGGGTTCACCTCCAAGGGAAGATCCATGAAGTTTTCCCGACTCAAACGCCCCTTGATCTCCGTCTGGTAGGCCGTGCCGCTGAACACCACCGCCACATTCACAGAGGGCGTGGGGATCCCGAACGGCCGGCCGGAACAGCCAGGGATGGCGCAGAATAGCAGCAGCAGCAGCGGCGGCCACCACGGGGAGTCGCTCCAGCAGCCTAGACGAACGCCCATCTCAGTCACCTACTGCCTGGTGGGGGGGATAGAAGAGATCGACATGTTAGACAGGAAGATCTTTTTGTGTTTGTTTTTACGTTTTGATAAATATAAATGACCTTCTGGCTTCATCTCGGCTCAGCGTGCCGGCCCGGTCGCTGTAATCAGACGTGTAAGAGCCCATTAACGGAGCCCAGAGCAGTATTTTTAGTGTTTGTCAGCGTGCAGCACGAGGCTGTGGCCAGGCTGTTGCGTCTTAGGATGGCAGCTGCCACCCTGCTGCTGTTGGATTCTGCGGTACAACCCAGCAGATGGTGTCCAGCGTTTAATGCAACAAATGGAGAACAAGAGGATTTATAATTTTTCTCTCGTGACATTACTTTTGATGCTATTACTTAATTTCTTTTTTAGCAGCCCAAGGCATTCAGGCTTAATCTGCTGCAGATCTGCATGCATAGTTTTGACGATCATGTGGCATCCACAGTGTCAGAATAATGTTCATTAGCATACGTTTCAACATATCAAAAGGAAAAAAACTTTATTCACAAATGCCTTTAATCCTCTGGTGATAAAATCCTTGCTCCTTGTGCAACACTGCCTCTCTAATGGACTGCAATGCAAGCACTAACTCTCAGCCGTACTATCTTAATTACTTCCAATTGTTGTGCTTTCTGCCCTCTGGAAGGTAATGCAGGAGAAATGCCATAGTTGGGACTCTGCGATGTCAAACCCTGTAATGTTAGTTTAACATTCACATTGTAAGCAGACAGCGGTTTGTGTTGAGCTGTCAGACAGAGTTAGGCTCGTTGTCAAATCTTTCACAGCAGTGTTTGTGGCCCTCGGGGAGTGCTGCACACTGGGCCCCTGTCACAGAGATCTGATCCACCATGTGATGGAATCCCAGTGGGGTGAATATATTGTAATCCCTTGGTAATCCCAACCAGGCGTCATGGCTTATCAAGAGATTTGGCTAGTGCACGGAGCACGGTGCAGCTCTGTGCTGCGTTTTTCTCTCCGTTCTACATCCTGTGTCGGACCGAGCTGTGAGCTCCTCTGGAAAACACTGCAGAACAAGCATGCAGTGCATGACGGCCGGGCCGGTTCATCTCTAGAATACTTATGAAGGAATTGGGTTTTTTTTGTCATGTTGCATGCACAGACTCCGAGAAAACACATCACGCATGCATGCATGGGAAGCTGTTCGTGACGTGTCCTGCATGTGCAACTCGACTCTACATCCTGTTCAGTGACATCAGCCGTGTTTCAGCTGACAGCAGTAGAGACGTTTAGGCTTAATGTCGCGAGATTAACATTCATGGAAGAAATACCTGAAGACCTCCTGTATATTTAATGAAACCGTAAAACAGCTGAGGCGCATGAATGAAGGCTGAACGCTCAGGTGGTAAAAATGTCATTAAAGCAAAAATGGAGTCATCAGTAACTTTGTGACATGATTTTAATATATTTATTTATATTTTATATTGTATAACCACCACCGCAACAGCTATGGTTCAATTAATTAAGACAAAGCAACGCTTTTTTGAATCCGGTGATAAGGCAGGGAAACTTCTGGCCTATCAAGCCCGTGCCGAAGCAACCTCCAAACGAATTCCAAAGGTCAAGTCTGCCGCTGGTGACATAATATCGGACCCAGAGGGAATTGATGAAGTATTTGTTCGTTTCTATTCCAATCTGTACACGTCAAGCTCTCCACCTCTATCAGAAGAAACTCTCCAAAATATACATTTTCCAAGAATAGATCTGACGAAGGGGTTAGGGGGACCGATTACTGTAGTAGAGGTACAAGAAGCCATTAAATCCTTAAACACAGGTAACTCTGCAGAATACTATAAAGCCAATTCTGATCTTATGGCACCGTTGTTGAAAGATATGTATAATGAAGCCTTTTCAAAATGTCAATTACCCAAGACTTTGTCCGAAGCTACTATTTGTTTACTCTTGAAAAAAGACAAGGATCCTCTGTTGTGCAGTAGTTACGGACCAATTTCTCTTTTAAATATTGATTTTAAAATACTATCTAAAATTCTCGCACTTAGGCTACAACGTGTTGTGCCACAAATTATCGCCACTGATCAGATGGGTTCATGGCCGGCAGGCACTCATATGACAATTCAAGACGCCTCTTGAATATTATCCACACATCATGCAACTCAATTCCAGAGGTTGTGGTATCTCTTGACACGGAGAAAGCCTTCGACCGCGTCGAGCGGCGCTTCCTCTATGAGGTGATGGATAGGTTTGACTTAGGGTTGACTTTATTCTCTGGGTTAAGCTACTATATTCTTCGCCATTCACCTGTATTCGTACTAACAACAACTTGTCTTCGCCTTTTCCACTTGAGAGGGGCACTAGGCAAGGGTGCTCTCTCTCACCCTTCCTATTCGCCATTGCTATCGAGCCTCTTGCAATATGGCTGCGTTCAGAGGATAGATTTAAAGGCATTACGAGGTTCGGTGTAACCCACAAACTCTCCCTTTATGCAGACGACTTGCTCCTGTACATTTCTGACCCTCTAAACTCATTTCCGGTGCTTTTTAACATACTGGACCAATATGGTACACTGTCAGGATATAAGCTCAATTATCAAAAAACCGAGTTGCAACCCCTCAACTCCCTGGCCAGAGCTCTTCCCCACTCAATAGTGCCCTTTAAGTGGACAGAAACTGGATTTAGATATCTGGGGGGTTTTATTTCCTTTTCTGTCCCTACTAGACAATGTTGGGAAAGGTTGTGACCGTTGGACTTCACTACCATTGTCAGTGGCAGGGAGAGTTAACCTGATAAAGATGAATGTCCTCCCCAAATTCTTGTATCTTTTTCAACATGTCCCAGTTCTTCTTACTAAAGCATTCTTCGACAAGTTAGAAAAGACTCTGTCACATTTCATATGGGGAGGGAAACAAGCTAGAATTCGCAAGTCTATTCTTCAGTCCTCTAAAGCTGACGGTGGTCTTGGTCTGCCCAATTTTAGACACTACTATTGGGTAGCTAACATACACAAACTTTTGCATTGGGTTCGCAACGACCCCCCTGTACCAGCCTGGGTACAAATGGAAACTGCATCTAGTATTATCATCAATACTCAGCTCACCACTCCCTTTCTCTCCAACCCTTGTTGGGGATAATCGAATAATTGGCGACAGTTCAGAAAATACTTCGGGCTACTTGGACCTTTGCTAACACCTTTATTAAAAAATTTTTAATTTTGCACCTTCAAACATTGATGCGGCCTTTGGCAGTTGGAAAGATAAAGGTCTTAGGACTGTTAAGGACTTGTACAGTCAGGACACCTTTCTATCTTTTGCTGACCTATCGTCTAAATATGACCTGCCTAATATCAATTTTTTTCGTTATCTTCAGACTAGAGATTTTGTAAAAACGTAGTTCCCTCACTTTCCCAATCGGCCTCCAGAAACAAATCTGGATATCATCCTGCAGACGAACCCTCATCAAAACAGACTGATATCAGCCTTGTATAAAATACTAGATACGTCGGTCCCCAAATCCATTTCTCATACTAAGCTGAGATGGAAGAGCTACAGACAACCCTGCCAGAACAGCAGTGGGATTCTGCTTTGAAACTGATTCACTCGTCCTCAATTTGTGCCCGTCATGCTTTGATTCAGTGCAAGGTGGTCTATAAAGTACATTATACAAACGCAAAATTATCTAAAATCTATCCAACCATTAGTGATGCCTGTAGCAGATGCAGACTATCACCTGCCAACCATTTCCACATGTTTTGGTCTTGTTTGAAACTGAGTGCATTTTGGAGGAATATATTCAACACACTTAGCCAAGCACATGGCCAGACTGTCCCTCCTAACCCGCTCTCCGCAATTTTTGGCATTCCTCCCGACTTGATCTGGCCCCCTCAAACAGGCCCTAGCCTTTACCACTTTACTAGCTCGGAGGCTTATTCTGTTGAAGTGGAAGCTTCCCCACCCCCCAACTCATGATTATTGGGTGAGAGATGTACTCTTTAACTTAAAGTTGGAAAAACTTCGATTCTCTCTAAAAGAATAAAGAAATAGGAAATTTAACAAAATCTGGAAATCATTTCTCTTACTAGTGGACACCATCACTTTACTTCCTGAGTCTGAAGTGAACTGAGTGAAGCTACATTATAAAGTTTGGATTTTTTTTTTAATCTCATTTTTACTTTATTTATTTGTTTATCCTTTTGTTTTGTTTGGTCCCTTTTTTGTTGTTGTTTGTTTGGGTTATGCTTGTTATGTGTATAAGTCTTGAGATGTTTTTTTTGTGTGTGTGGGCAGAGACTGGCTCTCTGTGCTGTCTTGTCTAGTGTGGACCTGGTAGGGGGAGAATTCAGGATGGGGGGTACAATGGACATACAACTGTTCTGAAATCAAGATTGACTTTGCTGTTGCTAACTTTGTTGCTAACGTTATCGTTGAAATCAGTAAAACAAAGTTGGAATATATTTTATATTGTATTTTGAGATCCATGGAGGCTATCGTATCTCAGTTTCTATTTACCGTTCAGATCTGGAGGAAACAGCCTTCAAAGATTCATGATGCAGATACATTACAGCTTGTGACCGTACGTTTGCTGGGTGCCGACCCCCGAACCTCTAAAGCCAGCCGAATCCTTAAACTGCACTGATACATAAAGGAAAGAGGATTTTCACCTGTCCTTTGGCTAAATCCTCTCAAACCGCTCCTGTGTATACAGGCTCCACTCAGATGTTGAGGATCAAAAGTCACCGTGGACATCCATTGGTCGTAGAGATTTTAGATTTATTACAAAACAGAGACAATTTCGGCTCCGAAGCAGTCACAAGGTACATACTGAGCCATGAGCCGGAGACAGGTTGCCTTTTGCGTCATGATGCTGCTGCAAACTGGATTCAGAATGAGTCATACTGTACTTGGTGCCCCACAGAGTGCAACCAGTCACTGCCCAGTTATACTTGATTACGTCTGCATGTAAGCTTCTTATGAAAGTACTCCATTGTTATCTAATAACATTTAAATATTTCAGCAGAAAACGAGCTGGTTCTTTTGTCAGCATGGAGTTCATTTATTATTAGCTTATGTAATACCCCCTGTGTGGCCCTGGGACCATAAATGGTCCCTTTAGGTTTTCAGTTACAAGCCATTTGCACTGTGTTGAATGGAATATAGCCAAATTCTCTAAAAAAAAGTTTGGCATAATTTCATTTCAAAATTCAAGTCTGACTTCCTTAAATTAGCTTCAGTGGCTAAGCTAACAATACACATCCTCTTAGAGCCCTGGGGACCATTTTTGGTCCCCATTGACTTCCATTATAAACGCTATTTTTCACTGCAGAATTATTACCGTTAATGTCTTGGTGATTACGTATGTTTCCGCTTCGTTTTGGTCTATGAGCCTTAGAGTTGTAATTTTTTTATTTGTCCACCGGGTGGCGCCCTTGCTCCACATTTGATCCCTGCTGGAAAACAGCGGGCTTCTTGGACAGACCTGCGGGAAATGAAGCCTCATTTCCGGCGTGCAGCAGTGGCTTCGCCCGCTGATCGGGCGGGACCATTTTTTGGTCCCTAGGACCATGAGAGGGTGCATTTTTTTTTTTTAGTCAACAGGAAATGACGTATTTGTTGTCACGTGGTATCGGATGTGTGGGCTGGAAAAAGCAGTCCCCGGTGATCGTGCCCCGGTGATCGTCGCGACTTACCCCGGCAACATGCACTTATTTCGGCCTAGAGGAGGAGCATTTGCCGCCTGGAGACCATTTTCTGGTCCTGAAAAAAAAAAAAAAGGCGATCGAAATGACTCTTGGTGCCAATCTTTAGTCCATCTAAAGGCCTAATTATAATAACAAAGAAATATTACTTCAAATGTTTTTTTTGGAAAATATTTAGTTTTTTGTTTTTTGGGGCTAAAAAACGGCGCTCATGTAATAAAACTGGGATTTAAAGGGTTAAAACAACGAAAATATAATTAAAACTTTATATGAATATTTCAGGGAGAAGTAGTTTTAAAAGACTGACCAATTTAAAGTGGAAAAAAATATGAATATATAATCTTTTTATTGCACTTTTGGGGCGGGACCATTTATGGTCCCCAGGGCTCGGAAGGGGTGCATTTTTAAAGGGCCACACAGGGTTAATATTGATTTGAAAGATCTTTCATAATTAAAAAATGTCTGAATGAACAGGTCATTGAGAAGAACTCACTGAGTTTCAGCATGGTACTGTGATATGATAGCACTACTGCAACAAGTCAGGTCAGTGACACAGAGTGCTGAGGTGTGTTAGTGCATTTAAATGGCCAGCGCTCGGCTGGCAAAGAGTTCTAAAACGCCTTCAGGCATTAACATCAGCATACAAACTGTGTGCTGGGAGCTTCATGGCATCAGGTTTCCATGCCTGAACATGTGGAGGTGGCCTCGTACTTTGTGGATAGCTCTGTAGTAAATAAATTTGGGTGGTAGATGATGATTGGCCCACTAAAGACATCTGCAGTGTTATGATTCAGAAAAAAGAAGAGCTGAAATCCTGCAGCTGTAATGGGAAACATGTTGCTCTCTAAACTACAGTGATGGGCTCCTCAGTTTCTAATGCGTTGCTTGCAAGTTGCATAAATATGTGAGATAACTTGTCCCAACTTTAAATTTGCGTTAAAAAAAGGGAAACCTTTTCCTTTTCAGTGTTTTACATGTTGTCTTTGTACTGTGAGATTAAATAAATAAAGTAGACCACAGTATGTTTAACCTATATAGAGTATAACAACATGGAGCGCTGCATGCTGTACATATGGTACAGACGGCACATTAACGGTTATTCCATACCCACATGAAGAACCCGAACTTTTCCCTGTTAATTGCAAACTTTCTTCAGCAAGAAGTCAGATATTTAAGGTTACACGTAGAGATGATGGTTTGGGAGGTTAGTCCCCATTACAGGATTAATGCAAGCACACACACTCCTCTGTCCTATTTATTTCTTACTGCCTCTCTTGGAAAGCTGTCGCCAAAGTCCGTTCTTGTCAAAGGGATTATGGAAAAGCAACGTGACTTAAATAAGTTGCTTCAGAGCAGCACATACCAGCCACTTTCCTGTTTCCTCTTCTTTTGACGGCTGAACTGTGTAAACAGGCCACCGCTGAGAATTATCTAACATCTGATGAGAGATTAGATTTTAAAAAGCGGACGAGAGACCGAACTTTCAAAGTTAAACGGTGCCGATCGGCAGTATCGTCCCACCAATCGACAGTGTTCGTATTCTCTGTCCTCAGTTAGTTAGAGTTTGACTAACAAACATTTAAGATGTGCTTATCCCCCTCTAGTGGGTGACATACGGAGGAAGCAGTGTCTTTACTGAACGAGCTGAGAAATGCAGACTGATTAAAAATAGCTGCTGGGGCTCTATCGTACAACGACGTTATTTATTTTTAGTCTGTTGTGCTTCCACACTGCTGACACTTGGACATTTTGTTAAGTTGAACAGGTAAATAATGCAAACATCCACATCTCCATGTTCAGCTCATACACATGTTATCTGCTCCCAGAAATTGAATATTGCTGATAAGGCAAATTGGATTTTCTGCACACGGCGACACATACACAGACTCAGTGATGAGAATGTGAGTACATCTGGTTCATGCATATTGAAGTCTTGTACAGTGCGGTTTATTTCCCCTTCTAATGCAGTGTATGTTTCCTTCACCTTTTTCAGCACTGTCTCAACCAAAAGCAGCAGTTTATTTTCACATTTTTAAAAAATATCATTTTGTCATATTGGAGGGAACCTGTTTTGTTCATTTCCAGGTCCAGATTTTTATTGTTGGACTCTAAGTAATCCTTAATTTTCTTATGAGGGGGGTGGAAGCTTCAACAAGCACCTCTGGCATCTCCCTTCCTCTCCTTTTGACCCAGCTTTCTTCTGATTGGCTGCTCCTTGCAAACAAAGAGCTTGAACAGCTGGTGGGTGGGGCATCTCACAGCCAAAGAATGACCACATGAGGAGATCCCCCATCTGTGGCAACATGCAAAGACACAAGTAAAAAAGAAGCTGTCTGAAACCGAGTGTTTAGAGCAGCCCGAAGCCTGACCCTTTGGGATTATTTATGCATACACTGACCTCATTATTTGGAAATTTGGCCTTGTTTAATATGAGCATCCACCACTGTATCAGTACACATGACAGAAAATGAGGATTAGCGCAATCAGTGCCCTTTAATTACTTTTGCAACAGCCGTCCTGCCCCACAGTGCGCATTGAAATCTCATCTTTGCATCCTGCAAACTGCATCCATTCTTCCAAAGTTGTCCACTCTCTGTTTTCTCTGATATAGACCATATGAGTGATGAAACCACATGAAAGAAAACAACCTGCCATTTATCGATGAGATGCTGCAAAGGTCCTCCAAGTGATTCCTGATCCAGCTCATTAACGTGAAGCTGCAGCAGTAAATACATCTGGGTGAGAAGTGTGGTGCAGTGTTTAATGACTCCCTTTATATTCTGGGCACGACACCCCTGCTGCAGCTGTTTAACAATGTGCACCTGTCCCGTCTCCTGCTACTTAATCAATACACTCATCCATGGATCCGCAGCCTGCTGCGTCTGTGTTTCACCTGCTGATAACAGTCCAGCAGCTTCCTCTTGATCCAGCGCTGTCAGAACTCCATGATCAAGCAGATCTATGACTTTTATGGGACTCGTATGAACGTTAGGGCTTCCCTATCGTTGCACCGGGTAGGCAAACACTACTTAAATTAGCTCTATTGTTCCTCTTGTGACCAGTTCTTCCCAAAATAGTGAAATACACCATCTTTAGCAAAGAAAGAAAGACGTCCACTAGGTTTGTAGGAACATAATTAGCTTTTTAGTAAAATAAATAAAATAAATCTCTGAGCTCAGTTTGACACGGCACAGGCAGAACTTCTTACTGAATCACTTTATCACAGTATCACTTTATAGATGAAATCAAATCAGTGGTATATCCTGGGTGTGATCAGTGAACGCCAATCCACCAAATCAAAAATAATGAGCTAATTAATGGGACTTTTTAGTGAAACTAAGAGATGTAGGTACTCCAAATCAAGACTTTTTATAGGTAACCAGATAGCATCTATTCATATATATATATATATATATATATATATATATATATATATATATATATATATATATATATATATATAATTTTAGAGGTAAATAAATAACTTTTACTTTGAAGGTTTTTTTTTCTCATTTTTTAACCTTTGGAAAGTTTGACTACCCCGTTAGTTGGCGAGCGTTTGCAGACAAATTGGAATCTTTCATGGAAACTACGACAACTCACAGGGAGGTTTTTAGTGCAGCACCATCACCCAGCAACTGCTCGCTAACCGGTCAGGAAATTCACATCTTTATTTCATCTTCGGCTTTAACTGTTTAAATGTAAGTATTACTGTACAGGAATAGAGCGTTCCCAGTTTATTGGATGTACCTTAGCTTGCTAATCTTGTTGGGGACTGTAGGAACATTTTTCTCTCCAGAACTACGAAAACAAAATCTTCAAAAAACTTCAGAAATGTTGGAAGTGTGTCGCAGCTTTTGAGCTTTCTGTTTTTCTCAGTTTGGTCTACGTCACTGCTCGCTGTGGGTATCCTGCAGACAGGATCAGTGCTTTCCAGGCTTGAAAGAGGTTTCTTTAATAGAATTTAATAAATGCAACCACCCAGCAAACACAAGCCACAGTTTGACCTTCTCTGTTACAAAGAGTCAGGATTCATTTACCACCAGATGATTACACCTGTATGAATATGTTGAACTAATCTCTGATTAAAAAATACAGCCACGCTAATCTCTTTAAATCTGCACCCATTTAACTAATCTGTAGAATCATCATCCTCATAAGTACAGTGGGAGCGGGGTGAGGTGAGAGGCAAAAAAAGGAAAAACATCGGCATCTAAAAATATCCACGGTATGACATAGTTGGCGCGTGTCCGCGTTTTTTGGTTGGAGCCCAAATGAAAAGTGTTTTTGTAAACATTTCCTATACAGGCTGTACTGCAGTCAGACGTTCTACAGCGCGAGCTTTGCTAAATGTGATCAATCCTCGATATCTTCTGACTGATCTCAAATAAACTAAATATCTGGAGCCAGATCTCTGGATATATCTGTGACCCAGGACAGCCTACCACTAAGACCGCTGTGCAGGTCCTGACCGAACCTTTGAATCAGACTATTAAGGTTTCCTATCCCTTTCTGATCTGTGTACTTTTACACAGAATACAGAAAAGCTAAGACAGACAGAGTCTGTGCCAAATCCTGTCCTCAGTTTGTAGTTTCTCTCCGACTGTTGGCTGCTCTAAGCTGCTCCAGTTAAACAGCTTATATCATTAATTATAGGCCACTGAAAAACCACAGCATGGCAGCAAATACACTGTTAGCTCTGTTAGAGTTGTATTCAAATACATTAAGACAATAACTGCTCTTTGTTTCCGTGGGACCGAGTCTGGCACGGCTCCACATCGTCTGGCGCTTGAGTTAATTAACAAAGCAACACCAGTTCCTCAGCTGCAGTTTACCAGATAACAAATATTAGACTATGCTGTATTCAGCTGTTCTACACTTTTTTACTCATGTATTCAAATAATGATGAGATTCAGATAAATGTAATTGATGATCTTCTGCATCTGACCTGCCGAGGTACAATAACTCTGGTACAATGCATTGAATGTTTATTGTACGTGGTCCTTTTTCAAAATTGACCTCGAAGTAGAGCTTGGCAGTGGTTCGCTTGTTCACAGTGTCCACAATTATATTTATAGTCCGTTCTAATAATGGGTGAGATTTTATAATAAATAAACTTTATAAAGTTTATTTATTATAAAATCGAGTAGGTCACCAATTGTTTAACAGCATGTTTGAGTTTTGCAGGCCACTCGAAGCAGCTTAAACTGCAAACCACATATTTGCTGCCAGTAGACTGAACCATGTTTGTGACTGATCATATAGCAGCACTGTTGTGCCTTATATGTGAATGCACTCAGTGGTCACTTTATTGTCCCCAGTGGGAAATTAAGTTGCAGTATGTCCACACATCAAACAACACCAAAAGAAAGAGAACATGGTTTAGTGTTATTAAGCACGATGATAGCAGCAGGTATAAACTGCACTTTATACCGACAACCTGAAGGAAGCAGCTGAAAGTCGTTTAAGAGAGGATGACAGAGGTCGCCTTCCTCAGCACCTGCCTGTTATAAAAGTCCGCAAGCTGGACCTGAGACCTCCCTGAAGTCTTACCAGCCACTTTAACAAGGTTACCAAGTCTGATCTTATTGGACTCTGTGGTGGGGCGTGGTCGGCGGTGCACGAGCAGGAGTGGGAATCCTCCCAGACTGTCGGCCGGTCTGACCAGCAAGCCTGAGGTCGGCGTGCTGGTCAGACTGGCCTCACCTCCACAGCTCACGACTCCGTCTGTGGTGCTGTGTCCATGGGCGACCACCTGAACTTGCACCTCCCTGTTGCTGAGCGACCGATCTTTAGGCTTGTTGTGACCTAAAGGTCTAGGACTAATAATAATAATATATGTTTATTCAGTGAGACCTTTCTGTGAACCTTTATCTTCAAATAAACATGATGTAAAATTGCACACGTTATGACACTAAAGCCGAAGCTGAATTTAAATAGCATAAACAACAAGTACATTTATGCAACTAACCTTGGAAATATCAAATTAATTATTGTGCAAAAACAGGCTGTAACTGCTCGCTGCCCTCAAGCTGCACAATTTGTGTTCATCCTAGCGTGCAGGAAACATCTTTTTGGCCCTTGTTTGGTTTTTCAGTCTCCTCGAGTGTGTTTGTTAAATCTCTTGTCTTTTTTCATCCTTTCTAATCGTGCTTATTTAATTTGGTTCTCTTTAGGCTCGTTTGTTTAGAAGATCAATCGTGAAGCTCTCATTAAGTTCGACACCTGTGCCTCTGATGTTGTTTAAGATTAAACGATGGGAAACGACAGATTAATGCTAAAATCAGTGGATTGTTTGATATTAATCAGAACTTTGACTTGTGCCACAAAGATTAAGATTCACGGCCTCTCAGTTTCACTGAAGCTTCACTGAAGCATGTGCGTAACTGGCCACCTTTATGGAACAGTGAAAAGAAATGTGTAGATAAAGCAATGGAGGCGACTGAGAATAAATTAAAGACAAAACCGGTTAACAAAGGAACTGTGGATGTTTGAATTACCATATCTCCTGAGGCAGGTGCTCGTCGCTGCAGGGACTCTGACTGCAAATGCCACATCAGCAGTGACGAAGTGTTAGACATCTGACAAAATGGCCTGAAAACAGCCATCTTCACCTGCTGTGACTGCTTTATGCAAACATAATTTGATAAAGTGGAGTTTTTCTGTTGGATCATGCTGGACTTGTTTATGTCGAGTGTAATAACGCAGATAGCTGCTGTGCTGCCGATTGACCCCCAACAAGCCAATCTGCAGTTAGCCAGTGATGATGCTGTGACGTTTGTGGATCACAGTCATAAGGCTGTGAATATTTCTGTATTTATTATTTTAGTAAATACATAGATGAGGATCTTATCTGTATTTTGTTTTGATCAGTATATTGATAACAAGAATCAGAACAGAATTTGTTCAGTGTTCTCGTGGAGGACTCAGAACCTGCAGTGATGTGCAACTCCAAAAACGAAAGGGCTTAAAATCAACATTTTAACTCTTTTTTTTTCTTTAAAGTTTGTTTTTTATTATTGCTGTTGTTGGTGGGAGGAGCTAAGTGGTGCATGCTGGGCAGAAACTGCACCACCTGCTTAATGCACCAATTAACCCACAAATGACCCTGTTTAGCAGAGCATGCAATCATTTGTGAAACATATACAGTGTTTAACATTCATCATAGCGTATTTACAAAATAGGATATCAGCTGTTAGAGGCTGCATCTCTGCATTCATGAGCAAATAGGTGATGAAAATATAACACAGACGCACCAAAATTAAGAGAGCATCTCAGTTATCATTCATCTATTTGCTTCTGGGGTTTAAAATCCATGTTACAGATGTTTTCCCCTCCAAGTAACTGCCCAGAGGTGTTGCCAAATTGCTTGCGTAAGGACTTGTAGCACTGCAATAAATAAAACAAAACAAAAAAACTATGTGGCTCTTATGTTATATAAACTTATAAAGTTAACAAAATGCATAATCCATATCATGTTTTTGTGCTCATTTGTACAAAATATGGCTCCGTTTCCATGAAGGCCAGGATTTTCATTTTCTGCAGCGACAGACTCGTCAGCAGAGGGGCAGGGTCCCCCCTAAATCTGCCTGTTGATTTACGGCTCTGGTCTTTATGGGATGGGGTCGTGTATCGTGGCCGTGTGATAAACGGCAGCCGGCCGCGTGAAAAAGACCAAGTCGACGTCCACCAGGGTTTCCTGCTGAAATGCACCCAAAGTGAAACCCCAGTGGAGGCTTTGAAGTCCAAACCAATAACAATGAATCTGTTTCACGTGACCTCCGGAGACAGAGACGCATCAAACAGACTCACTCGGTGATATTAGTTTCTGTCGCGGACCCTTTGACTTCGCCTCTGCCGCCGGCACTGCAGACATATTTAAGACGCGCACGCCTCTACTGGAACTCTGCACTACGAGTGATTGATCTGCCACAGGGTGAAAACCTGTCTAGGTAAAGTCCTCATAAATCTGGTGAGATTTTTACTGTCGTCTCTGAACAAAGGTTCTGGGGTGGGAGAGGGGAGTAGTCAGGCGGCTGCTGGTATCTCTTTGCATTAAAGGATTTAAATATTCAGGAGGGAGATGGAGCAGAACTGAACAGTTGGATTTTCTGACTCTGTAGCATCAGAGGGGCCACGATCAGCAGGTTTTAAATGCCACAGCAGATGGAAAGCTATGTAGCCGGCTTTTATTACAGTTCCATCTTTGAAACCTCACGTAGCGATAAAGCAGCGCTCCCTCTGCAGCAAGTGTCGTATAACCTTGATCAGGTCATCGCCCAGCTTGAGCCTTTTGCATTAAACCTATAAAAAGAAAAGACTCCGTAGTTTGGTCGTGCAATAAATGGATCAACATAGTCGAGAAAAGATCATCATTTACTCCAAAGTGGGGGAAAAATCCCCAAGGACAGAGGCCACGTGTTTGCTCGTCACTGGACAGATGTTTGATATATATCTCTCCTCTTTGCTTTGGCACATTTATCGTCAGGGGACACTTCATCACCCGGCGTTGTCTTCGTCAGCACAGCGCGTAGTGAAATCGAACAGATTGTGACGCGTTTTGAGGGTAATAATCTCTGCGAGGCTGAAGATTACAATGGCAATGCAAATGTAATCCATTTTGCCTTTAACACATGGGCGGATGTTTGGCGAAGGCTTACAGGGCGCGACATCACACGCTGATATCCATACTCCTACTCTGACCCTGCGGGCTGACCTGGCTGTAAACCCGCGGCGGCAGGTAACACGGAGGGTGGCGGAAGTGTCCTCTGTCAGGCTTTGGCGGACCCCGCACTCGGCCTCATGTGCAGCCGTATGTAAAGCAGGGATCAGTGTAAGACCCTGGTTAAGCTGAAACTGGGGTTGCCCATGCAGAACCAGACCACCCCCCCTCCACCCCTGCCACCGGTCCAGCTGTCACCAACCTACTCTCCCAGTTGATATAGTGGCTGCACACAAATACAGCTGACCTCTGACACACACACACACACACGCTCTAATCCACATATGAGCATATCACTTTGTTTTTAATCTGTGTGTGTGTGTGGCCTGTGCAGTCTTTCTCTCCTTTCCTATTTTGTGTGTAAAGCAGGAATGTGCAAGATAAACGCAACATCAGTCAGTTCTTCCAAATCACACACCCACAGAGGCATAAAGCTGGCAAGACCGTATTGATTTTTGTGTGCGGAGGCTTTGAAATACCAATTTTAAACCAATTTACTTTGTACTAAAGATAGAATTGAAATATTATATTTGAAAAACTCTTCAGCAACATCGCCGTATAGAAACATTGTGCTGGTTTCGGGGATAATCTTCAGGATCTGTCAAAGGCTTTCACACAGATGCTGATTCTTGGACAGCAAACTGGTTTAGGTTTTTCTCCCTGGATTCAGAGCTCAGTCATTAAATGCATACGTGGGTTTTACTTCAAGAAAACAGATTTTCAGTCATTTGGGTGAGCTAATACAACTTAAACATGGTTCGAGGACTTCATGTCATTGTTGTATTTACATGTAAACCATAAATGAGGATGCAGACGAGGCTTGTTCGCCATTTGGTAAGAGTCAGCCTTTGCACCATGTCTGTGCTGCTGGTGCAGGAATAGCATTACTTATCCGATTGTTCAGTCTGACGTCACTAGCCGTGTCTGGGCCTAAACTCCGCTGCAGGTCCATATATCAAACGATCACTATGGCATTACTGAGAGTTGAAAAACTGTCTAAAGTCTTTCATCTTTAATAAAATGATCAGCGTTCTGCTCTACCAGGTGTAACAATTGAGTTTAACATCCAGGCATCCATGAAAACGGAATTTATGACATTTAACGGAGTTAGAAGTTAGCAGGGAGTTAGCTCGCTAGCTTCTATCTAAATACAATATAGCATGTCCTGACTGCGGGGTTTTGGAAACAAATTCAAACGTACAGCTCTGTTATCACTTCCAGCATAAATGAAGACAGAAAACTAAACAGCAGTGACGTTTGTAGGGTTACTGAAGTTTGGCTAGCTGGTATATAATGATGTGCTACGTGACCGCTAGCGACACAGCTATGTTAGCATAATATAAACAAGCTAACTTTTTTTCCACTCGATAAAAGTTAACGTGAGTGTTCTCGGTGGTCAGGAACAAATGTAATCGCATGGCAGGATGCTGTAAAAGGACCAAACTTCAGCCAGGAGAACAACTGAGATAATACATCCACAATACGAGGTTAGTCATTCATATACTGCTGCATGGGCTGGGCTGTAGTTACATCCTAAGGTTTTAAAAACTGAGCTTAAATAAATGATTAGCGGTAATAAAAGCCGAGGGAGGTCAACAGTGATCACTGACTGTTTTAGGAGCTTTTTGAGATCAAATAGAAGAAAATACAAAACATTAAACATGTTAACAACACAAAAGCCATATTAAACGCAGACTACTTTAGGCCCGGAAGTAGGATTCACTCACGTCATCACTTAACGACCGGATAGCATGCTTGTAAGAATCCAGCTGCATCACAGGGTCACGTTAAATTAGGAAAGTGTCATCTGTCTTCACCGTGTTTGTTTTGGTTCGAGATGACTTGAAGGTCACTAGAGCAAAAACACTGCATAGATAGTAGAAATATTAGAATAATAATAGAACATTTGCATTTTTTTGGGCAGTTGTAACAGCTCACAGACATAAACCGAACCTTGCCCAGCAGAGGATGTACTCGACCTGCTGGTTCGGATCAGCTACCAGGACATAACAAAAACACTTGTTTGGCCCTCGATGTCTCCACGTGTTGCATGCTGTGAAAGTTCAACACATCCAGCAGACGCACATCATCACCCAGTCTGAGCTGCGTTCAGCACATCAGTGTTGACTTTCTGCTCGGGTTCGGACTCCAAAGAAAAACATCTGTCATGTTTACCAAGTATCCACAAAAAAACAGAATGAGCTGGAGCTTTGCAAAAACACTCTGCAGGACACTAAGTGTTATTAATTGGTTATTGAAAGGATACGTGGGAGAAATTTAATGTCAAAGGAAGCCGACAAAGAGATGGTTTTCTTTTGCTGTCTGGATGACTGCACGAGCTTTCGATTTGTCAGAATCTGTGAAAAGGTAGTGAGAGGTACAGCCTCAGTGCCTCTAATCGCAGCTCAAACATGTAAAACCACTCCATGGAAAGCAATCGGAGCATGTCATAAACAACTCTGGCTTTTATGGTTTTCTCCGGAGATGGCGTATTGATTTTTGCAACAATAAACAGCCTCCAGAAAAGTAAAAAACAATTCTTTATCTCTCAGGAAGTCACGAGTTGTGCCTTTTTTGCTCTGTCGAGCAGTTTGACTTTGTTAGGTGACGCTGAGAGTGACAAGAAGGACAGAGGAGGAGGAGACACGTGGCAAAGCCCCAACCACGTCGTCATCACAAGCTGCCGAACCACCAGGACGCTGCGTGTCACTTTTTGTTAGACGGCAGTGGAAACGCTTCAGCCCGATTTCTTTAAACGCAGCTTTCTGTTTGGATGTCGTCTCACCGGCCTCCCTCACTTTCCAGGCCCTCCTTCTAAGGTTATCGCTGTCATCATCCCTCATCGAGACGCCCTCCCACCGCGTCACCCGCTCAGGGATAATTGTGAAAAATTAAGTGGGACACACGCAGCTGTGAATAGAAAGCGATTAGCTTAATCAATTTCCCGTACTACACAGCGCACATGCACCCACACGCGTCACACATGCACAAACACTCAGGTTGGTGTCAGGATCCACAAGAGGCAGAAGAATGACAAGGAAAGGAGAGGCAAAGAAAGCCCCCCTCCACCGCCCTCCCAACCCCACGGCGTGTCAGTTTTCCTTCTCAACAGGGACAGGACGTTAGACGAGGTGCAAGCGGCGCTGCGCCATGAATATAAATGGGCCCCGAGTCTCTGTTGTGCCCGTGAGTGCAGCCATAAACTCGAGAGGAGAGCAGCATAGCCTGCAAGCCTCATTCTGCCCGGAGTTTGAGGTTTCACCACGCAGGCTGTGCAGTATGAGAGCGCCCTGAGAACTTCTTCTCGCCCGGCGTCGCAGCACAGATCTGCGTTTGAACGTTTAACGGTGACCCGTACGGGTTTTAGAGATTGTCGAGAGAAGGGTTTAGGGATGATGCCCGAGTTAAATCTACCCTCGTCTCTGATGACCTTGGATAGATTGATCTGATATCCTGTAACCTCCTTCCCTCCTCTGCAGTAAATGTTTTACTGTCTGGGATGCTTGTAACCGGCCGTCAATCAGAGCAGTTTCCATTTCAACCCGTTCCCCGTGCGGGCGAGCCGACTGGCGTTTCTGTTTTATGTCTTCTTCTTTTTCTTTTTTTTTGGGGTCTGCTCTCTCAATCATCATTCTCCTCTTCCCGTCTTCCTCCCCTCCCTCGCCTCTCGCTTTGCAGAGACGTGAAGATGGGTGAGGTTTTGTGTCTTTAACATTTGATTAAGCAGATCGGCTCCGAGCGTGAGATGGGAGATCCGGACAGCTGACAAATCAGCCCGTGTCTGTGTGATACCAACCCGGAGGTTGTTTGTCAGTCTGCCCGCAGGCTGCAGGCTGCAAGCATGCGAGGCTTGCGTGACGATATAATTTAGCTCTGCAGTTGAAGAGCTCAGTAACTCGAGGCTACAGGAATGGTTGTTAAACTGGTGTTTGTGTAGCTGCTGTCAGTCTCTGCGCTCACTGAGATCCAGCGCTGCGAAGGATGACGGCGTTCGTTGCTTTTGTTTCAATTATAAAAAGAACAACAATGCTGCATCCATTTTAATTACCATACTCAGGCTGGTCCAGGCACAGCATCAGCACAGGGGAAGAGATTTCTTCACTCACTGGTTGATGTTTTATCAGCTGATAATCAACTGCTTCACATACTTAAGTGCAGCTGGCCAGGCCTCTCCTTACTCGGCTGCTAAAGCCTCATTCACACAGGCCTCATGGGGTCAACAGCTGCTTTCTGCAGGGGTCATCACCATGATAACCCCTGGAAAACATGTGGATTCCACAACTGGTTTCTGACTCCAGCATCTTTCTTTGGTTGCTGCTATGTTGCTGTGGGGGTCAGTAGCTTGCTTGGAAGACGCCAATTTGTCTGCAAACACTTCACAACAGTAGAAATGAACTTTGCATTTCAGTCTTAGACTCTTTAGAAAAGCTTTGCATGATTCACAATGAAAAATGATATTACCAGCTGTCACCCTCTTGTCTGACTGTGTGCCTTACATGACCACAGATTCATATAAGAACCTTCCCTGTAATGTTTGAAGTCGTTACAGCTGCTCGGTGCTGCTGTAAGGTTCGTTCAGTGTCTGCTAACATGAAGGCTGATCCTCCCTGACAACCTGTAACTGATAGTGTTTAATAAGTCAGACATATTTGCTGCTGAGTGTGTTTTTGGTGCAGCCGGGAGAGGGACGATCATAGTAAAAACACTCGTAACCATTTATTGAGTTAGGCAAGGTCCTCACGTGTGTTGAAGGGCAGGTGTGTGTGTGTGATGTAGTGAGATTGCATCATGTTGTGCGATGGGCTGAGGATCCTCCGGCTGGTTTCTGGTGCGCATGTACGTACAGGCTGTCTGTACTGAACTCACATACACGCACCCAATTACTGAAACTGGGATATGGTTGGTATAACATAATGAACAGCCATTTTTCACCTGCCTAACTGCTGCTGCACTGTCACACACTCTCACCACCCCCCGCTCCCACTCTGCTCTCACTGCAGGAAAAACAGACTTTTACCTCCACCTGTGGACCTGCGATTTTACAACAAATAACCACGATTAACCGAAGAAGTTTCATCCTCACTTCAACATCGCATGAATCTTAGGTTTGATTCAAAATAAATGAATTCTTGGAGCGTTTACTTCTATAGGCGGTGTAAATGAAAACTCTTTAATTGCATAAAAGCCCACGAGGACACATAAGACCCAAATTTAGAGCCTGATAAATAAGAGGACATCTGCAAACTATGAAAAGGGACATAAAGCAGACTCATTTTCTTCCTAATGGATCTCAAACCAAAGTAACTGCGTGCCAAAGTGGAAATTATGCCCACTTCTTATCTAATCCCTATTAAACTGGTTAATTTTAGAAGCCAGAATTCTTAAATGAGTATATTTTCTGGTCTGGACGTGTGTGGCTGTGTGTGCATTTAAACGACAGGCATCATTTCCAGGTTTGAAAAGTGAAGCCAGTGGGGAAGTGGCTTAAATGTGCATTCCTTGTGGCAGCCAGCAGAGGGCGTCTCCTCAGGCTTGGATTGTGTAGACGTCTATGGAAAAAACAGGCTTTTGTTCCCGTGATCTATAAGCTCATTAAAACCTTTGCCGATGAGTTTGTGTGACCTCGTCCTCTGTTTTCTTATCTAATTCAGCGTAGTGTTCCTTTTGTAATTCCCGATCACATCACGCATGCAGTGAAAGTGTCTCGGTCACACAAACACATTTTCTGACACAGACAAACATGCTGTAGTCTGAGTCTGGCCGCTGTACAGGAAACACTGTTCCACAGGTTTCTGTAGGCGTTTAATAACCTGTGTGAGCCTTAAAAACAGGTTAAAGTCAGTCTGTGTCCATCCTTCGTGGCTGTGGTGTCCGGACAGCAGCAGCCTCGGCTCTCAAAGAAGTCGTGTCCAGCTCGGCAGAACGTCCCCGCGGATTCCCCCCCTCACCGTCGCCTCTCATTTAAACTGCCTCCCTTCCTCTGACCTCTTCATCGTTAAAGCCCCTTTTTCATATTCACTTTCTGTCCACGCATGAAAATAAAACGACTTGAGTCGTGTTTAAGGCCTGTGACAGAAGAATCTGTTACTCTGAGATAAAGAGACGTCCGTCAGTTATTCACTCAGGGATGGATAATGTGGCCGTTTGTTCCGGATGGATTCCTGCCTGTGTGTTGAGTTCCTGCTGCAGACATGCGTCTTGACACTATTAAATTGTGGAGCGGATGGTGTTAGTGATCCTGGGGCACATGTCAGATAAAATATAGTTTGTTCCATGTTTGTTTTATCAGCAGCATTGTTTTCCTTGTATTTATTGGTCTGAGTGGGACAAATTTTCTTGGCTAACTTCTGAATAAATCTCTAATTTCGAGCCACAAGATTTGATTCGAAGGCGCCGCGTCCTCCTGGAGCCAAAACGCTAGAACGAATCCTTCGGTAATTGGAGCAAGCACACATTTTCTCACATCCTGTGAAGTCACTCTTCAGTGGCAGTTCAATTTCCCCTGCAGCAGTGGTATCTCAAGTCCGGCGGGCATGTATCAAAAGGCCCTCTCAGCTGCTCTAACTGTTTACAATGACGCATCGATCCACTCTGCTTAATCCCCCCCCTCCCAGCAGCTCGGTGAGTTAAAGCAACAGTTACTGCCACCTACAAGAGGCGGAAAAAGCCCCGCGCAGCGTGTCGTCTGATCCCTCTGACAAGGATGCTGTCGAGTACCCCCTCTGATCTGATCCCCTCTGCGTTCTGATAATTCTGCTATTGACCCAAAGCAGAAAGCAGCAGGAGGAAACTCTGCTCAACAAAACTACAAACAAAACTACTCCAAAGAAGCAGAAAGCATTTCCATACTTAACCAGGAGTAACTGCAAGCTGATCGGAGCACGCCGGTGCTTAAATAATGCGATCGACGAAGGTGATCTTACCTGTGTTGGCAATCCACATCCAGCCCTGGCTCGTCACCACTCATGCCGTGTGTGCAGCTTCAGCCGTCCTGTTCCCCGTTTTCTTTTTTTTCCCTCCTTCTCCTCCTCTCCTTTCTCTCCCCTTTGGCCCTCGTCTTCTCCTCCCCCTCCCTCCTTCGTATCTCCCTCCCCCTTTCGCTCTTCCTCTCCCTGCACTTGTTTGAGTCTATTTCAGTAGCAGCAACAGAGGAGCCCGCTGCGACGGTGGCATGGTTTCCAGCACTTTGGCAGAAGGTCACATTATCACTCGCTGGTAAAAGGGAGGGGGGGGGAAGAAGAGGAGCAGGAGGAGGATAGATGGAGTGACGGAGGGAGATCAAGGTGAACAGGTGCCAGAGGAGGAAAAGGAGAAGCAAACCAAGTTGATATAATCTCAGCCGTCCACGGATGCGCTTTTGGTTTAGTTTTCCAACTTGTTGACAGGGACACCCCTGAAGACTGTTTTCAGGTAATGTGTCCCAGGAGGAGAAACTGAGGAGGAATTTAGGAGAAACCCTCGAGTGTGCATACCTGTGTGAAGCAGTAGCCTTTTTAAAGTCTTCACCAGCCGCGCAACTCTGGGGGAAAGATAATTCCTCTCTTGGCTGGAAAGTGAGTCTCTGGGAAAAAGAAAAAACTAACAAAGCTGCCAGAAACTTGCGCCAAAAGAAATCCTCAACCTTCAGCTCGTCACCCGCGTCCTTGATCGTCACTGCCCGGTTCGTGAAGACGCAGATCTACTCCGTCTCTGACACCTGTCCGCATCGTGTGTCCCCATCTATCGCAGGTCCTGCAGGGTGACCCTTCTCTTCATTTCCCAGACTCCCTCCTTCGTCCTCCTCTGGTGCGAGCGGTACTTTTACTGCCACTCCATCAAAATAAGGCTCTGAGAAATGATCCAGCTGCCCGGGACGAGGCCGTCGGCGGCCGGCGACAGATGGCCGGAACAGAGGTGCAGATGCAAACTGCTGGAGTTTGGAAATTCTTGGATCTTCCTCGTGACCTTTCTCCAAGCGCACCTTGCTTGCTCTAGCCTTCAGTTGGCTGCACTTGTTGTCCTGTATGCCTTGTTGTTTTTTGGGCTGTTCCTACCTGTGCCCCTCCTTCGCCCATCAGCAGAGCGTTCACTCTGGCTTCTCTGGCCGGCTGTAATCCTGACTCCTACACTCCATGTCACAGGAAGGGCTTGTGAGCTCTAATCATTATGTAGTAAGGATTTATCCTCTCGCTCTCCCTCCCGTCTCTCTCTTCCCTTCCCTCCACCCCTCCCGTTTATTTCCCTCCCTCTGCTCTTTGAGTACTGGCTGCCCTACAACTCTACAACATCCCCCCTTTTTCAACCACCACAGATTAATGCATCATCTCTCCTCACGCTTCCCTGGGACCCATTCGTTTGTCAACTCATTCATTCTTATTTTTTGCCTTCCCACCCGCTCGCTCGCTCCCCGTCTTGCCTCCTGCCGCAGATCGCATCAACAGGTTTGCCCTTGAAATATTCTCTGGGACAGGCGGAGTCAGTGCCCACCGTTTCCTTCCCATCAGGAATGTGCTCGTCCCTTAAACTATAAGCTTTTAATCAGTGCACGCAGAGAACGCATTGATGGCAGTGTGTGCACATTTACAGTCTTTATATACTCTAACATAAATGTTGTACAATGTTCAAGTACACATCAGAGCCTGGCTCATTTTACTCCATCTAAGATGGGCTATGAACACACACACACACACACACACACACACACACACACACACACACACACACACACACACACACACACAGTAGTGTAGTACTGTACAGAAATTTCCATTTGTTCGAGGTAATTTATACGCAGTGTTGTTGTAATGCGCTTTATCCACCAGGGAGCACTAACACATTTGTCCTGCTCAGTATGTATAACAAAGCCAAAGTGTGTGGACACCCCGGCATTACAGAGGCAGTAATCTGCTGCTGTCACAGCTTCACCCTGGATGAAGCCAGGGCTTTGTGTGGGTTTTCCTCACAGAAAACTTTTCCTTTATGGAGACACACTTTTCACACCGTTAAACTGGACCCTCCGAATCCCAGAATAATGTCAGGTTAGCTACATTTCTGGATGTAAAGCATGCTTTGTAGCAGTGGTTCTCAAACTGTGGGGTGAGTCCCACTGGTGCATGAACCTGATGTTAACCTGTAACTTTGATGCTGACGTGAATCTTTAAGTCAAATTCTTTTCTGCCTCCTGAAGTGGGGCATGTCCGAACCACTGGGTGTGTATGAGAATCCACTTACAAGTTATTGGTCTGAGTGGGACCTTGTTCAGCTCAGCGAACCGGTTCTTCGCACACTTCATGCTTCAGCGTAACCTTCAGGTTCATAACTGGAGCAGAATAACCGCAGGACGAGATCTGGGCCAAGCCAGCTGTTGGGCTGAGACGGGAGAAGCAGAAAACAAACTTTAAGAAAATTAAATAAATAAATAGAGTGCTAAAATAAATCCCAAACATACTTGCTGTTAACGTACCTGTTTGATGCGTGGGAAACAAGTAGCTTCTCCAGGTATACAGTGATGTTTCGCTCAGTATACTTTAAATATGCCTCATTTTTTCATGTCCGTTTAACAACAAGATAAAAAAATATCCTTTGTAATTTATTTATTATTTAAATTAACACGTTTTGCAAATTTATATGACTTTGAGGTTACTTTTGTCCGTCTTTGAGCTGGAAGTCGTGCCTCCTATCTTTCTTTGAACGATGCATTTTTCACAATGCTGTTGTTTGGAAATAATTTATATTTTTATATCTTGTCTCTTAGAATAGAATAGAATAATCCTTTAATTGTCCCACAAGGTGAAATTTGGTTGCAACAGCAGCCAGAAAGACACATATACAACAAACAAATCTTGTCTCTTGTAAAGTTAGATATATTTTCCATCCATCCGTCCTCTTTCGCAGGGTCGCAGTGAGGTTGGAGCCTGTCTCAGCTGTCACAAGGTGAAATGCAGGGTCAACCTATCACAGGCAGCTAAGAATCACCAGCTAACCTCACATGCATGTGTTCAGACGGGGCTGTCCGGAGAGAACCCGCGCACACGCTGACTGACTTTCAGCATTTAGCTGAGATTTATCATCTGTTTTCACTCCCTGCTTGCAGAGCAGCAGGTCGATACTGTGCTGAGAGAGACGCAAACTGAGGGGATGGCTGCATGTGAGAATCTGTGTCTCTTCGAGGGGAGCATCTGCAGGCTGTGGACGCTGTGGCGAGAGCGTAGTCTGTTGGCGAGGGAGGGAGGAGCGCTTGATGCACGTGTTCGGAGAGTTGCGTTCCCCTCCTGATGCTTGCTGTAATGGTCACACTAAAACGCTAAAATGACCCCCCACACTGGGAAAGGTCCCGGTGCTCCCCGTGGGCAGTCTGCCAGCATGTTGAAATTGATCATTCCTGTTATGAAATGATTTTTGCACGTTTGACCTGATTCCACAGCTGATGTGAAAATACAGCTGCAGCTTTGACCTTGGTTGACCTTGGCCATCTCCCAGCAAACATGTTTCACTCCTCTGACCTCAGAGGCTCAGCGTTGTTGTGTCGAGTCTGCAGGAACTGCAAAGTAGAAATCTTTGAAAGGTCACGCTGGTGTTCTGGACATGAAACGGCACCGAGACAAACTTGACTTTAACAGACCGGCGCAGGCTGTCTGCAGGTGACTCATACTCGTCTCGAACACACCACAAACACGCCGCCTGAAGCTGTTTTAGCTCCACGTTACTGATTTGATCAGGACACCAGCCCCCCCTAGAGTTCAGAGAGGGGAAATGCACCTGCTGATTTGCACGTGAAATTGCTGCTCAGAAACACTCTTACCTGTGAACTGCGCTGCACTTTGCCCTGTGTTTAAATATTTCAGTGTCTCAACCTGCACTCCACTTTCTCAGCCCCGAGCTGACTGTGAATGAGCTCAGAATCATTTTGATGACACACGTTTACGCACTTCCAGGTCACATTTGCATATATTACATTGCCGAGCTGCAAACAATCTCCATCACAAAGGCAATTGCAAACTGCTGTGGCACGCACAAGCCATTAATCTTAATTTCTTCCCTTGTGGATGAAACCTTGGAAAAATGAATCCTTTTTCTCGGGCAGAAGGACATCAGTCGGATTTTATGAGCCTGTCAGGGCGGCACTGAGAGATGTGCCGGCGAGGCCGTGTTTGTTTCTCTGCGTACGATGCTGGAGGCTGAGCCCGCGACCCCGATCGATCACCGGACGATAATAAATATCCACGAATCCCCAGTTTGTAATCAAGAGCTCACAGGCTTTCCTCCATTGATATTTGATCAATAAGGCGAACAGATGGGACTGTAAAGCAACAACGAGGTGTTGGGTTGTTGCTGAGCAGGAAGTGTTACCTGGCCGACGCGGGTACACCTTTTATTGTTTATTTTTAGTTTCTCTTTTCTCCATCAAAAGAAGCAGAAAACAAACCTGAGACTTTCTTTAATCTACAGTCAGAACTTTTCTGTTTGTTGTTTTGAGCAAATAATTGCTCAGCACTCAGGATGATTTTGACCTTCATACCACAGGTGATCTCAAGTTTGACCTTGACTTTTAGTTTGAGGTCAAGTTTTGTGATTTTTATATTTATGCTGTTCATGCATCTGCTAAGAGGGAAGCCCTGGTGGCCTCCAGTATTTTCAGGAATAGGAAACACGTGTTAAGTTTCTTGTTTGACTGCTCCTGATTTATTTATTTATTTTAAACTACATGACTACATTGTTTTTTATGTAGGACGATGACACTCTGACTGTGCGTGTGGCTCATCATCCACGCTCCAGGTTTTTTTGCCTCACACTTCCACTTGTCATCTTCCTGAACCGTCGGTTCTTTCCTTTTCCGTGCTTGTTCATAGAGGCTCACCTGACTGTTGGGGTGTCTCTGTATTAGCGTAAGGTTGTACCTTATAGTATAAAGCACCTTGTTGCTGTGATTTGGTGCTTTGTATACATAAAACTTCCAGATATTCCACCCACTGGCTGGTGAAGTCTCCTTTTTAAACCTCTAACTGAGCTATTTTCTGAATTGCCATTGGCCAAACAGTGATTTCTGACTCTAATAATGACGATGATTTACCGAATCGAAAGTGTTTACCGAGGTCACAGACGAGGAGAGCTGAGCGCCGTGCATCTGCTGGCTATTCAGAAGCCTGCAGGTTAAGGTGCTTCCACTTTGGCTTCGCTCTTCAGGCACAGATGCTATGTCAGTCTTTTATACCAGCCAACGGATTTTCTGATTTGGAAGCATAAGAAATGGATCTGATTTCAGAGCATCAGTTCAAATGACTTCAGCGAACTCTTTGATGAGCCTGATCTGTTCAGGCTGACACACTCTGTTGCTGTAGGCTGGCATTCGTGTAAACTGTAAGGCTTTGGCCGAGCAGGTGGGCTGAGCGAGGAGGAAGTAACACATGTCGGGGCAGCAGCAGAGGGAAAGGCAGACATATGCTCTTTCTCTGTGGCCTGGCCTTCCTGCTTCACCGGACAATATGGCAGCGAATCACAGCTGACCCAAAATAATATTTCCTCACAAACGGCAAACCAAACGTCATCTCGGGCGTCACCGTGGCATTTAGAAAGAGCCTCTGCTTTTCTTCCTGGCAGCGCTCGGAGATATTTTCAGATGAGTCTGAGGTGAGGACAAAGAGTAAGGTAGAAGGTAAAAGGCCACACTCGGCTGCTGTGGATCTCACGAGGGGGCGCACATTTATCCCACCTGTGACTGACACCAGCTCGACTTGTTTATGAGACTCCTGAATGAAAACGTTTCTGTAACGGCGCTGTTAACAGTGATGTCCCAGACTCATTTACTTTTGAGCCTGTGCTCTTTACACCAGCCAGTGGCCTGACTCCTGCAGCCTCAGCCGGCATGACGAGCTGCTCCCAAAGTCCGCTGGGTGTCTCGAGGCTGTTTGGCGTTTCCGTCCAGCAGCCAGCGGCGCTTCACTCGGGCCCAGAGAGCCCGGACGCAACCTGTCAAGCCGTTAAGCGTCTGTTCTCCCCAGAAGCTCGTGCCAAGCTGAGACCGGTCACCTGATGGATGATGCAGTGACTGTAAACAGGTCAACATCACTGCTCAGGCCACTCGCCACCAAAGAACAGGAAACAAACATGGATGCAGAAAATGACTTCCTGCTGCACGTTTATGGAGCGTGTCTGATAAACGAGTTCACGCGCTCACATATCTGTTACCTGCAGCTGAACTTGGCTTGGCACTGACTGTACAGAGCTGAAGCAGCTTAAAGTGTGAGCAAAGCTTTTCTCTTCTAAGCTCACCGTGTGTCCTGATAGCAGACACACAGCAGTGTAACGTAGGTGTTTGCATTTCTGGGCAGACAGGTGGGTACATTAACTTCACATCTTTTCAAATGGATGTCCATACCTCCCCTGAACATGTTTAACCTCCAGTGTTCTGTTTGGTTAGCCGACCTCAGCTAAAGTGGACCCATCTGCTCCTTTGCAGCTCTTGACTCAGCTAGAGAAGCTTTGCATGAATCGCCTGTTAAACAAAGTGTATTTATGTGAAACCTGCCTTTGCTGTGCTCACTTCTTCACCTCCCTGACACTAGTAATTTTAGGCCCCGCCCCCTCCCCCTTTAGTTAATCCATTAAAAACATATAGAAGAGGGCGCCGGTTGGCCCACCTCGTTGAAAACGATCCTGAATGAAATAATATTTTGTGAACCTTCAGTAGTGACGTATGTAACGCATATAAAAGCTAGACTTGCATTTATTCTTTGACTTTTATTTAAAGCGGTGAGAGCTTTGGAGATCTGTAAGGTGCATTACTCTGGAGTGTAATGTCACAAAAGCACATGAAATCTAAGAAGCCTTTAATGTTTCACGTTCAGGCTGTGCACAGACTACCGACGTCCTTTATTCTCCGTGTGCTGTGACAGGCTCTCGGGTCTGTTTGAGGACTTTCTCTGCAGGCGAGCGTCAATTGTTAGCACCACCCCGAGACTTCACACACACATGCAGAGACTGAGAAGTGTGTCCTCAGCACCTCTCCAGTCAGCTGCTCTCATTGCCGGTGTGCCAGCGCCCTCCACAGGCAGCTCACGCCACTCAAATCCCGTCTGTCTGGATTTTGCACCCAAAGCTTTGCCCTTTCGACAAAAACAAAGCAAAGCATTGGTGACAAATTGCTTTTATTTGCAAGGCGTCGCCAGTTCCCCTCTACTTTCCGTGCTCTATATTCAGGACGTCCACCTGCACGAGTCCCCGCTGGCTTTAGTTGCACGAGGGCGGCCTTGCCAAGCAGTCGTATAATCCACAGGGTGAATAGAAATGGATTTGGCTGCAACAGTAAGCTGCCTTAAACCAACAGGCAGAATTGTGCACAACACAGATTCTCTCATGTACATCCTCATTTTTCACAGGTCACACTGTTCCTGCTGATAACACTAATCTGCACGTCTGCAAATACACTTTTTGATCCCCCAAAATGTAATCTGAAATGAGATCATAACACAAAGACAAACACCCTCAGTTCAGCTAAGATGGCGTTAAACGCTTCATTTCATTGATCAGAATTAGTTTTTATTCCCGTCAGCACACGGGGAGAACGCTCTTCTTCACGAGCTGCGTGAATGATTCGCACCTCCCGATAAAGAGCTTTGGTCTCGAGAAAAGCCGCACGAGCGTACACGTTCGCCTGTCAGAGTGAGCGAGCGTTTCCTGGCACCGTGTCCTCTTCTCCCTCCGTCTCCAGAGGCCTCGGACAACAGACGGGTCACAGCGTAGCCACATTTTAAATCCGGTGTGCAGATGGACACCAGTAGTGGTTCTAAATCCTGAGCGCCTTGGCACCAGGCAAACGCAGAGAGAGAGAAGACAGCGATTCATCATCGGTTCGATTTTGTTTCCAGTGAAAAAATGGTCCGAAGGAGCGATCATCCAGGCTCTTTGCTCGCGGAGCTTTGTTTTCGTTGCGTTAGATAATCAAGCAGACAGATTTTCAACTGATGTCAGTGCTTTGACTCCAATTAGGAACCAGCGGCATTATAAATAATATGAATAAGCACAGTTACAGTGTCACAGATGGGCTCTAATTGTCTTACCAAGAGGCAGAAACCAAAAGCTTTTGTCTCCCACAAAGGTTTAAATGTTATTTCTTCAGTTTTCTTTCCAGCTTCGTTCCAGAAAAGGTCCCAAACTTGTTTTATTTCCTTTGCAGTTGTTCTCTTTATGCTTCTACTTCATGCATTTACGGAAAGAAAATGTTTCGAAATATGTTTTTCGCTTTGGGTTTGTGCTCGTTTGAAGCTCGACGCTGTTTTTTCACCCGTAAACTATTATTTTGGTAAATTCATCGTCCTCGTGTTAAATTTAAGTCCTCATTAGTCACCCGAACACTGGGATAATAATGGGAATTATTTTTTGATGAATGATTAGTGTGTTGTAGCCACCCTGCCGGGACACATTCTGACATATTACGATTGAAGTTTGGGGTAATTAAGACCTCAGATATTGGATATTAGATACAGTCATAACTTCCAAGCATCCATTCTCTTCCGCTTTTCCTTGTTAGGGTCGCTGGGGGGTGGAGCCTATCCCAGCTGTCTTAGGGCGAGAGGCAGGGTGCACCCTGGACAGGTCGCCAGTCTGTTGCATTGCTAACACACAGAGACAGACAACCATCTGAACTCACATTCACACATATGGGTCATTTAGAGTCACTAATGAACCTTTCCCCACTAACTGCATGTCTTTGGACTGTGGGAGGAAGCGGAGTACAGAACAGAACCCACGCAAACACGCAGAGAACATGCAAACTCCTACAGCCATAACTTATCAGATATAAACAGACGGGTTGGAGTTTACAAGATGCAGAACGACCAGAACGAGATCTTTTAATGGTTTCCACATAGTCTTATAATCAGAAATAATATTAAATCTCCCTCCACCCCTCTTCTGATAGTAACACGTCTTTCTCTCTGACAGACTTCACTTCTAAGCTCTTCTTGTAAAATTTGCAGTCCAGAAGTGCTGCTCATCCTCGGAGTTTCTAATTCTTTTGGCCGTAACAGATTGGGTTAATTGTGGAAAAGGATAAAATAAAAAAGATCACAGCAGGGGGCAAATTAAAGGGAACACACTTCTCTTTTTAGTTTTCTAATGAAGAAGAAGATAATTATGCCCGCTAGTTAGAGAGATAGACCTCTGCCTTATCCTAACTTCTGTAATGCTGCGTGCTTTCTCTGTGATGAGGCTTTCTGAAGATCTTCTGGAGTTTGTTGGTCGTATGATGAGACAAACGGGTGTCTGATGGGCCAGTGACACGTCTGTGTGTGCATTAGGGGAGAACATCATATCAGGGAGGCCCCGAGTACATGTGGTTTGATGGCAAGCTTAACCTAAAGGATCCTCTGGAAGATCCAGGAGAGAAGAGAGACACGTTTTCTCAAAACATCACATCTCTGTGGTTTTCAAGTTGCAGAACATCATTTAAACCAAACAACCTTCGACTAAACAGATGGCGCACCACAGACGAGCTACAGTACCTCGTCAGGCCGGGACTCTGCGGTCTATTTACACCCACAGGTCTGTGGCCGCTCTTTCACTGGTGAGGCGTACACTTCCAGGAGGAACGCTGGTCTGAGCGGGGAGTCAAGGGTCCGTCCTGTCATAGGCACTCATGGCCATTGATCGGTGCTCAATTAGCATATTGGTGATCATGGAACTGACTTCATGGCCCATGTTGGCCCATTATGTAAATGTGATGTTTATAAGGTTGAGAAACCTGCAGTCAGCTGAGACAGAGGACGTCACTCGGATGACTTAGAGATGCCACACTTCCTCAGCCCGTGAGCATCGTCTGCTGGGTGAAGCTGGCTAATGCTAGCATGGCGCCAACCGACCCAGAGAGACGCGTAGAAACCAAACAATCTCCCCGGAGATAAACTAGGCCAAGTCCAAAATAGCACGAGTTGCGAGCCAGAGACGGCAACACTGCTTGGATTGTGTGAAGTAGTGTGGTAAGGTGATGGAGGCAGAATCACTGATGGTGTCTTTGACTGCAGACACAGTACATCTATGTTCCTCCTCATGACTGCGAGCGACTCTTCTTCCCCATTCACCCCAAAGTTCCTTTAATTCAGGACCCCGCCCACTTCTTGTTGGTTACTTCACCTGTCACCAACATCGCTGCTAGTTTCCTACTTTTAGATGATGTGAACTGAATCTTTTTGGGATTTGGAGTTTTGAATTGTAACGCCATCTTCCGATTAAACCACCCGCTGTATCAGCCACTCTTTGCTTTCTTCCCTCTTTTCTCCTTCTCAGATTTTTCCATCCCTCTCTGCTGTTGTTGATTTGTCGCCTCGTGCCAACAAAGCGGTTCTTCCAACCCCTGGCTCTCAGATCACCCAATTCCTCGGACTGACCTTGCATTACCCACAAGGCCATGGGTCATCAAGCGTGCGCTCGCCTCATCCCACAAATTGTGGCTGGTGCTCCTTTTCTGTTGAGCCCAGCACTTTTGTTTCCATTTATAGCCGCCTCTTTTTCAGGATCCCAATCATTATAAGAAGGGGAGGTGAGTTACAGCCCTGCTGAATTGCTAATGACAGCACCTCTCCACCGCTGTAATGGGTATTAAACCACAATCATATTAGAGTGGAGGGGATGTCACCAAGGCCGGCCTTTCTTTGTGCTGCACGCTGGGAGTGGGAACAACCTGCAGACGAGCGTGAACATCTTCCAGCAGATCTTAAAAGTCTTATTTTTACTTGTGAAAGACTGACTCCTTTAATTAAAGCACGTTTTATCAAATATATACCACTGTACCTAATTACATTATTTTTACTGCCTTTATTAAGAAGCAACCATCTTCACAGTGTGCACGTGTCAGCTTCTGATCCCTCAGTCTCTGAAAGCGTGGTCAATGCAAAACTGATGAGACAACACATCCAGTCGTTTGTCTCTCAGATAAAACATTTCTCAGTCTTGCGTGTGCGATCATTTCTAAACAGCCTCACATTGTTCGCAGGGTCTGATGCCGGCTTTGATTTGAGTTTTAAGCTGAAAACAGTGACTCGCTGCAGGACCGGCTCAGCGGGACGGTTGTCTCCGGTGCATGATTGTTCCTGGCTGATCTGTGTGTACATTTTAAAGGTTTGTCTCCCTCATCTGGACAGACGGCATAACTACAGCTCAGGTTGGACGACTAAGAGTTGGACAATGTGTGTAGATGAAGGGTTGTGACATTAATGAAGTCTTATGGGATCATATGAAACAAAAATCCAAGTGTTCAGCATGATCGATGGCACAGAAGGAGAACTTACGCGTTACCAAGTTTCTGCCTTTCACCTGCTGCCGCCTTCTCAAACGGACAAATGAGATCACCGGATTTAACGAAGCCCCGCCCCTGCTCCACTCAGCGCTTGCGAGTCCAAAGTAAAAGTTCTCCGAGCGATGTAAGCGAAGTTGGCTGCAGATGGCACTTAGCTGGGCCGAGCATGCAGCGTTAGCAGCAGATGGCGCAGTGCTGGGCTGATGGATGCACTGTCGAAAACTCCAAACAAGAAACCTGCTGCTCTTCTTCCATCAGAGAGGCTGAGGAGGACGAGCCTCTGTCGCTCTCAAACGTCCACGCGGCGCACACAGACTGGTGATGAATGCTGCGTTAGCTGATTTATTAGAGCCATATTGTGGGTTCATACTCTCCCCTGTTGATTCTTGTTATTTTGTGTGATGGGATAAAGTCTGCTGAGGACTGCGATGGCAGCGAAACTGGACGGGAAACAACGGAGGATCGCTTCACGGGGATTTATAGGTCGTTAAAAGAAGAGAAGGCTGAAATCTGAGGGTTGTATTTTACTTCATGTGTCATTTATATACAATGACACATGACATCTATCACTTTTGCATCATAAAAAACTTTCCTTTATTGAGCATCTTAGTTCGGCCTCCATCAGTTTCTGGAGATCGCCGTGTTGCGATTGGCTGAGGAGGCAGATAATGGAGTGACAGTGACCTTCAGTCCCTCCAACTGCTCGTGTCTCTTCAAACTTGGAGACAAGTTTCTGTCCCGTCTCCAGGCTGATTGTCCTGAAGCTCCTCGGGGATTCAGGTTGATGCCCAAGGACTTCAAATCCTCCTTTATCTCAAATTATTTCCTAAAATCAGCCACAAAATACTAAAAGAAATGGATGGTTGGCACTGATGCTGTAATTACATGAATCACAGCATCAGTGTGGCACTGCTGAGGTCTTATTGTGATGGCAGAGATTACTTAGTGTTAGTTACTATAATAACCGTGATGCAGAGACAATATATCTATTACAAAAGAAGGAAGAAGTAACACGATGTTTTCAGTTTATTAGCAGAATCGGTGGTTTTTATGTCCACACGGTGATAGAATAGCACAAAAATATGAGGACTGTTGCTGTGTGCTGTTCACGAAGTGGACACAAAAACAGTTTTTTATGTCATTAAGTTTCTTTTGAAAAGGACCGCATACAAGAAATGTCTCAAAGAGGAGAGGAGATCCTAGAGTCTGTCCCTGAACGGTGACCTTTCACCTACCGCTCCGTGTTCCTGACCTCTGGGCCCAGCCCGGTCCGGCTCGTCCCTGCGGAGAGGAGGGTCAAAGCGAATCAATACAAAGTATTTCCGATCTGTCGCCTTTATCCCGCGGTGAAACAAAACGATGATCTTCATAAGAGCGAAGTGACGTTGTGACCTTTACAGTCTCAACCCGTTTTAACACCGGTGGGAAATTTTCCATCATAGCGCTCTCCTATCAAAACACCAAATACCTGCTGGAGGAACGTCGTGCGCCCCTCCAGGAGAGGCCAAGAGACTTGGAAAATCAATGCCAAGGTGCAGCGAGGCTGTTAGCTCATACTAACACAGCTATAAACTCTACTCGAACATTCATTTTTTCTACCAGGAAATTCACCCCTGCAGTATACGTGCAGCTGTAACATTATATGTCTGCGGTATGTGTGTGGACACTGATGAACAGAGCATTCATTCAAACAGCAGCAGTCAAAGAAAGCGCGCGGGCCTCGTGTCATCCGAGATTAATCGCTGTGATATAAATACTCGAGCGGCTGAAGAGCGAACTGTATTACAAGCCGGTTTGGACTCGGCCGTCATTTGGCTCATGAATCATCTTTGTTAATTGTATTTGCTACCAAAATTACACGAGGGAATCCTGTATCTACAAAATTGATAGTGGCTACAAATATTTGAGCCGTGTTTTTCTTTGACACCAGCGGGCTCGTCGTTTTGTCAGCGGCCCTCGGCTCCCCTCTGCTAGATGTGCCGTGACTTGATATATTGGGTCTTTTAGCCCCCGCTTTGGCTCAAATCCAAGGCCCATTTGTACAGATGGGGTTTTACGTCGGCCGTTTTAGCAAAGCACCCTCCCCATAAAGCCAAAGTGTCTCATCGCTTCATAATTGTGTGATTATGGTCAATTGCTGCGGTTGGGGTGACAGATTCTATCGGAGCCCAACAGATGCTTTTATCATATTTTAGATCTCCATTTGACCTTAATCAACCGTTACATGTATGAATAAAATGGGGAGGTGATATTTCACGGGATCAGGTGTGCGAGAGGAGCAGGTGTGACAGAACGAGGCCGTGAGGGACGATGACACACTTGGGTTAACCCACACGGCTGCTGGCGTGGCTGAAAAGTGATGCCGCTGAATGAACTGTGCAACAACCAAGGCAGACAGAGGGTGCCACCAGGTGGGAGAGGGTTGACATTGCAGCTATTGTTTGAGTATCTGTGAAGTAGAAAGTTATAGCATATATATTTATTATTGTACAGAAGGCATTAAAATGAACCCAAACACTAAAAAATAGCACAAGTGCTCAGCTGAAGGCAAAAACGACACATTTCATTTCGACTCTTCCACAATGCTGATTTCTGAAACACAAACAAAAGGATGAGATGATCTGCCGCCGTCTCAGCCCGTCCCCTGGATCCTTTATTTATTATATAAAGTATTTTGCGTATTTGATTTGGTAAAAATTTGGCCTGTAAGACGATTCATTCCTCGTTCTTTCAGCTACATGTTGCTAAATTTAAATCAGAAATAGGCTGATTTACTCTTGCAGCACTGAAACACCTCAGTGTCCAAGTTTGGCATTAAATCTATGAATACTTATAGAGCAATAGAAGTACTTCAGATTTGTTTGCAGACATCAGGAAACAAAAATCAGCTTTGTTGTTAAGGATCCTCATCGGGGGAAAGTGAGCACGCTGAGGTTCGAGGGATCTTTGCCTACTAAGAGTAACTCGAATCTCTTTTCTCAACTCAGTGATTTCTGCCATGTTTCAGGCTTAACAGAACAAAACGACTGCGTCTCAAGCTACCCTGGGAAACATCTGGAAACTATTCTAATCAGCCCACATCTTTAATCAGACATACTGAGGTGACAAAAGTCATCGTTAAAGGTGCAGGGGAGGCCTGTGCTACAACATATCCAGGACATGTTTTCTAATAATAATACATGTGAAAACACTACAGCAGAAAATGAACGAGAACAATATTAAGAGATTTAAAATCCAGGAATAATATGAATGTAAAGCATGAAACAAGATGGTCAGAGGTGATGTGGCTGTAAAATCAGTTTCTCCGAGTCTAGCTGACAAAGATAAAGTGGTTATAGGTTCTATAGATGAGCTGCAGCACAGCTGAAGGCTCAAGTGCGATCACGCGGAGGCGGTTATCAACTGGATGGTCGACCCGTCTAACCATGAGATCACAAACTGAAAGCACGAGCACTGTGCAACGTTTACATCCCAGTATAAAAAAAAGTTTGTGTGCTTTTAAGCTCTTAAAGACCATTAAAAACTCTCCGAAACAAACAGTTTAGGTTGATAGAGTCATCACTGTCAGTAGTGAGTAATGGGAAGATTTGGGTATAATTACAGCTGCTTGTTCCATTAGATTAATGCATTGTTTAGATTTGCTTCTTAGACTGTTTATGCCCTACTCTTTCAGCTGCATCTCAATCTAATATCGAAAGATAATTCAAGTCAGAAACATTTTACATAATGTCAACAAGTAAAATGCTCCGGGGGCTATTTTTAGCATAATGTCACTGTATTACAGCTCACAGAACAATAACAGTAATGCTTTGTTTGCAGACACCAGGAATAAAAAGCAGGAAATAAAGTTTGTTTTGTTTCTTTAATGATGTTCGTCAGGTTTCAGGGATCTATTTTCTAGAGAATTGATTGGTTAGTAGGCGGTGGTTTGGCACATATTGATCTTTTACCTTGAACATAACCTGCAGGTCAGGTCTGCAGCATGTTACTGTGGTGAGGAACCACCTTCACAACCCAGAAAACACAGTGTTAAGCCTGAAGTTTACCCATCACCTGCTACTTAGGGCCTCGGGACGTGAATGCGAACACAATGTCAGAGTTCTTCTCAACATGTGCGCACAAATACATTTTTGCCATGATGTCACCACAGCAGTCAGAAACAGACATAATGTGACCAGGTGAGGCCCAACGTCCAACAACAGTAATGATTTAAGGCATCTGCAAGTCAAGCACCTGTAAAACAAATATTATTATACATATAAATATATATAAATGTAATTAACACTGAGAGAAATGTGAATGAATGTAAATTAATATACACTCGCTATAAAGCAGTTCACCTTTCGCAGCCTCGCTGTGTCACAGATTTATTTTTGTGCAATTTTGAGTGCTTTTTTTTTTTAATACAGCGCATTTTCTCCTGCGTCCTGATTGGCTGCAGACCATTGTCAAAATCTCGCGCCGTGTCTCCTGTACAGTACAGAATGTGTTCAGCTTGTCAAATTTACATAAATCTTCGATCGCTAGCAGCGTGACTCTGAAGTGCTGCACTGTATGTTTGTTTTCTCCCCAACAAACAACACTGTCGACGAAACGTTTGCACCGTCAAAAGCAGCTGCGGTAGCTCCCAGAAGGCAGAGGAAGATGCTAACCATCGCACAAAAAGTTGGACTTCCTGACATGCTAATGGAAGGTAGAAGTTACCGTATTTTTCCGATTATAAGGCGCATTAAGCGAAACAAAACAGTCAGATAAGTCAAACTTTACTCAGCTCCTTCTTCTTGCTTCCTCTACTTCCGTACCAGTGATTCATTAATGTTGAATTCTCTGGCAGCTGCTCGGTTCACATGTTCTGGACCTGAAAACAGGGTTTGATCTTTGGTTTCTTTCTATAATACTGGACTTATTTTTCTACCAAGGTTTGAACTTTGAGTGTAAACAAGAGAGAAAAGTGTGAGAATGTTCACGCCTGTCTGAGTGTATAAAGTGTGTAGTGAGGGGTTTTACAGCCTTAAAACATCTGTAATAACTGTAAAAAATAAAGTTGGCTACTTTACACGTAATTAAATGTACAACCCTGAAAAATGATGGAGTAATCAAAGTAAATGTAATCTAACCTCTTTGCATTAAGAAAGCAGTTTATCCATTAACAGGATAAGACGAGTGGTGACATCAGCAGCACGTATTTCTGAATCAAGCTCCTGTAGCCGAATCTTTACTTCAGAGACACATTTAAAAAGTTAAACGTAAATGAACGCAGCTGTGTAATGTTCGTTGTTGAAGCCTCTTTGTGCTCGATTTTGGATGATAGCGCCCTCTCCTTGATCCCGGTTCTGTTAAAAGTGAGTTCCTCCTTCCCACTGTCGCCGAGTGCTGCCAATAGGAGATCATCTGATTATTGGGGTTTTTCTCTCAAACACTGTAGTTATTTACCTGATGTTTGACAGTTTCTTGACATGATGCTGTGAATTGCTGTCACGTAACCTTTACTGTGTGGTGATGAGGGGCAGCCAGAGATGTTGTTCCATACTGACACAACAGCATCCATAATCTCCTCTGTTGGACTCTCATGGTGAACATTTTGAAAAAATCTTAATGTTGTTAGCTTTTACTTAATTTGCTCATGCTTGTATGGTTAATGAAAACTGGGGTGTCTTCCTTTAGCAAGCCTCGGAGATAGAGTTGGATGTCTCGAGACCGGTCTCGAGACCACTTTTACGTGGTCTTGGTCTCGACGGACTTTTGTCTTGGTCTCGCTGTTTCGGTCTTGCGTTCTCAAATCGACATAGTGTTCGGGAGATTTGGAGTCAACCATCAGCGGAGCGGGGGGGTGGCTTACTGGGCTTGAGCCCCGGTCATTTTTTCAGAAGCATGGGGTCTTTTGGAGTGTAATTTGTTAGTTAGATGCCTGACTGACAACTGTATAAAACAAAAACAACACACGAAGCACAGATCGCACCGTTGTAAATTCCCCCTAATTTTGGTATGATCCGAGCTCAGGCACTAGGCGACTGAGCACAGCACCCATGTGAGCGAGGGGGGAGAAGCTGCTGCCTGCGAGTTTGCTGCAGACAGAGGAGAGCTTAAGTTTGACCAGGCACCAAAGCAAATCATTCGTACTGTACAAATAATGTAAATATGACGGTGCATCACAAAAGATTGATATCAAACTGATCACTTGGTTGCGTTACTTGCTCTTCGAGTGAATCAACAAATGGATAAATAAAAAGCCGAACAGCAATGCTGATTTTTTAAGAGAGTCTCAGCTTACATTTCATATTTTCAGTTGTTTCCCTCCACGGCTAAACAAACTCTCTAAATCGGTTTCAGTTGTGTACTGATGAACACAACAATGGACATAAGGAGCTTCTTTCAAAGAAAAAACTCAGGTAAATGTTATTTTATATATTATGCTTTGGATGTTGTTCAGTATATCTATGCAAAACAGGAGGAATTTCAATACACAGCAGGATATTCAAAGTTGAAACCAGATATTTACTCTTTATGGAGAAAACATAAAAACTTTTTTTTACTGTTAAACATCAATTTAGAGTAAACTTGTTTTGTTTTGGATAAATATTGAAACATCTTTTGAATTAGTTAAATGTCAGAATAAAAAGAGGGAGCTGTCTATTTTAATCCCTTTCATCAAATGTAGGAGTACATGTACACTAAGTTTATTGTTAATTAATAAGAAACTCCAGACGATTCCATTCTGAGCTGAAGAAGCTTCTGATAGGTTCGTAGAGTCCATGTGAGTAAATTGGTGGCACAGCTGTGGATGCATATAAGGCAAAACACAGAGCCTGTTTCTGTGACATAGGAACATCAAGAGATGTCAACCAAAACACCAGGAAAATAATAATGGATTGGATTTATATAGCGCGTTTCAAGGCACCCAAAGCGCTTTACAATGCCACTATTCATTCACTCTCACATTCACACACTGGTGGAGGCAGCTACAGTTGTAGCCACAGCTGCCCTGGGGCAGACTGACAGAAGCGAGGCTGCCATATCGCGCCATCGGCCCCTCTGGCCAACACCAGTAGGTGAAGTGTCTTGCCCAAGGACACAACGACCAGGACAGAGAGCCCAGGGATCGAACCGGCGACCTTCCGGTTACAGATGCGCTTCCCAACCCCCTGAGCCACGGTCGCCCCAAAGAATTGTGGAGCTCCATAAGTGTGGCTCAATTTTGAATACAATTTGGTGCCATTTGCAATTAAGAAATACAGATAGTTTCTCATATTTATCAATCTTAAAAAAAATAAACATTTAGTCTGATTTGATGTTACAATTAAAAAAGTGTTTGTGTTTTTATCTGAAGAGTATTTAAACATCTGGTTTCCACTGTATATTTGATGATGTTGGTGTTTGGCTTGATTGTCAGCACAAAGAGGGAGAGAGACGACAGAAGAGCAGGTGAGACACACATGTTAGTCAAATGGTTGTTTGCCAAAACTCATCAGAACATGTATCTCGTACCTAGTGTTTCTTTTTAGATACCATTTGTTATTTTTCAAATTCTATATTTATTAAGTTCTGCAGGCTTGTTTGCACAACAAGGCTAAATAATTATATAAACTTTTCTCAATCTAAATAGTGGACTTTGGTAGAATTAAAAAATAAGTGTAGTGCAGGTCTATGATGATTTTTAGTGCTACTATCATCTAGTTCTGATTCTGGTTCTGTCTTGGTTACTGTTGTAGTCCTGTTTTAATTCCGGATCAGTTCTGGGTCTGGTTGAATTGGGGTTTAGTCCCTGTGTCTTGATACAGGCCCGACTTTGTTCTGCCTTGCTGCTTAATTAAAAAACTAGTTTAAGGTGTCCTGCATATGTATATAGAATAGCATCTGGCTGCAGTTTAAAGACTTTTTTTTTTGTCTCGGTCTTGGTCTCGATACCCTCTGGTCTTGGTCTCGGATTAGGCGGTCTTGACTACAAGTCTACTTGGAGATACTTCCACATATTAAAATGATAAAAAAAAAAGACCAAAACTAAGCAAAAACTGAACAATTAAAAAAAAAAATCAAAGCAAAAAATGAAAAAAGCAAACTCACTCTGAACCCAAACTCAAACCAACAACTGAAAACTAATAAAAACCAGAGAACTCTTTGTCTTTGTCTTGCACAGCGTGTCCAGGCTGCACCGTCACAAAGAGCGAACTCTATGTTCTCGCTATGGAGAAGCATCCGGAGACATTTTCCAGGGTTCTTGTGTGAAAACAGCTTTAGTTAAATATCAGGTTATACACTTGGTTTGGAAGAATACATAGAAAACTGATACGAGTCCTCTCTCAGCTGTTTGAATACTAAAGCGAAAAATGTCAACATGAACTAAAAATAGTTTATTTTTCAGTGTCTTTTTGTCCCCTGCGTGCCCGCTCTCACGTGCCTTCGTCGCCTCCATTAAATGTCAGTTTCGTGTTATTATGTATTATTAATAAGCAGAAAACAGAAACTGGGGCATGTCTTAAACAGCTAATAAAAACGGCGACGTTAAAACAAAAGCACACGAACCGTATTCGCCTACTGAAGGGGAGCGTGTGCGCATCCTGATGTGGCACAGCAGTGACACAAATAACATTTTCTAGATTTTGTTGTGACAAAAAAAAGAAAAAATCCCATCTCCCATTGTTTGTAGAGGCTCAAAGGATTAAACAAAGTCAACAGTGATGGAGAGGCACTGATCTTCTGAAGTATTTACATTCGTGTTTTTTGTCTCTCCCGCTTCCCCCTGAAGGCGCTTCTATATTTCTCCACTCGCGGGCTTCGGTCTTTGAGTTTGTCTTTCTCCGGTTGGGTAAATGGCAGCCTCGGCGACAGACAGGTGCTCTCCATCATGCGGCCCCAGAGGGGCTCCGGCACAAGACAAATGGGTCTGGAAGCGTGGCCCCGCCCCCATTCCACCTGGCTCGTGTCACGCGGCGTCGTGGGACTTGTAGCGTTACCGCGAGCCCCGGCGCGTCCCGAGCATCCAGCAACTCATCACTCACCACAAAACAGCGGAGACGCGGAGGCTGAAGTAGACAAGTTTATTAATGATAATAATGAGGATGATGAGGATGATGATAATATTAATAATTAGTCATAATTATAATAACGTTAATGTCATAATAAATAGAACTCTTCATCTGAAGCACGTAAAGAGAAGCATACAGAAAGAGAAAAAACAAAAACACAAAGTTCAGAGTACAGAGCCAGAGGAGGGGGCGGGGACTTCTAGAGACATTTTTTTTTTTTAACCTTTCAATATATCCATTTAATTTTTTAACATTTTTTTAAACTTTATTTAACTGGAACATTTACAAAAGGAGAAAGAGTTAGATTTTAAAAAATCCTTATAAATAAATTTCGTCATTATTAGAACAAAATACAAGATTTCAGGGGAGTCAGGATGTTTTTTTTTTTTTTTCCCCCTGAAAGGACAGCCGGGGGCGGGTAGGACGGGAGAGGGAAGGGAAGGTCATTATGTACAGAACACCAGGAATACAAAAGGGGACCGGTCAACTCACATACTAGAAGGCTGGGGGCAGGGCAGGGGGGGATTGGGATGGTAGTACTGGGGCGGGTGTGCTGGAGGCGGGGACAGGGCAGACTCTCAGAGGGGACATCCTGCTAGTGTCACAGCTCAAGCAGTTGTGCTCAGGAAGATCAGGACCAGTTCGTTATACTAAAGGCATCTGAAGGAAGGAAGGAAGGAAGGAAGGAAGGAAGGAAAGAAAGAAGGGAGGGTCACTTCAACCCCACCCCCACACACACACCCACCCCCGCTCCATCCCACTGTTAAGGCGCAGGCTGGAGTTTTGGACACAACAAATGGATGCAGATGTAAACTTGGAAGTTCAGACTTTGCACCGGCGGACAGAGACAAACAGCCACAGTTAAAACGACCCCAAAAAAACAAAAACATGAAACAAAAAGTCCCTAAAAATTTTCATGTATCCTATAATCCAGACTTGACCACTGGAGAAAGAGACATTACAAACATCTAACTACTCAGATTACATCATTTAAAATGTAGTAGATACTTTTCATATTGACACGGATCAAAAGACTTTTTTTGTTGTTTTTTTAACTGTTCGAGCGCAGCTCCCGTGAGGCTTGGTGAGCACGTTTAAAGGAAGCTTTGTTCACAGGAGCTGTTCTCAGTCAGAAAATGTGACAAGATAACTTCATGCAATGAAAGCTACTAGGACAGAATTCTACCCGTAAGCAGGATGAGCTCTATTCTTTACACGTACCAGCAAAAAGTTATAAAGGACAACATTTTCTCTCTCACTCCGTCTGTTTTTTCTTTTCAAGATAATTCAAAAGTTGGCCAAAAGTCATCTGTAAAGCTGTTTACACGCTCGAACACTAAAGAGGAAGCGATGTACCCACGTTGTGTGCACACGTGTAGTGTCGTTGTTTTAATGGGCAGGAATGCAGGTGAAAATCACCTTGAAGCTGCGGCTCTAACGTGGTGTTCAGACCAAACATGAAACAGAGTTTCACTTTGTGTGACTCTCATGAATGCGGTTGCTGGTTTTGGATCGTTTTGCAACCCCTAAATATTCACCCCAGCGACCGATGGGACGCCCGGTTCCAGATTTCCTCTGAAACTTTCTCCAAACTCTTCCTCCCCCCTCGTATCTCTCGGATGCTGAGTCAGGGGAAGCAGCTGATCGGCTTTAACAGCACAGCTTGAAGTGAATTTCTCGCTGAAACCCCGCGGCTGTTTATTTGCCTCTATTCTCGCCTCACCCGGTGCAAATCGGTTTGAATTTGCACCTTTTGCATAGACTGTGTGTATCAAAATTGGTCTGAACACGTCATTAGATTTAGCGATGGTTTAGTGATATTTGCTCATCATAGTCATGTAAGTTGTCCAGTGTGACGTAAAAACTCTGTTTTCATTCTTTGTAAAACTTTTTTTTTGGTTTTGTTTTGTTTTTTTAGTACAAGGTAGAAAAAAAAGCGGGTCGGGTTAATTTCTAAATGGAGTCATTGCTCGGTTTTCCCAGCGGAGGGGCGCCGACGCCGTTTGCAGCACATGTAGCAGAGCAGCATCATGGAGTCGAGGCGTGTCTCTATTCTAAGTTGCTAAAGTGTTTCTGAAATACATTGCTGGAATACTGAACGGTGACCACATCGTTAGTTATTTGATATATCGCTCTAAAATACTGTGTACTTACATATCTATAAAAGAATACTGGCCCATATAAATCCTCATCAGAATGTCCTGCTGCCTAAACACTGGTGTGAGCGCCGGCCTCAAAAATCCAGCGGACTCTAAAGAGAATTGCACGAAATCCCGAACTACTCTTACTAAAACTACGACGACTACTGTGACTAATATTGTTCAGAGGAAAAACTAGAGAAACGGTTATACTGACTGTGAACCACTGTACTGTAAAAATTCAAGTTAGCAGTTAAGAACTAAAACCGTGGCAGCCTAATATATTACATGCGTCTGTATCGTCGCCCCGTAGAAATGCTTTATATTGACCTCTGACATCAAATGCAATAAAACGAGCAGAGGTGCAGTGTAGTATCGTGTGTGTGTGTGTGTGTGCCAGATGTATCTGCAGAGCTTCATTGTTGGCCAGAAACCGTTAAAATCCCAGCAGGGAGCCACACTGTTGTCCTTGATTACCACGGAAACACACACTATAGTTTACTCTGACCTGAACCCACACACACACCTCTGCTGCCACAAATACTCACCAGAGCACCAAATGTGGATTAATCAGCTGCTGGAAACAGTCCCTAAGTAATGCACTTCAGTTTGAGCAATGCTTACAAAAAGTATAGCGGCCAGCTGCTTCCTCGGTTTTAAAGGGGACTTATTTCAGGTTTATATCATATATGTGAGAGATTGCTGAAGCCTTCGTTTAATTAGGCGAACGTGTGTTATTGTAATCCCTGTGAGCTGAAAGCTTGAAGCGTTGGATCTCCTTACACGGTCGTCTCGAGAATCTCCCCTCGCCTGAAGCTCTGGGAGCCAATCAGAAGAAAAAGAAGGATTTTAAGACTAAAGGCGCCAAAACGGCTTTTCCAGGAGCGGCGTAACGAGCCAGGATACGATCGATACGAGTTTTTTAAATATGCGAATCACACATAATAGTCTTCACTATAAACCAAGAGACACGGTCAAAGTGGAAGTCAGAAAAACAAGAAAAATCAGAAACAAATTTTTTTTTTTTTTGTCTTGTGTTGAGATTTGCTGACAAAATTAAAATGCATAATAATACCAGTGTTATCCGTTTAGGTTTTATCAGCTAGGAGTTGACTAGAAGAAGTAGAGAAAAGTGCTGTCTACCCAGAATGTGCCTATCACACATGACATCAAGTGTTCTTGTTGCAGAATGCATAGATATTTCAGTGGACAAAATCCGAACATCTGACCAAAACCTAAAGTTCGTTAAAAAACAAACGACAAACTGTGGCTCTTTATCGCTGCTGATCATGTAGTGACCATTTAGGTTTCCCCCCGTTTTCCTTTCAGAGAAGCTCTGCTTTCCACAAAGTTGCCATCGAAGTAAAACTCCAGCCTGCTCCTGCGTTGCTTCTGCCCTACCGCGGGGCTGTAACCCGTAAGTAGGCCAGAGGAACCGCGTGACAAACCTACAGGTATGAAGACGCTAAGCCTGCGTGTGATCGCTGCATGGGAGAACGAATGACCGACTTTACCCCAATTAGACTTCACGACAGTTAGTTGGCATGATATAGATACTCTGTAATATATGAGAAGCTGTCTACGGATGAACAGAGGTCGCGTGGGTAGGAGCCCTGATTTAGAACAAGTACTTTTTTTAACCTGAAATAAGATGAAGTTAATCAAGAAGTGTGAGGTGAGATTTACTGTACAGGATAATAACAGTACACACTGTAGTTTTGTACAGGAAGTCAGGAGCTTAACCTAGTCTTACCCTCTTGTAACCACTCACACAAAACCACTACCAAGTAGTGTACCCTGAACTCTCAAACAAAGTTGTGCTTCACCCGAACCCGCTCGCCTCTGATAAAGTTTCTCCTCAGGGCCAGCAGGTTGTTTCCAATACGCAATAAAACCGCCCGCCCACCAGGGTCAGCGCCAGAACAGCGGCTCATAAACCGAGGCAGCTGCCGCAGGAAGCCGCGAGCCGAGCTTCGTCAGCGAGGCTCGTTACGTTAGCGGGAGAGCGAGCTCTACCTCGGCGGCGATGAGCGAATGAAATCTGGGTCACGTCAATACACATCCGGGCTCCGCCGTCATCACCGAGTCCCGCTGTCTCCTGATCAAAGAGCACTGAGACTGTGTGTTCAAATCATGCTTTGGTTCAAGTAAGAAAAGAAAAATCAATATTCATAAACTTTTTATCCCACTAAACTTTGCGCTAATTAGCAAGTGCTGGAGCTCCGGCGCGGGGCCGGAGTTAGCGCGCAGATGTGGTTCTTTTTGTGAAGTGTCTGAAAGTGGGATGTGGTGTTTTTGCTCAGAGTGGGGCACAAAAAAAGAGGGGAAAAAAGCAGTTTGGGGATTGTGTGTGTGATCCTGCCTGTGTTGTTAACCTGTGTGTGTTTGTGCACAGTATACATTTGCTTGTGTGGTAAACGTGGGATTCGGGGGGCGATGTCGGGGGAGATCAGTTCACACTATCACCGTCACACTTTCAATCATATAACACATGATCACATGTTACAGTAAATATCAGGGACATATTTAGTGGGAGGGGTCTGATATCTATGTTGGGGGCCAGAGGCTTTCCTGCCCACCCCCTCTATTCCCTGACATCACCACAGCCCATATAATAGATATGTATATATATTTATATACAGAAAAAGAATACATACTTATTGGACACCCTAGACATTAAAGTACATTCAAAAACTGAACCAACATTCTTGATTTAACACGTTTACAGTGATTTTTCCTGATATAAAGAATTAAGGTTTCGCTTCCACCAAATTAAAACTTTTTTTTTCCTGTTTAAAACTTTCAGTGCTGCAAAAAAATACAAAAAACACACAAATAAATATTCTCAGAATACACGGACAAAGAAAAGTTGACATATTTCAGCCCTAGTTCCTCGATTACCGTTGGATGGGCACTACTGTATTTCTATATGTTTTATCTAGCGACATAAGTCTATATGCCTCAGGCTTGTGTTTTGGTTATGCACCTGCTGATGTAGTACGATGGGATTATTCGATTATAATTCAATTTGTTACATGGACGTCGATGAGTTATTCTCGTCAGGTGGAAACGTGCATCCTTGGTAGTCGTACGCACCTTATCGTCGCGTTGGTCTGACAGTTTGTCCGTCGGTGCGGAGTGACGCAAAGGCTTGGGCTCGGAGTCTGGCAGGTGAGTAAAGTCGGCGACTTCTGCGCCGTGTTCTCTAACTAGTCCTCAGTCAGTGACCTCTGCTGGGGCGTGGAGAGGGGCAGACGGGGAGGCTCGGCTTTACACCGTCTCACCGTCCCGCCGTGGCTCACCCCCCCCACTCCCCAACGCTGTAAACCAGTGATGCTGCCCATTGGGGAGGGCGGGGATGCCCAATGGTGCTGCCGGGAGGAAGTGACATCACAACAGTATCCACGGGGGACGCTGCTAACGCTAGGCGCTGCAGGCCAGTGACACCGCAACAAGGAGGAAAGAGCGTCATCACCGGCCCGAGAAGGAAGGAAGGAAGGAAGGAGGTTGGAAGGAAGAAGGCGGAGCAGTGAGACCAGGAGGTTGACCTTTGACTCCACCCACAGGAAGTACAGCATAGAAAGTGCTTCTGCCTGGATGCCGAGCTCTCCCTGCCACCTTTTCTGTTTTGTTTTGTAACTTTTTTTTTTTCAAACACGACCTCGGCGACAGAGCAGTGTGCCACAGAGAGAGGAGGGGGGGCGGGGCTCCTCCCTCCTCCTTCCTGCATACCACAGAATCAGCATCAAGGGCCAACTGTTCATCTCCCTTACCAAAAAACATAAAAACAGATTTGTACATATATACTGCTTTATACACACTTTTTTTTTTACCATTGTAAATCACAAAAGTATAGAAAAATAAAATGTTTTATAATAACGGGACACTTTTCATTCTCTCTCTGTCTTTTTCTACCCGGCAAAAAGGTGGTCCCTGGTGGAAACTGGCTCACTCCGTCTGTCAAGTTTGTGGCTGGTTTGACACCACTGCCGCGGCGCCACTTTGTACGCCTCCCGTCTTTCCTCGCCAGCCTCAGTAGAGGGACTCCTCCTTGTCTTCTTCTTCTTTTGTTATTTTCTTAAAGCTAGTTCTCCTCTCTTCGTTGTTTTCATCTGTGATGTCCATCAATACTGAGTACAGCTCTTCATTTTGTATTTACTAGAAACAGGGGAGAGAAGCGGGAAGACTGGTGAATATGCAGAAAGTTATGTTTCTGATAGACATGCATAATGAGAGGTGCTGTGAAGAGTCAGTGTGCAGCAGCTCGGTGCAACTTTGTGCCTCTCTGAGTAAGTTTTTTGGGGGCGAGGATCGTGTCGCCGACAGCATAGTTCTCTGAGAGAAACCAACACTGGTAAACATATGGAACAACGTATGGAGTAAACAACCCGCGCTCGCTTTAAAGCCCCCTCCGCCCCATCTGTGCAATGTACACTAAAAAAGTTCAGAAGTTGAGGTTAAGACACGGCGTGGAAACCAGCAACAGGAGCCACAGCGTCTACAACTCAACTGCGAAAAAGTTTGGGAGCTCGGCGTCATTCGCGTTTCATCGCGCTCTTGTAATGCGGCATAAAAGAAGCGGGAGTAGAGGTCTCACGCATGCCAAAACCAAAGCTACTGCTCTCCCCAGGATACAGATCAGAGCGAGCTGTAATCGTGCGAGTGGAGATCGGCAGTTTGGCAGCACAAAGTGAAAAGTCTCAGCGTATAATGGGGCCGGATGGCAGCTGGGGAGAGAGGGGTGGAGGGGTGTGGGCGAGGCGAGTGTCCCGGGACCCTCGTCGTGACAGACGCTTCCTAATTCACAGTGATCTTCGGCAGCTCTGTTGAGCTTCTGATGAAAAAATAAATAAATGAAAGAAGATGAGGCTTTAATTTCAGAATGGCTTTGTAGTGCATCACCCCGCCCAGTCCCCCCACCACCTCCTAACCAGCAGAGACAAACAGTCAAACAAGTGGCGTGCTCAATCAGCCTCCACCCTGCACCCCCGCCCCAATCTGGCTCTTCCCAGAGAGGAACTGGCCCAAGCTTTTCCTCTCCTCTATCTATTCTATACCTCGGATTTACTGAGCGCTCGCTGGGGACCCACCATACAAAAATATCCACATGCGGTCTTACGGCTCAGCAGGGAGGGAGCACAATAGCGCTGCAGCTACATATAGGCCTCGCTGTCAGGCAGCCTGGAACTGGAAGGACTGCAGACACAAATATATTAATCACCCACGGATGTGAAGGATTCAGGGGAGGGGATGGTTCAGGCGTGAGAGCCTGTGCTGCTCTCACTCATAGTTTGTGAAGTCTGCTTAACAGTGTGCATGTCAGCTTTGAGCCCTGCGGACAGTTTGGGGTTTATTTCCTCAAGTTTTAATCTGTTTGTGCTGCCACCGTGCAGTGAAGGAGAGCGGACGCTAGTTTGGATGTTGCTGGAACGTTACACGGGCTAAACAGTCGCTGGATCGTTATTAAGACAAAGGCAGAGTAGGTGAAGATCCTTAAACACTGTCACCACTACAGAAAATAATCTTTGAGCTCTGAAACCCGCCCTTCCAAATCCGAGGTGTGTAATCACAGCTCAGAGGGGTTTGAAGCTTATTTGTGCTGCTCATCTCTAACAGAAGTGAGGCTCTTATCCAAGTCCTCAACACCTTCAGCTGCACGCAACCGCCTCCACAGCGTCATCAGGTAGCTAACCGACAGCGTCCATCCGTCGCGTTTTCCCCTCACAGTTTCTCCCTAACAGCATTTATGGTAGTGAAGGTCCTCAAAAACACCAAAGACTCCTGAAAATAATCTTTCGTCTGAGGTTAGAGGAGACCTGCTGAAACCAGCTGTGTGGTGTAGCTTCTGAAGCTAATTTTGGCTGCCCGTCATAGGCAAACAAGTTGATGCAACAAGTCCGCAACCGACCTGATTGGCTCCCACGCAACCTTTTTCATCAGTTACCTCAGCGGTCCCCATCCTTTAAGGTGTGGCGGATAAATACAACAATATAATAATAAACGTGACTTCACTGTGTAATTATGTAACTTTATTAGCAGCGTCCTCCTAAAATGCACCAACAACATTGAGCGTAGCATCCTCCTGTCTGCCCCTTAATGATCTGATCGTTATGGTAACGCCTAAATATTCCTTTCAAAATAAGACACACAACTACAACACGGGAAACGACGAGTTGACACTAAAAACTCTAAAAACCATAAACTTCACACCCCGGTACCAAACGACTCACGGATCGTTACTGGTCCATGCCCCAGGGATTGGGGACCGCTGAGTCACCTGACCAAAACAACCAATCACAACAGCTGATTCAGTCTAGCGCCAACCTTTCAGTTTGTGGTGTTCATGGCCTTTAATTTTTGAGTTTATTAGTTATTATAGTTCCAGTGTGACACTACAGCTTCAATGTATTCATTTATTTTCCACAATTTATTATTAACCTTGTGCTCTAAGTTACCCATTTCCTGTTTGGATCATTTAAGCGTGATCAGATCAGTCTGTCAACCAACACAACTTATGACAGGAATACACGACAGTGGACGAGCAGTTACCTCAACTTAAATTATTAATAGTCTCCCCGCTGTTTGATTTTGTGCCACAAAGGAGCAACTTAAAAAAAACCTGAAAGAGCTACACGTAGCAATAAGTTGGGCTTATTCGACGCTTAAATCTCAATGAAGCGAAGAAGAAGAAAAGATCTGTACTGACTATTTTTGTTAACTGACTTTGGTTGGTAGGAAATTTAGACTGTGGTGAGAAAGTCTTAGATTGACAACAGCAACAACAACATCCATGTGTGAAGGCAGACATGATGATCATATAACTGCTTTATTCTGACACTCAGAAAACAATCAGAGGTTACTTATATATATGTCACATATTGACAACAAAAGAATTCATGAATAAAGAAAAGGCTCATAATAGCATACTTTTAGCTATGAAATTAACCCAAAAGAATTACTTTACACCTTTCAGACAATATATTTTCATTATAAAGAGAACATAGAATTCAAGAACAAGTTCAGCTGAATTGAAAATACACAGATGACCCCACTTCATATAGGAATACATATAAAACAGTTACTCAGAGAATTGTGATATAGTGTATGGGTGTGTGTGTGTATGTATATACAAGTACAGTAACTTTTTTGCTTGGTTTTCTTTTGTACAAATATTTTAGGTGGATTAATAAATTCACCTGCCAGCTTATCAGGGCTTAGTGAATACCTATAAATATAAACGATGGATGAAGAGTATTTTCAGCTGATATGTAAACATATATACTACTATTAATAAGTACCAACACATATTTGGATCAATTAGAGGTCTAGTTGCATATTAAGCTGGTTGTGGAATACAACTAAAGCAAACAAACCCAAAAATATTAAAGTGTTTGTATAATAAATTCACATTTAAGTTACCTTTGACTTACATAAGCATAATAAAAACGGCTCAGACCTCTACAATACTGACTGCCAGTTATTAATGTTATATCTTACCATTTAAGCCTTGATAAGCTGACACTGAAACGGTTAAACAATGCTTATTTTAACTTTTTCTGTAAACTGTTGACAAACCCGTGCAGACTGATAGGAGCAATTCCAGATGACAGTACTCAAAGTTGTCCCCGGAATAACATGACGGAGGGGAAAAGTGGATGTGCATCCCCAAATAAATCTCCATGTTCCCTTATTTGGACTGCACGTGCTCATGCTAATGTAGGCAAACCCTACATGTATTAAATTTTTACAAATCATCAAATGTGTACGTGACGAAAATCACTGAAACAAAGTTCAACTTACAGCGTAAATCTTGATTTTAGATGAATCCGTATCCAGTTTTATATAGAATGTGATCATTAATTCGTTTTAATTTAAATCACGGGTCTCAAACTCGAGCCCACGATACTTATCAAGGCCGTATGTTAACATGAAGAAATATAATGTAATTTGATCCTTGAAGTTACTTTTTTGTTGGGAGGATTTGTTTGTTGTTGAGTGCAATGTTAAAAAAAGATTTAATATGAAGGCAACATTGGCATATCTGAATTTTTATTTTATTTTTAAAAATGAAGTGATAGCAGAAGTGCTGCCACGTGTGTGGCCAGAGAGGACCAAGGTGTTTATTTGGTAGTTCAACGAACGGCTTCAGTTATTTAGGAATGAGGGAAAACTGTGTTCATGTTTGCAGTTTTGTCTTGTTATAAAGTATCTGAAATTAAAAGCAAACAAACAAAACGCTGCATTATTGTAAATAGTTTTGGGTGTGTTCTTGTTTCTTTTTGTACTACTTGGTCCTCCAATGAGATCCAGTATCAGCAGTGGCCCACAGCTCATTCCAGGTTGAGACCCCTGCATTAAAACAACAGAATCTGTCGTTTGTTTGTAAACTCTGATCATTTATAGTAGTTTTGTAGCATAAAAGTAGTTCTTCCTCCCCACAGTTGATAAATTCTTCTGTTGTTTATGACAGCGTAGTTTGTGGTAGAGCTGTGATTGGCTAATAATCTATGGTTTGGACAAATTTGAGGTAATTTCTACCTTTTGACATTGATAACAGTGATCAAGCTTCACTTTCAACCAGTTTTCATGTACGATCACTGTCTGTCAAAGCATTAGCACGTGCACCTGCTCCGCTCAGGAAACTGGACGTCTAAACATCCTTCATGAGGTAAAATAAATGCTGGAGCGTGATCAGATCGTCATTTTTTCATTGCCACTGAATCTTTTATGAGGTCAGAGCGTCTGTGTCGTCATGTTATTACAGGGACCGTAAGAGTGAAGTCATGCAAAGCTGTTAGCTTACTGCAAACTACAGTGTTTTAGCGAACTGCCTTCACTCCCCCATCTCTCTCCTCCCTCACACAATCTAATGCATATGTATGTATATATATATATATATATATATATATCTCACATAGGCACACACATTCAGCTCTAAAAAAGAAACAAATCGATTTCATTCCAGTCTAATAGTGGTCACTAACTGAACGCCCACACGTGTACTCTGCTGCAGAGTTTATGTGAGAAACTCCTACAAATGTACAATCAGTTCTCCCGTTTTTTAAAATGGTAAAAATAATATTCAAAGTTTGTTCTATAAAAAACCCCAAACGGTGCGGAGCGTACGTACTAGCATACAAAAGGAAGAATAATGTTTGTTTACCTACGTAAAGACTTTTCTTTTACTTATGAGATAATGGGTGTTTTTTTCTTTTTTGATATACAACATTACTCTATATCATTTTAACATCTCGACTAAACATAACTAGCTGTATATGATACTTTTTTTATAAATATATTACATCTCAGAAAGAAAAAAAGGAAAACAAATAAAGTGCAACAAACAGATTTTTTTTTAAGACCACAACACTTTGAGTGTGAGTACATAGAAATTAAATATTATTGGCAAAAGCTTTCAGTTGCATTTCCGTAGCTGCGCTTAAATCTCGACAGCTAACAGCGGCTACACAGAGTTTCTTTTAAATCCACCTCACGCAGCACAAAGTTGTAATAGAAGCCAATGCAATGACCGCATGTCGACGAAGAGGCGAGTAAGTCTGCACTCTACACACATTTACATTGTGTCTTCTAACTCCTGGGTGCTTTCATATATAATATCTTCCTGGACTTGTGTGTGTATACAGTATATGTCTTAATATATATATAATACAGTAGTTTTAGTAAAGAACAACAGTACAGTCTTTATTTTATCATCATGGGGTCTCTGCTTAAAGAAAAAACTGAAAAATTAGCTCTTCCGAAACCTGCTGGTTGTGTTAGAAAGGAAACTGTCCTGCCGGCTGAGAAGTGAGTAGCACTGTATCCTAGTTTGTGAGTTTCAGTTAGCTCATCCTGAGGTAAAACATTTTGTGCAATGCTTAAAAAAGAGAGCGGTGACTTGTAGAAGAACAGCCCTCTGCCAGGGTTAACCCACCTCAGTGCTGTGTCATTCCCGTGTGACGGATGTGTGGGGTTAGCGTAAACCTTGTGTACAGATCACCCCCCGTGTTGTATTAGTGAGAATATGCAACCGTGTCTTCTGCAAACTCACTTCACATGCGACTATTCTGCGTTTAACAATGGCGTTTTGGGGAAACGTACACTGCAGACACACAGGAACCGCTGCACAATGTTATGCAAATTTTTGATTAACCGATTTACCCATTTAGTCAGTGAAGTGTGAAGAAGAAATTGTTCGCGGGGCTTATCGTGACTTCCCAGAGCCGAAAGCGATGGCTTCAAATTGTCTAGTTTGCTCAACCAAAAAAGCCAAAACAAAAGATGCTCAGTTTACAATAAGACGCAGCAGCTGGGAGCATTACTTTGTCTGTCAGTAGACTAATCAATTATTTGACTAATCCTGCACATCAGACATGTAAGAAAGTCCACTGCAGGTTTTTGGTTCATATTTAAAAATGAATCTCTACATCGTGTTTCCAGCACACGTACGATATCGTTATGGATTCCCTGCACTCATGTTTCAAGTGTAATTAATTTACCCAAGATGAGCTTTACTGACACTATAATTTTTTCTTTAAGACTGAGGCCAAATATTTCAATTCATTTTCTTTCCGTGAAGTATGAACATTTATTCGTTTAACTTTCTGTGCGGCTCGCACAAACGTGTTGCAAAGTGCCCTCTGGTGGACAAACCTGGTCACAGCGTGTTGCTTTTCAGCTTTTAAATGTTTTGTTTTTTATAAATCGGATGGATTTTAATGCAAATTCTAGATTCCCATATTCCAGTGCCTGGTCCCTTTATCCTTTCGAGCAGGTGTTCCCAAACTTTGGAATTCTGAGGATCGCACAGTTTCACTTCTTTTTGCTGGTTTGTCGTTTTTTTTAATGACTTGTGTTAAAACCAGTGCAGGGTAGGGTTTGGTCTGCTTCGATGGCTACAGCGACACAAACTGTGCGCCTCAGAAATGTGTTGATGCGACGCTACAAAGACGAAAACTAAGTACATTCATGAGCTGAGCTCCAACAACTTTGCAGATAAAGTTCTGTTTACGTGTCGTCAGAAGAACTTTTCAGCCAATTCAGAACTTTTGTATAATGTCTCCTGGAGAGGCGGTGTAAAGCAGAAGAACTAATTTTAAATCGCCTGGGAGAAAAAAAATCACTGGAACAGGATCTAATAAAAGACAACTATCCCTTAAAGTAATTTAAGGCGGCTTAAAGCACATGTTTCATGGTCCTATCAAATTTCTAAAAATACCAGTGAGCATGAGATAAGATGCGAACACAGGCCGCCGGTGGGAAATGCAAATGCTCATCCCCCATATTTACATTCAGCTGTACTTATATGAATCGCTGCACATCAACACAGCCGGTGTCACATTTCCCCCAAAACACAGCAGCTAATGCAGAACAGTTGCATATAAATGCACGGTGCTTTGCAAGAGACCGGGCTGGCATATGAGCATTGTGAGTTCAAGACAGAAATCTGACCTTCATGACCCTTTACTCTGCATGCTGTCATACCACATAATACAGCTTGTAAGGCTCCACTGCAAGTGCACAACAGTAGGACACTCCAATGTTTGAGGAAAAAAAAGAAAGCAATCAGAGCAGTGCTGTCTTTGAACTAAGAATTACCAAGGCATGCTCGTCAGCATTAAGCGTGCTGCACTTCTGCGTGCTGGATGAGTCAAAGATTCGATGATAAAAGCTGGGAAAGGAATTAAATGGGATGGATCAGTGTTCACCATCAACCTGATTTCTCTTTGTTGTGTGCACACACACACACACAGGATAGAAATGCCCCAGTATATTCTTAGTCAGATGACAGCAGCTGCATATACACACCTCTGAGCATGCACCATGCGTGCTGCAGTAGGCTCACATTGGTTATGGTGACACAGCACCCATATACAGCAGTCAAGATAATGCACATGTGCATAAAACTTTCCAAAAGAAAACCAAAAGCACAAAATGAATACGAAACAAGAGCAGACCAATGATGACATCAAAAAGGTTGTTGTAGAAATATCTGCTTGCGAGTGTCAGGGGAGGGGCTCAGCATGTGGACCTGGAAGCTTTTAGTTAGATTTAACTCTCCGCCAAGGACTGGGTGTTCGCTCGTTTTGTGTTTGTATTTTATTTTTTTAAAGAGAGGATTTTTTTTTCGTTTGTTTGTTGTGGGTAATGTCTCTGTCTTTTCTCGCTTTTTTCTTTCTTTTAGTAGGGAGTGAAGCGACTGTACCCTCCTCTGTATAGGCTAGCCTGCAACATCAAAGATGAAAAAGTACCAATCAGTATTCAGGTGACAGCTAGAGTCGGTTTCTCTTTCTCCACAAATTTCCTTCCTTTTAACTTATTGAGTTTTCATATACGTATAATCTCGACACAGATTGAGAGTTTGAGACACTGAAGCCAATAACGGGTTTTGTTGAATAAATTCCCCGATTGCATACAATCCGAGTGTGTGTTAGGAACGGGAGGTAAAGTGGATTGTTGGATTCGGAGCTTAACTGGTGCAATTCATACGGAGGAAATTGTTTATATGCATGTAGATAGAGCACTTTCTTGAACGGCGAATACATTTTGATTTCATTACGCTTAGAAATAAATTGAAAAACAGAGATTTGTCCTTTTACGGCCGTAACAATATCAGAGATTGGACTAAAGCAGAATAAGTTCTGAGAGGTTTAATCACGGCTCCTTTTCAAGTCTGGCAGAGGTGCCTGCACCTTTCTGGAGGGCCAAACCACCACAGGATATTAGCCCTTAGATTTAGCACCATGCTCAAGATATCTAGGGCAGACACACATAGAGCATGCAAGTGGGCCTATGCATGCACACCTGCACATGCACGCACACACACGCAGTCCTTCTCATCTTTCGGTGGCTCTGCTGCAATTAGGAATTCAGGCAAACTCCAAAGGCTACCGAATGTCTTCAAAGGCTAATTTTGCCTAATTTCGCGGAGCCCTCTTGCTTGTACAAAACTTTCATCCGTACGAGATGCTTCTGTAAGCTGGAAACGAGTAAAGAGAATTTCCAACCTCAACCTCAGAGGAACTAATTATTGTATAGCTTTTAAATGCAAAAATGACTCCTCGCTGCTGGAGAACCATTAATCAAATATGATTAAAGAATTAGGAACCAAACTGGTCTTTTCTCTTTAGCTTAGGAGTTTATTAGATGTTGGCCTCAGCACAGCCTGCATCCCAGTAGCCTCGCCATTTGTTCAGCGCCCCGTGAACCCACGAGCACACACACACACACACAAACAAGCCTGCGTTAGCTCCCTGAGCTCCCAACACACACCACATTAGATATTTTTTAGGGTCCAGATCCTGACTTCTACATTCGCTGAGAGGACGATTAAAGTGTCAGAGGAAAGGAAGGAAATTTGGAGGGAAGAGAAGAAAGAATAAAAAACATTCAAGCACATTTTTTTAATTAAGTAAATGAAGAGGAAAAAGAAATGTCTTAATTAATGAAAGCTTTTAGCTAGCAGCTGCACCGGGGAACTGTACGCTTCTTTTTTAAAGTTGTTGAAAAATCGCATGCATGCTGTAATGATGAATTTGAGTCATTTCTCAAGCTGAGAACACGCCACCGATCAAGCTTGTGGGCAGGAGAGGAGGGTGAGACAACTCCCTCCCTCAGTCTCGCTCTCTCTTTTATGTCCCACGGCACACTGCTGCATGCGTTTGATGGGCCTTAATCTCTAGGTTTGGTCTGCGAGCCCGGCCCAACTCCCTCCTCCTCATCATCCTCCTCGCCGTCGTAAAACAAAACCAAAGAGGAACTCTCAGTTTCGGAAAAAATCCTCGTTTGTTTATCGTCACTTTTCATCTTTGATGTTACAGTAGCTGCAAAAGCTAGCTAAAAACAGACATTAACAGTTCGACCTCATCTTTTCGGGTTCGGTTTGACTGAATGGGGGGGGGGGGAACAAAAAGAAGATGATCTGTCGCACTCGGGAGCAAGTTGAGCGATGTAGGATGAAAACAAAGCTTGGAAATGTATCTGTTATGTAACATGTAAAGCTCGTGTTGGGAGAGGGAGAAAAGACTGCAGTGATCACTCATTCTCACTTCAGGAGGAACTTGTGTCAGATCAATAGTGCAGGAGGTGAGCTTGCATGGCATTGCAGAAGTTTATTGCACTTAATATCTGAGCCAATTTCCACATGCCAGGGCTTCACAGTACTACTCAGTACTGCCCACTAGGGTGTGCCAGATAGCATGACAAAAACCCGAATCGATTAATGAACAACCCGTAAATAAAAACCAGTGACGAGTGAAGTCTCTGGTCTTTATTTTGGAGTGTGTGTGTGTGCTGTAGCCTGTGTCATGGAGGGTGCAGACAGGAACAGGCGGTGCTCTCATAGACTTACCATGGTCCCCACACTGTATGTGGCTGCAGGGCCAATCGTGTGGTGATAAGGGTCTGCTGTTGCATAGACTCTGCCATAGCTGCACAACAGGGGACAGAGAACGCGGTCATTGATCTATCATTGACGAGGAGAGAAGAACATTTATGCATGCTTGTTTAATGCTCAACCCCTCAAGTAAACCCTTTCAAGTCTCTAACGCAATCAATTATTTCCCTCCCCGGCCTCCTGGGCTTCCTGCTTTATACAAGGTGGTTCAAAAAGGGGAGTTCAAAGGTTGGTGAATTATACTTGTCTTTTCATTGTCATCTTGATTAGCTGGATAGAATAGGTAATGAGCGGAGGGAGGCAGAAAAAGAAGGATGCAGAGCAGAGTTGGCGCTGGAGGGCTCGCTCTCTCACCCTGCTCTTGTTTACCGAGGCTGCACACTGGGCTCACGCCCCTGTCTTTTCATTGTTGCTGGTTTGGAACTAATCCTTCCAATTTCCTTCTGAGACAGGACAAGATGTGTGCGCTTTATTTATTTATTTATTCGACTTCACATATTCCTCTATTTACTTTCTTTTTTTTTTTTTTTTTTTAGCTCTTGCTTGCAAATGAGGGTCTGCAAGGAGCAGATAAGGCACACCCAGCCAAGGACTGAGGGCACCAAATCAACCAGGAATTAAAAAAAAAAAAAGGAGTGGAGAGAGGAGGAAATTCTCCTAAAGGAGACAACAAGACGTACGACGTTCGTACGAGATGTGTTGAGTTATATAAGATCTAAATATGGCGCGGCCCATTCAAGTCCGTCGGCACCCAAGGTCAGCGAGCAGGACGTGAAATCGGAAAGGCTGTCTCGGCTCCTTGGGGAGGAGGCCCGTGCCGTGAGATGGTCAGGGGAAGTCTCCGTGGTCCTCTTATCTTCAGTGAGCACTGAACCCCACAGGCCCTCTAAGGCTAATACATCTCCAAAATGACTCTCACCAGAGTGGCGCCGCTGACGAACAGCAGGTCAAACCACCCCGCGCAATGTCACAGAGCCGACTGGAAGCTAGCAGGGTCTCTACGATGTGCCTGGCTCCTGTGAAGGCCTCTTTGATTCATCAGCCTCGCCTGTACCAACTCTCTTTAGTTACTTAAAGGGCTTTGGTAATGCAGCCTGTGAGCGGTGTGGGCTTTTCGGATAATAAATGTTTCATATTTTGCAGGGTTTCACACGCCTTCCTCAATCCCGGCGACCTCTTTTTTTATGATTGGCTGACGGCTCCACGGTAAAGTCTGATAAGGTGCGGCTGAGACAACACCAGCAAACCCTTATTGATCCAGTGGGCATGACCGCTTATTCAAAAGGAAACAAACAGACAAAGCAAAACAAACAACTTGGGGCGAATTATATTAAATCTCAGAGAAAAGTAAAGGCAAGAGAAACACGAATTAAATCACTCGGAGAGGGAAAAAAAGCCGCCGTCCAATTTCTGCTCTCGCAGAGCGCGGCTGCTCATAATTCGAACCGCGGCGAGGCCTGATAAATCTTACATTATCGATATGATCTTCAGGCTCTCAGGCAGGGTGTACGTTATCACAAGTGACATGCTCAATCCTTCCCAGATTAGATTCCCAAACCGGCCCACATCCCGGCTGACAACGGCTTTCGGGGCCGAAATGAATCAGCGACGCCTCCTCAAACAGAGCACACCTGAACCAGAGTGACATCACTCAGAAGTGATAGAGTTCCCGCTGGTCCATCTCTGCCTCTCTCCGTCTCCCCACCTCCCCTCCACAGACCCGAGGCCATTAATAAATACCGCAGTGATATACCCACTCTCCCCTCACAAGCGGAGAGTCACGACATATATCACTGCTTTTCTCATCGAGTCCAACAAGGTTAGTCTTTTTTTCTCCGTGCGCGTGTGTGCTCTTTAGCTCCGAGCTAAAAAGAATATAGCGGTTTGCCTAATAGATAAGATAACTCGAGAGGAAGAAACCCAAAATAACCCTCCACAGAATATTGTAAAATGCTGCCGGAGCAGCCCCCATTCATCACACGCGCTCTCCTACTATCACGTCTCCTGTAGATATGATCATTTTTGGTGGGAAAACACTAATTATTTAAAGCTGAAGCCCACCCTTTGCTACTCCGACACAGCGATGGCTGCATTTATGAGATTTATGAGGACATATTTAGAGGCGCACTCCTTTTTCCTTCTCCCAGTAATTTCCCCTGTTTCACAGCCTGTGGGATCAACTTGTTGCTTTAAATCAAAAGTTCTCGGGAGCCGAGTCGGACACATCGGAAACATGTCCGTGTTTTTACTTTCAATTCAGCATTTTCTCAACAGCTGCTCGTGGAGAAAAAAAGTAGCCTGTGCCTGCTCTGCAATGCATTTCTGTTTCTTTAAGCACTTGAGAAGTGAACGCTAACGATGGCTGAAGTCAGCCTTGTCTTATGGAATTATGGGAAACACTCAAAACAGCCTCAATATTCCCAGTTACAGCCAATAGACTATGTGCACGTTAGCATATGCTATTTCCGGTGTGCTATTCGCGCCTGGTTTACGGTCCAAAACAAGTTAAGCGGCGATTTACATTTCTATAGATGTCTTGGGCATTTACCCAATATATCTGTAAATGCTGTTCATAGAGTTGTCGATATTTTTTCCCTGCACCTCAGAGCAAAAGAAAAAATGGATTCAAATGTTATATTTCGCGGGTGTTATGTTCTAAAATAGGTGAAATCAAGTAGGCAGCAAAGACGGTGCAAAACGTTTCGTGGACATACAGTACTGCACTTCAGAGTCACACTGCCAGCGATCGATGCAGCGATTCTGTACTGTACAGGAGAGATGTCACGGAGGAGATCGTCTGCAGCGATCAGGACGCAGGATGTGACGTAAAAAAAAACGTGCAAACTTGCACTAAAAAATCTGCGAAACAGCGAGGTGAAAGGTGAACCGCTGTAATTTTGAAGGTAAGTCACAACATACCCTTTGTAAATATTAATGTATAGAAACCCTTACAAAAAATGAATGATTGCTGGTGTGGCTTTTTTTCACGGTTTGTTAACATGCTGTGTAGGTGTGTACTTGATGAGCTGATATCAACATAACGGGGGAAACATCTGGTTTGACTATTCTTCACCTGTTTAAATCATCAGACCAGTGCTTCTGAATGTGGACGATGTGTCTTCTGCTGCAGTTCTCCAAACAACTGATCGATCTAAACTCTTTAAACGTCAAAATTGATCATTAGATTTTTTATGACACAACAGTGGTGAGTGTTCCCACCTTCTGCTCTTTGTAACTTAACGCCATCTTTCCGTTTTCTGGACATGATTTTGGAGGATATCTTGACCGCAAAGTAAAGCTACCGGAAACGTACAACCCTACATCCGGTCTCAAACCAGGAAGTTAGCATTTTCTCGTGCACAGGGTCTATTAATTAATAACTTTACGGAGATTTTTGTCTTTAAAACCCCTCAAATTACATACAAGAGAATCAGTCTCATACAATCTGAGACCCTCACCTGTCACTGTAAGCAGCGGTGGTGGTGGGTTGGGCAAATCTGTATGCTGCATAGCCACCCTGTAAAAGAACAAAAAAATACCACCATATTTAATCAGTGATTACCTGTGCAGACAAAGGTTAGCTCTCAAAGACGCAAGAAAACAACCACTTGCGCACACACAGCCTCAAATTGCCTTAATGGTTAAATGTCACCACGCAGTAGTTTGCTCATCTGCTCACACTCCCCGACTGCAGCCTCCCCGTGAGACACCAGAGGGTGCTGTTTGATATATGGTGTGTTAGGCAGGTGGTGGCAACAAGAGAATGAATGATGTTCTGAGAGGCAGCGCGTTTAGGGGGAGCAAGTCATTGTCGCACCGGAGGCAACGTGAGCCAAATCCCCACATTCGGCCCATTTTTAGATTGAGGGCGCGCCGCTGCTCCGTAATTGAAGATCTCCCCCTTTTTTCCCCTTATACATGACCCCCCCGGCTCACAAAAGAAGGCAGAAGACGGTCGGACCATTGGGGAGTCAGGACCGCTGTATTCATTTGCCAGAATGGGGAAGGAATTAAAGACCTCATTGTGGAGTGCTGCTATTACTCTCCTTGAAAAATGAAGCTGTTCTCCCACTGTTTTTCTATTAGTGCCAGTGGAGTGTGTGCCCATCTGTGTCCATACGGTGGATAGGTGGCTTTTAATAATGCATGTTTTCATTTATTTTTAAACTCAAGGGGAGGGGGGTGTCCGATGCAGAGCGACATCGCGAAGTAACGGTGAGTCGGCCGAGGTCGCGGGTGCAAGCGAAATCGGGGCCACGGCGATCGAATTCCGCTCCTTGATGTTTACCAAGGGGACAGGAAGTCACAGCAATTGAAGCGGATGACTTCCTGTGGGACGGTCATGCCTTGGGAATGTGTTGATTACAGCAACAGCCTGAACAAACACGGAACAATAAATCACTCTCCCACATTGTCAAATCCTGCACGCGGCCGCGCAGCACATTTTTTATTTTGTCATGGGGAATATGTGGGTGTGCCGTGTGTGTCTATGCATGCATATGCATTAGCGCATGCCACGTATGTGCATTTATATGTGCATGCATTCGTTCCCCCCCCCCCCTTCTGCTAATGTATTAGCAGAAGCCTTGACAGAACAGCTGGCTGCTTTTGACAGCACGCCAGTGTCCACTGAATGATTGTATAGGACACTGAGGGCTGTGGGACGGCTCCCTCTTGGTCACTCGAGACCTTCACATACTCTCAGCCAGTCTGAAGCAATGCAGTGGCCATTGCCAAAACTAATGGCAGTAAAGCACCAGGGGCCGGCCTGACGCTTTGAGTGATGGACCGACCTGGCCAGGCCTCGGTCAGGGGACATAGCTGTGTAGGACTTAGCTGGAGGTGGCTAAATGAGCGTGAGAGACAAACAACATCGCTCAGAGCACAGCCCGGGTCTCTTCCAGAGTGGTGGGTGTCCCTACAACAAAAGCCGGTGAAATACGGCCCTATCGTGCGGGCCGGTGTGTAAGTCATGGATCACTTGGGTTTAGCATTTCATTCCCAGACACCGGTCTTTGTCAGGGTGAAAGTGAGAAGGAACTGTCATTGCTGCTGCTGCACAGACAGTCATCTCACTGCGGTGGAAAAAAAAAAAACCCAAAAGGGACAAATTACATTCCTCACAAACGTTTGGACTCGTGTCAAAGTGGGGCAGCGTGGTAATTTCAGCATTATCTCCACAGAGTCCACGCTCTTCTCTGTCAAGGGCGAGGTGCAGCAGGGCCAGCCCCCGATGTGACCCTGCCTGCACGGACAGCTCCAGAGGGACAGTTAATCCCTTTATCTGCGGCTTCTCTTATCTCCCACTTGCTGATGGCTGGGAGGAACCGGCTCCACTCAGGTCTGCGCAGACCCCCTGGGGCAAGCAGGGGATATCCCAGCCAAACCCTCGGAGTGAATGCAAAAACACCAGAGAGGTAACAAGAAGAAAGAAAGCTGGCGGGGCGGCGGGGGGGGGGGGGAGAGACTTAAAAACCTCCAGACAAATCTAAAGGAATAAATGACCAAACTTGACATGGGACACTGAGTCAGGGTCTGCCTCTTTGCCAAAGTCTGAGATCATAGGAAGAAAAGAGGGAGAGGAGGGAGGAGCTGAGGGGGTTTTAAATTTTGTTGTTGAGTTTCTTGGCACAGTAGACGGAGGCCTAATCGACGCCAGCTTGGCAGCGAGGCTGGGGGCTGAGGAGATCACGTTTTTGTCTCCAGGGCTGGGCTTCTTGTCTGTTTTACTTCTGTTTCATCTAGAAGAAAAGTCAACTGTACTTACATAGATCTCTGCACCGTAGAAGCCATCTTGGTACACCACCCTGTGAACGTGCGAAACAGGAAAGCACAGTTAGTTGACTTGGACTGCATCCGACCCCACCGACTCTCAGCCTTTGCCAATTTTCCTATTTTGACCATTTGCAGGTCTGTGGGGTCAGCTCTTAGCAGCTTTAGCTCGCTGTACCACAAATAATGAATGACACAAACTGAAAGGTGTAACGGTTTCACATCCCTGTCCAATTTTCTGCTCTGGTAAAATTGTTTGTCTTTCCAGTTGCTGCAGTTGCTATCAGGAGGGCTGGCGGTGGAGAGGGAGGACAAAAGAAGGCAGTGAAGGAGCTGCGTCACATGACTAGGCTATATAAATCAACCGGCTGCCATCAGCAGCAAAGGGGTTCCCGAGTGGGAAGGAGGCGAATGGGGATGTGGGATTTCCAGTCTCAGCTGCGAGTCCCACCGCACTAAGACAGATCCAGATCTAATCACAGATAGACAGCTATGGCGGGGCAGCGGCCAGCCTCCGTCAGACCTCTCCCACGGCCACACAGACCAGCGCTGATAAGAGACGAGTGCGAGGCAGGCCTGCATAAAGCCAGGAGATCAGCACGGGCCCCGGTCACAGTCCAGTGAGATCTGACTGGTAATACACTATCGCAGCTCTCACCTTGACTTTGTCAGTTACTCCTTTGTCAACACACGCTGTACAAATGTAAGGACGGGCAGGGTTCGGTTATGTATATCCGCAGATACCAAAGTTCTCTTCAGACATGTGCGCAGATAAAAAAAATATGTAAAATTACAGCAGCAATGCTGCCTGGCTATGTTAGACAAGCGGGTTTCCTGCAGGAGGGCACGGTCTTGAGACGCAACAGAAAGATTTCTTTGAAATTATGAGTAGAAAAGCAAAGTTTGGGCATAAATTCAGTCGGAGCAGTCTTGGGTACAGTTTCATTCATACTGCAGCGTGAAATCTAACCAAACGACAGCTATCTATATAAAAAGTGTTCGTTGTGTTCAGACTACACAGTATCAGCCCAGTTACGGCCTGACACTGATGATGTCGTGTGCTACTTTGCATCAGGAGGAACAGTCCACAACACGCATTTTGTCTTGATGTCTGAAAGAGTGTATAAAAGCTAAAACTCTCAGCTATGAAAAGACAAAAATATCATGCGACCCGAACCGGGCCTCGGAGGGTCAGTACTCACGCTCCGTAAGCTGGGATTGGTGGTGGAGGTGGAGCTGTGCGGAATGTGTTGTACACAGCCCGTCCCCGTCCCCGCAAGTGGGCACCCCTATAGGCCACCGTAGCGCCTGTGGCAGGGTAGGGAAATCCTGTTACTATAGAACAAAAACACACACGAGAAGAAGAGAAAATGACTTTCAGAGAACATCCTCGACTTGGCATTGCTTACCTTATGACAGAATACATTAGAGAGAGACGTGTGGCACTGCTTTCCCTATGACAGAATGCATTATAGGGAAGACAAGGAAACAATAGATTTAATCTTTTCTAGGTGCGCCTCATCGAGCACTCTCCCCTTTCCCAGCTCGCTGCTTTGTGCCGTACTCAGCAAGGATCCACATTTGCTGTACGCATCCTTTCCCGATGCCTGGTGAGGGGCAGCCTTGAAGCTGGGCAGGTAATGGATGCAATACCACTAGTTTCGCACCACGGCTTTTGCATAGTTTAGACACAATGGGCTAGCAACAAAGAGCAGCGGGAGGGTGGACGGGGTAGAGGTAGAGGGCGTTTCTCGGTGTCGGGCGGAGACGAACAGGCGGTAAAGGTTGTTGAACAACTTGACTAGACGTTCTGAACTTCCCCGAGGGGAAATGGAGCAGATGGGCAGGACAGCCAAGTCCCAAACCTCAGCATGACCCCCATCTCCAAACCCATCTGGGACCATCTTTAGCCAATCGCACAGCCACATGCTCTGTCCTCTGCTGATGGCTACCACTGAACGTGAAAAGGGTCAGTTGGGGTGAAAGGCTTCGGGGTGATGAGTAAGGGTTGGTGTGACGGTGCGACAAAATAGCCACGGTCGCAGATTAGAGGACAGCCGATGTGATCGTCAGCTCTCCACTTAACCTTCAATCGGTCCACTGGCTGTCTGATTACAGGCTGTGGAGGTGCATACAAACACACTGATCTCTAGACATGATTAAGCTGGCCTCTACTTTTCCAGCAATTGTAATTCCCTCACTGCTCCCTTCCCTCTGGTCTTCGCCCTCTCTCCCTCCCCCAACGTCTGGTCCATCACAGCACAGTCAGCCCCGTTATTCTTTATCCCCAGAAACGCCCCTTCGTCACCCTCTCCTCACCTTACTCTTCGCCTTATTCATTTCCGCGACACGCTTTGGATGAATTCATCACGGACCGCTTCACTTTCCCCAATCGTGGAGCTCGAGTCTGATTTGGTTTGGTGGGGTGACGCGGTGCCTCGGCTGGGGTAAATAATGCGGGTTAATAACACGCATCCGGCCTGTTTCAGACGACCCGCCAGTCCCTCGCAATCTCCGACAAACTAGACTACAATGAAGTTCCATGGCAGCTCGTAGGTAAGCGGTGCTGTATGGGTTTGTGCCTGGGGAGTGACAGCCTGATGGTACTCTGCCGTGTGCAGCGCCAGCCCTGCATTTGGTCGAGACCAGTGAGCACCCTAATGGACGATGCTCACCCTAGCCTCGCTGCTTCAATAAAGCTGACAGGGAGACAGATTAGTGGTGCTTTTAAAAACACAGAGAGCCCGGTTTAATGTCTTCTGCCATTAACATCACGCTCGATTAGTGGGTCCGCACACATATTCAAACTTTGCGTCTCATTTGGCCAGGTGACGCCCACCAATGTGCGGGGCGCTTTCTTTGCTGCCAACACACCCGTGGACGGCCTGGACTGGGACGGTGCCCCCTTTGCCTCCCGGGTGATTTATAACGCTGACCTTGACATTTAAATTAGTCCCTCCTTTTTTTGGAGCAGTGGACATCTGAGCACGGCCGCTAAAGGGCAAAAACAATCCTTGATAGTTTTCGAGGTGCGTTGCCCTCTTCTTAACAAATCGCCGCTGTTTCTGGGCTCCCACAAAGCCCAATTGCTTCCTTCTCTTTTTTTTAAAATTTGTATGCAATATGCATGCGGTGATGTATGTGAATGTAAACTCATAATGAGTTGGCGATAGGCTACACTGCTTCAATAATAACCCATAAATCAAAGGCGCTGTCACACCTTGGTAAGCCCATGAAAAGCAACAACAGCAACAGCGTATGAGAGCGCAAACCTGGTCTAGCCACCAAAGTCAAACACCCTTTCCGGGAGGGGGGCTGGAGAAAATATGAGTTATGCGCTGAAGGGCGGCGGGGTCACGCTGCACCTCGTATGTCATATGTGTCAACTTGAGAGAAGCTCAATACCTGCAGAGCCAGTTGGACCCGAGGTAATCCCGCTCTGTGCCAATGATGGGGTCATAACCGGCTCCCATAAAGAAAGATCTGATTTTCCACAAGGTTGATCTCTCTAATACTTCCTGCTCAAATACATCGGGCAATGAGCACTTAATCCACGCACTGGGGACCAAAAAAAACAGCTTAATCTAATCAAGAGTCTGGAGCTTAATTATCCCCCTAAAGTACACTCCAACAATGAGAGGATCTGTCTACATATGTTAAGATGGCAATTAGCCTTTCTTTTCTGTCATTTACACAGCTGGTAGCTTTTCACGAGTCCTCAAAAAAGAAGAAAAAAAAAAGAAACCTCCACCTTAGTCGCAGAAAAATATGAACTGGTGAATGAAAAGCTACTCATCTCCTGTCTTCCTGGGAATTAGCTGCCGAGAAGAGTCTCTTTGCGTTAGTCTGAGGAGAGCCGAGCCATACGAAGGGATTTCTAAGTGACAGCTGTCCATGGTGCTGAAAACATCCAGCGCAAGTTTGCCAATTGCAATAAGATGAGCTGAGAATGCAATATGCACGGGATGTGCCGCTCACCCTGACGAATGATGTCACATTAACAACAAATAACGTAAAACAGAGTCCCGACATTTGTGCCGTTTTTAGCTACACGCCTACTTGCTGCATCTGTATGGATGGAGCCAGACTCTTGTCATACTATATTTGGATAGCGGAGCACAGATTCTGGGGCTTGTTCTACAAAAGTTTAGCGCTCGCTAACACAGGATAAAAATGAGCACTGGTACTGGATGCCTACCAGCTACCTCACACTATGATTTGTGCCACAGCCATGTGCTATTGCCAATCCCTCCATCTGACTGGGAACCCCACTGCCATGCCTCTTTTTCTCTGGACCACACCGCTGTCCTCTGCCACCCCTTCAGCAGGGCTCCATGGGAGGTTTGGGTATTAGGTGGCAACGGAGAACACGGACCCACGTTTGGAGCTGGCTGCCAGTACCCTACCGAGAACCCTCCTACCCCCTCCTCCACGCAGAGGAGGAGCCAATCTACCCTGGAAGAGGTTAAGAGCGGGGAGCCGGTATGAGGCTCTCATCCGTCATTCTCCTGAATGGGTTTTGAGGACAATAAACCTGTAGCGCCAGGACGAATGGAGACGAAGTGCGCTGTCACCGAGCCAGGATTTATGGCTACCAATTTCACTGATCTCCTGCACAGAAATGAGGACTGATAAACAGTGATTAATCGCCTTTATATCCCATTTTACTCCCACCAAAAGTATATTAACTGTAGCTGTGATGATTTTGGAAAATGTCCTGAATGTGGTCATCATTTTTTTCTTTTTTTTTTTTTAAGGAAGAGTAGAAGAAGAATGCAACAGTCAACAAGCTGGTCAGAGTTTGTTTTTTAGCGAGTTAAAACAGCCTTTTGCTGCTCATTAGGGAGGTTTTGTTTCAAAAATGTATCTCTTATTTATGTTTCCCATCTTCCCAGCTGGCAAGCATATGTTGTCGTTTAGGCTTGGCAAACTCCAGCGCCATGTCAAGACGACTTGAAAAATTAGCAGCCAATAAATCACCCAACCCCTCCTGCTTCCCCTGCCTGGAGTGGTGGACCACACTCCCTCTGATTTATGAGATGATTTGGGAAGTGTGTGTGTGAGAGAGAGAGAGCGAAGTAGAGAGTGTGTGCATGGAAGAGGGGACATGTATTTGAGTCTGTGCTCTACATAGGTTATCTATTTCTGTGTGCTGGAGTGCTTTGGTCTGAGAAGCAGGGCAGGTGTTAGCGTTGCGCGTGGATATGGGTCAAGTGAAATTATTGTTTACGTAAGCTGAGACTTACTTAACGTCCCGATTTTCAATTTAGAGAAAAGGCGCCACGTTTTTTGTGCCTGAGCGTGCAAGAAGGAGAGGGACGAGCGTACGTTTGTGTGTGTGAATAATTATCGGCAGGAGATGTCGAAACTAAAGGAATGTTGGTGGGGGGAGGTGGGGAGTGGGAGGCGAGGGAGGAGGCTCGGAGGGGGCGAGGGGTTGGGGATGAAATAAAAATGATAGATGACTGCTTTCTGTCATGGACAGTTATTTAGAGGTTCGCCGTAAAGCTGTCCGGGGAATGAACAGATTTTAGTCTAATGAGCAGAAAGGAAAGCCGTTAAAGTGGCGCGATGTGCTCAGCACTTCTTCCAAATGAAATAGTACCATTTCCCCCTCATTAAAATGCAAAGGGTTCATATAACATACAGCAATAAAGCTGGCATGTCGAGGCAGAGAGAGATAGGGAAAACCCCACTGAGCTCATCTCATTCCTCCATTACCGAGACCAGAAGGAATAGCGGCCTTCGACAGGGTAGGTGCCAACAATATCGCTCACTCAATCTCCTTTATTCGGTTAGCTCTGTAAAAGTCAATCTGGCGCACTTGGCAAATCCATCCACAGCAGCAGCCTCCACAATCTGATAACAGTTGCAGGGGCGCTTGCTCTCGAAATCATTTTTTTTCCAGCGTTACAGTTGCACACCGCGCAAACAATGGCTCAGGCTCCCTCAGCCACTCAGAGAGGCTTGGATCATCCACTGCTTATCTGAGCCGCTCTCCGATTCACTTTGATTCGAGGGGAATTTCATGTTCAGTAGGTTCAGGATGAACCTGATTGTAGAAATTCAGGGGTCAGACTGGGACAGGCGGTGGCTGATAGCGGCCTCGGGTACGGTGCGATGCGTACAGCGGGAGGTGGAGAGAAAAACACAGAAAACGGCTCTTACCGGCATACAGTTCAGGACCGTAGACAGCTCCGACCACCGGATTCAGCTTCCAGCCTGGCGAGAGGACCGAAAGAAAAACTTGACTCACAGCGACGACTACGAGCGAACTCTTATCGTTTAGTTTGCCACTCACCGTTCGTGTACGGGTTGGCCACTTTTTTGTTTGTCATCACTCGTGCTGTCGCGTTGTTCACCTGTTCCAAGCAGCAAACACAAAGCCTGTGATTACTGACCTTTACATTTACCATCCGCGTATCCACGGCGAGCTACAAGCGAGCAGCAAACCAAGATGAATAAAGACGGATTCATAAAATAAATGATTATGTAAATTTGTTTGTAGCACTTTAGTGTGATTGAGTTTTGGTTCGCCCTTTCATGAATTTATTCATCATTTCAATTTTCTTACAGATGATTATATTACTGGAAAGAGAGGGAAAGCATGCACCAATTACCCACAGGTATGAATAATAATAATAATAATAATAAAAAAAAGCATCCTCAGAATTGGTTGGATAAACAAATGGATTCCAAAAGCAAAACACAGACAGTGCTTTGATTTTCTTCTATTGACCTGATGAGAACGGCCGAGTGCGGGCTCGGCTCGTCGTGAACAAAAACAGAATTAGAGCAGGCAACACTAAACGGTGGCGATAGGGGAATGCACGACTGATGGCATGCATTCACTCTGCGTTGTCAGGTAATGATGGACAACTGGTGTTGACGTGTATGGATCCCGCATTCTGCCGAGAAGGATTTAAACGCACCGTCATGCATGCATACATTCAGGCACCACACGCACAGACAGAGCAGCCGCATGCTTATGCAGAGGTTTATGGGTAAGTTGAGAAGGCAGCAGGCAGGCAGAAGAGAAGATGAGAATAAAGGGAAAAATGAAAGCACCTCTATTTTGCGTCCCTCTACGATTGTACCGTTTAGTTTCTCCCGTGCACGATCAGCATCTGTGCTTGTTTCAAAAGTTACAAACCCAAAGCCCTGAGAGCACCACATTAGCCATTGGTAGAGAGACAAAGGAGAAGGAAAAGATGGACACACACACAGAGGAGGAAGAAAAGGGAAGGGAGGAGAAAAGGGAGAGAGGTGAGAAGACAGGAGTAGGTGAGCAGCAGAGTCGAGTTGTAAGCAGCCAGATTAATTAGAGGCAGTTAGTGAGGCGTCAGGAAACAGCAAACAGAGAGATCCGAGGAGAAGAGGATAACGGTGACGTGACCTCACACAACAACACCAACAAACCTGCCTGCTTTACCCAATTAAACAGCACAGCACCGGTGCCATGGGTGAATGTCAGGAAGCAGCGGCTGCCATAATAGTCGTATAATTATCTACACAACTTCAGCGGCACAGCCGCCGTCTCCCTTTGAAGGCGTGGGCAACGGCACAAGGAGTGAGGATGAATTCTCTGAACAGACACGTTAACTTGATCTCTGGCTGTTTCTTATTCACTGCACTAATAGGTGGGCCATTTTATGGAGGCGAAATTACACCGGCTCATTGATGCAACAAAGAAAAGAAAAGTGAATGGTGTCATTGCAAATATGCTCGTCTGTGATAGAGAAGAGCTCCGATATTGACTTTAAACCCCGACCAAAATATACCCAACCTCTCCAAACTCTCTCTGCCTGCCTCCCCTGGGGGGTTTGTCACTTCCTTGAGTTATGTGGACTGGGATACTGGACTCTCTATAGCGCAAGCTTTAAGATATTCTGGCCAAACAAGTCCCATTCCTGTGGTTTCTATATATACTTATAGAGGTATAGGCTGAGGGAGAGAGAGCATGGCCGGCGCTGCCTGATAATTGCTTGAGGATGTAATACATGTGAGAGATGGCGAGCGGAGTGATCTTGTATGCATACGCAGGATCTCCGGGCTGCTATTTCTAGCATAAATAACACGCGACCTGTCCTTGGGGAAAGAGAGATAAAGAAATAAATTCAAAAAAGGAATTGAGGGCAAAATTAATCCTTTGGACATTCACCCGACTGTGGTTACCCCCTCTATCTTTTTTTTTATCATGCACAAATAATTAGCTTACAAGAGCACAGAGTGGAGCCACCATTTTTCAAAGGAGACAAACATATTGAATGCAAATTGCCAAAGCTTCATAGGAAATAGATTGTTTATTAATGGCCTGGTAGGTTCATTATATAGCACACAGAGTGCAAGAGGGAGAGAGGCATCATGGGTAATGGCTTTGTAGGGCACAAACAATAAATGCTTGTTACGGGCGGAGGAGACCGGTTTATCCGGTGCTCAATCTTGTCTGGCAGAAGGGGCTGAGTGCAGCAGCGTCGCCTGGTTCTGGGGCTCCCTGCACGCCTGTATACGAGCCCAAAGTACTCCCAGGTATGAATGGGAATCAATAGCATTCATGCCTCAACACCCAGCCAGGGAGCCTGTCGCCTTTATGAATGGAAAGCTGTGGAGCTTAGTACACTCTATTAAATGAACAGCTGGATGAGTAGCTCTCGGCTGCTCACACCTCCGCAGGCTTCACCTGTCCTGGTTGGGAGACTGATACTGCAGTAACGCATCAACGCTGTGGCCATTTTTCTGGCGGCTGGTTGGCGTGTTTACGAGTACAAATTATCTTTGAGACAAATGTAGAAATGATCCAAGGTGTGCAAGTTCACAATGTTGTTTAAGGAGGCGCAGCTTGAATTATAAGCAGTATTTCTTATTTTCTGCACGGGTGACCTTTAAGAACACTGCTGTCTGCATTCTGCGTTTTTCTTTGTCGGCAAATTGTACAAAAAGACAAAACTAAAGTATCGTGCTTCCTTGTATATCCCTTTGCCGTCCATGAATTATTAAAAACACATCACAGAGTCACCGCAAAGACCCACTGCTTACACATACACTGCTCTGCTACTGGAGATTGTCACCTGAGCACCAGGTCTGCAGCTGAAAATAGTCCCCAGCAGTAGTATTTACTTCCCTTTAAGTCATGTTTCCTTTCAAAAACATCTTAAATAAGGGTTTTGGTTTGTGGCCTTTTTTAGTTGTTTTGCACTTTATTTCCTCTCACTATAAACTTCTTTGCTGATGATACTGTGATATATGCCCCAATCCTGTTCCTGCAGAGTTACTGATTCAGTCTTCTAATGATGTTTTGCAATTACTGCAGCCTCCTTTAAAATGCCTACCAACTGTGTGGCATATGACTCTACCTGTCCTAGACTTTAAATGGTACTAACTGTTAAATTAATTGATGTTAAATTAAATCCATAGGTTGTTAATGTGTAACTATACAAATGTAGGATAATCTCCACATCTAAAATCTTTCCAAATTGCTGCAGAGAGAAAAGAAAAAGAGAAGAGCAGAGAAGAGATGGAGTTAGAAAGCCTCGCTGACTAAATTCATGAGGACGACGACCGGAGAAAGAAAAAATTATAGTATTAAGTTGTGTTTAAGAAACACAAACAAACAAAATGTATAATTTTTAAATTTTTCTACTAGTTTCCTAAAACACACAGAGTAATCTCTATTATCCAGCCATCTGTCAGTAAACTTGAATCTACACATTTCTAATGACGAGTGTTTCTATCATTGTAAGTCATCAGGGGCAAAAGCTTCAAATTTTAGTATTTTTAATATAACTTACAACAGTTAAGTTAATGTAGCCTATTAGCCTACTGTGCATGTTAAGCACTTTTTACACATATATAAAGCACAGACAGTCACACACTATGAAAACACTCAATTAAAGATTTCTATTCAACATCGAACCAACTCGTAAACACAAACGTCCACAGCCTGTCTTAGACAATCGAGATATTCAGTATTGTTCTGCGGGCCCATCAGCACTCCGGCAATTAAACCCTTCATCAGTTTTATTATTTATCACACTTAAATCTAATTAAACATTCTCATGCACTACTCTGGGTAAAAAAGGTTTCAGGTACTGCAAACTAACCTCAAACCGGAGACCGACGTTCCCCTTAGAGTTCCTAAAGCTTTATTATCTGATGTTTTTTGCTGCTGTTTTTATTAATTCCTTGTTTATTGTGTTCTTTTGTTTCTGCCTGCTCATTGTGTTCCTGTTAATGTTTTTGTTCTCCCTTGAAAAACAGATTTTAATCTCAATGAGAATGTCTGAATACATTAAAATTAGAAAAAAGATAATGGCCCGATGTATTGCAGAGGTGTTTTTTTTCTTTTCTAATAAAGTTTGTATCCTTCTTTTAAAGACGTTCAACCTCTGCACAAACCAGCAAGCTGCGACCCGAGTGCCACAGAAGTCAAAGAGCCGACAAACACCGCCAGTCCTCACCCCAACCAGTTTCTTTAAAATAACTTGTGGCCAATAGATGAAGCTCTTTTTGCCCAAAGTTGGACAAGTGTGTTAAAAGTAATAGATGTAAGAAAGAAGGGGAACGTCTACACAATCTTAAGCTTCACTTTAATAATTCAATTCTCTTGGAGGCAGCGTTTCGATCTGCAGGTTCTTCTCCAGGCGTGTATTTTCATAAACGTGGTATTAGCCTTCAAATTCATTTTAACTAAACTACATTTATTTGGTAAATATCACAAAGAACTTTGTTTTTCATCCGGTCTGAAACAAAATGATAAACCTGAATAATGTAGGACCTTTTCAATCAATGCCCAGGCTTCAAAGAGGACCCCCGTCTCTAAACAAGCAGTTTCAATTCCATATGCTGGAGGACCTGCAGCCTGTTGCTGGATTAAGTGAAATGTGAAACAGCTCAATAATGAATTGATTGACAGGGCTAATGATTCACAACTTGGGGGAGAGCTGCAACAAACAACAAAAACAATAGGGAGAGAGAGACAGGAAGGCAGTGGATGCAGCTCTCCAGGACCAGGCTTAGAGACCACTACTCTCAGCCAATGTACACACTACACTAATGCCATCATTAGGAAACAGAAGAAGTACATGGTAATGAAGCAGCTGGCGTTCTAGTTCACTTACCTTGGATCCTCGCTCATTAAAGATAATCTCCACATCTAAAATCTTTCCAAATTGCTGCAGAGAGAAAAGAAAAAGAGAAGAGCAGAGAAGAGATGGAGTTAGAAAGCCTCGCTGACTAAATTCATGAGGACGACGACCGGAGAAAGAAAAACCATTAAGGCAATATGGAAATGTTACTTTTGTGAGGAAATGGTGGTCAATTTGCATTTGTTAGCTCAGCAAACACTTCTTGAAGCTCGCTGGCGTGGTTTGAAAAGAGAACTCGTAGCTGCCGCTGCAACGCGTCTCTGCGCGTCTCTCGGTACTTTACGAAATGAAATCACAGTATTCGTAAAAGTACTTGATCTGTGATTACGTGGCAGTGTTTATGATGTAAGTTTGCTCGCCTGTTTCGACACAAAGAGAAGAGCGGCGTCGGACGGTGTTTTGATGTCGTCTTGAGACGCGGACCCCGACACCTCCGCGATCACCTCGGGGAAACTTGCTCCTTCGAGTCTTGTGAAGAGTTTAGTTGATTATTTCTACCTTTCTCTCTGTTTATAGAGCCTCCTTCTCTTTTATTCTTTATCCTCTCTTTGTTTGTGTGCTCTCGCAGTCAACAGGACCTAAGGGCCGGTCCCCGGGGGTTAACACGCTGCAGCCTTTCGATTTTAACAGGCCTGCCTTCGGATCATTAGAAAACAGAGGAATGAAAGTAAACTGTAAGTTCCTTTAATGAGTGGAGTGAGAGCGACTTTTAATTGCTGTCTACAATGGCTGTATTATTTCATTAAAAGTAATTACCCTGTCAAGCGGTCCGCGTCGCCTTCATTTCAGCACAACAGGGAAGAAATGGGCCTTTCCATGTGGTCGACACTCAATGGGAATGGATGGATCGTTTGACTGAGCCACTAATAGGGGTTAGGAGGAGCCGGCTATTATCTGGCTGGAGTGAGTGGAGTGGACTCCAGGAGATGAGCGTTTATGGGTTAGCGGGAAAACGTATGTTTCCCCTCATTTCAAAGAACGCAGCAAGCTCAACGCACCAAGTCGCCAAGCCAAAAACAGGCTTTGTCATTTAAATCCACCTCTGTTTCCACAGGGCGTGTCCTCTCCCCTATGCGTCTGCTCGTGTTGAAACTAGTTCTATAGATCCTAGACGCACATCTGCTTCATATGGCGCTCGGCTCCACTGATTCGAATGGGGAGCGTTGGCTCGATCACGCACGCAGGCATTTATATCCCAGCGTGATGCCCCTTTCTCGCCTGAGAAGACAATGCTTCCCCCACGCAACGTGCAGATGCTAATTGTTTTAACCGAGCGTAATGGGCTTGTGGCGTCGATTAATTAGTTTCAGAGGAAGTCATCTTTGTGGATTTCCACATGGCGCTGGGGACTGCTCGCTGCTCACCAGTGATCTCATGCACTTCTATTCCCACCCACCTACTTGCTCTCAATCTCTCTCTCACTCACACACACACACACACACACACACACACGGGGAGAAACAGCTGCATCAGCAGCCCCAATAAACAATAGCTTCAATGGGAGGAGTCTCCAGAGGGAGGACAAGGGAGAGACTGATGTCATCTAGGAGGCTGCAGCTACATGCATCCATCCATAGATTAGAAAAACCATCCAATATCTGTATGAAAATAAAAAAGCATTAAGAGAAGCATCGAATGATGATACTGGGGGTTTGCATGTTTTATCTAATTTATCAAACTCGTTATGTTTCAATTACGGCTTAACTGGAGCAAATCATTCCCGTGCTTTTGAGACATTTGAATGTTTTTATTTGGTTTCGCATTTTTTTTGTACATTATAATCTGCCCTCAGTACATAATGGGGTATGGTGATTGGGCAAAAATATTAGTGACTGATTAAATACATCTGCAGTTATTTTTTTATTTTGCTGGTTTTGTGTTCTGCTTCCTAATTAAAGTGCAATTACTCAATAGAGCCACAAGAGGGAGTCTACTTCGGTTTTGTTGAATTGAGCTAGATTGGAGAGTCGTGCATAGACACGATTAACAAATGTTGTGTTGTTGTCCTGTCTGTGTTATGTAAACAAAGCACCCGCGTGGAAGCCTGCTCTGAGTAAGTTCAGTGCTATCACGGAGCTTATGCTACGTAACCAAGCTGTTTGTTTTCATCAACGCTACCACGTTTCAGGTCGTGCACCCTAAATATTTACGGATCAGAGCAGAATAAAAACAGGATGGGAAATGTACCAAGTAGTTGCAGCAAACAGCTCCTTTTTCCGAGGCTGATCGTGCAGCACCCCCAACTTCTGGGCAATCACTTTTGTTCACATTGGTGATGGCCACAGGTTGACCGGTGCAGCAAGGCATCCTGCCTCCAAACAAGAGCGCCACGACTTGGACTGATTGCCGACAGCTGCGTCACTGAGTTTCTGTTCCAAGGTTCTGGCTGAACTGAATGCAAGTCGTTACTGTGTTTTCTGTTTAGTGTGAACGTCTGTTTTCGGCAATTTATTCATCGTATTATCACAAACTGATTGCACGTAATTGCCAACCTGACCCCATTCAGGTTAGCAGTTAATTGGGGTCAATTCCCAACTTGAATGGCCAGCTTCAATTGCAAACTGATAACAGACTGACACCGTCTTATTGCATTTTTATCAGCGTCTCGATGCATGAATTTGATGACGACAACCGACTTCGACGACTGTCAGAGATGTTCTGTGCCGCTGACCATTTCAAAGGGGATGACACTGCACCAAGGTTTTGTGGTAGCGTGACTGCACCATTAAGAACACAGGTCGTGCTTGTATGTTCAATAACAGGGCTGTAACTTGACTCTTGGGTGCTTTTCCATTTATTTTCTTTGTAAACCACAAAAGAAGAGGCTACTCGGAAACAGCTCTGGCTAGACAGCGTCTGTATTTTAAGAACACTAGTGTTTTTGTCTTTCTGCACTTGGAAGTGATAATCGACTATATTTACTAGACCTCAAGCTTCCAAGTGTGGAAGCAACAAACAAGATTGAGGCCCTTGTGCCTCCACCTTCGATTAGCCTGAATATCTTTAAGCTCTTCAGAAACCTATAATTACGCTACGGCGCCCTGTGTATTCAAACAGAGCACGCTCAGGCGCAGTGACAGTCGGAGTGGTGGTGGTGGGTGGGGGAGTGCAGAGGTCCTGATTGCTCTGGGGAGCGCTGCGAGAGCCCTTACGCTCGCTGCAAGAAGCACTGCTGAAGAACCCAGTCACACAAACGAGGGCACCCTCAAGCAGCGCAGCATGGGCGCCGCGCAGAGCTCACTCGCGCTTGGAGTGTTTTCATTTCCCCCACACTTACTCACTCTCAGAGATCACAGTTTCTAATTACTGATTAACGTCCGCTGTGGTTGCCCTAATGAGGCCTTCATTCAGCGCCTCGTTAAAAGCTCACAGGTTTCTCCACACCCTTAACCCTGTGATGTCAGGGTGGATTTCAGGCCCTCCCTTCTCGTTTGAACGCCGCCTACCGTTGTCGAAACCTTCGTGGCGCTCAGCGGAGACAGTTTCCCCGTGCCGTGTGGGAGCAGATGGAGGCTCCTGGTGGGGGCTTTGCTCTGCTGTAGACGCCTTCTCTAGTGAGCCGTGCCGCACTTCCACTCTCTCTCTCCTCTGTCTTCCCGCCTGCATGTCTGTGGCCTTCACTCATGCGTAACAGTAATGGCGTATTGAGCCGGTGGCGCTCCAGAAGCCATTAGAGCTAGAGGGATGAGGCTTTGCACGTGCTGATCGCACAAAGGCCCATTGTGGAGGCCATGTCAGAGGGTGGAGCAGACCAGCTATCGCCTCGCCAAGCTCGACCCAAGACAATTGATCCCACAATTCTCTAGTGTGCCAACCACCAAGAATGAAAGGAAGGTGCAGGTAAGAGGAGGGAACGGGCAATGTGGGTGAGAAGGGTGATTGAGGGGGACTGGGTGGGCTGTGATCAATTCTGTATCATATATCTGCACGAGCCAGTCAGGCACACAAAGCTTCCAAGCTAATTACTGAGGTGATTTGGATTCCACACGACCTGCACCAGAGCTGGGAACAATAAAGCCAACAATCAGAGAGAGAAAGAGAGAGCAAGCACGCAGCCATGTTGTCTGCAATTTATAAAGCCACAGCCACGGCTCGCGAGTAATTAATATCATCAGCTGGATGTTGTCTTCATAACGACGAGAATTAACGCCTCTGGATTCTAATGGTCCAATTAGTGCATAACATTTAAAGTACATTTTTGGCAATCGTCTCCATTCAGATCCATTATCGTTATTGAATAGGGGATGTTTGGTTCAATTGGTATCGAGGCTTTTGTGAGACACGAGGGTGAGCTGTTGAACTGTATATATTGGCTCATTAATTGCAAAGAGACAGAGAGAGAGAATTTCTGTGGTGGACCTCTCGTATGTTGATATGTAATCTCATTGCATTTGTCAGCAGCTGACCGTTCTGTGTGTAACTTCTAGAAAATAAGACTGTTTAATGACCTGTGGAGACTACCCATTGTATACGCTCTGATATACGAGAACAAAACAGAAACAGAAATTAAAGTTAAATCTGTTTCCCCCCCATTTTCTTTGTATTTGTCCTCATATTTTACGTTTAAAATTACCCTCACGTCAGTTGTTCAGGGGACACGGTAGCCTAAAAAAAGCCCGACAAAGCGAGCCGCAGCTCTCTGGGAGAGCAGACAAAGATGAAGAGTAAAATCATTACCGCACCGGGCTCCTCTAACTTCTCCCCAGTGCCCAACCTGCAGTGCAGCGATGAGTTCAGCACCTGATTGGGACTGATTGAGCTGTTTGCTTTTAAAAACTCAGAAGACACTCCTCCTTCTCCCCCTTCTGACAATGTAGTAATCAATGCATTAACTAGATGACAGTTTAAGCGCTGGCTTTGCTCATTAAATACGCGTCCTGTTGTGTGGTTTAGATTGTTTTCCCAGAAGCTTCATACTCACTTTAATAAAGATATAATAATTTGCTCTGACTTTAGAGGATGCGCTCTTTAATTAGGGTGAGGTGGGACCGCTCAAGAACAACAACTGCTAGCATGTCAGATTCTCGAGTGCTGACCTTTAACTTTACATCCAAATACAATGTTTTTCATATATTCTGCAGAAACTTTGCTGTCGGTTTGGTTACCCGAGTGAGCCTGTGTGTTTCAGGCTTTGTTGTAGGATCGTTCTTCACATTGCAATAAACAGTACATACACTAATACAACAGGAACCTTCTTCAAGTGCCAGATTTTTGATTAGTTTTTCTTGCAGGGAAACTATTTTTAAAGATGTCCCAACTTGCACAAGTGGACACCGAGCATTCTGATTGGTGCAAGTGTCCTGCTAGTTATTATATGTAGTATCCCCCAGTTTTGGCAAAAGCATGAAAAAAAAACCCCAAAACAACCCCCAACCAGTCACAGCTATAGCTGCCCAGAGCTCGGCTCTGCCGGAGGTCTCTTCCTGTTTAAATATGAACTTCTTCCTCCCCACTGTCGCCACATACTTGCTCTGAGCGGGTTATCAGATCGTTGGTGTTCTCTGTCTCTCTAATATTGTCGGACTTTTAACTTACAATATGAAACACCTTGAGATTTAATTACAATGTAATAAAATAAGTTAAACCACAGATATTTCATGTAACGTTAAGACTCATCCCGTCATCTGTGGTCGAGCAAGACGGAGCGTGGCATCAGGAAAATAAAACGGCATCTTCTGATTGTTTCAAAGCAAACGTGCAGAAAAGTGAAGTATTGCTGTATTACACGTGCATGTAACTGAAGGGCTTTAATCTATTTAATGTGGCTGCTCTGCTGTGTGTGTGTGTGTGTGTGTACTGCAGCTCGGCTCTGCCATCCGAAAGAAATGCAGATCTGCAGCTTGGACCCAAACACGGAGCAGAGGAGAGAGACAGAGACTTCTAATGTGGCTCCATCATGTTGGTGCAGCATAAACATGCAACATGTTTACAAAGATGCCCAACAGACCAATGATGTTCATGCCTTTGTGCTTTATAGTTACACTTCCCACTGAATTAAAAAGAAATCCAGAAGCAACAAGAATTAATCTGATCACATCCCAGTAACAATGAAGATATGGTTTAAGTAATATAACCCCCACAATAAGATAAAAGCAGCGAGAAAGTCATTTATGTAACTTGGGGGGGGGGGAGCAAAAACATTTTAGTTCCTTGGAAAAAGCTCCTGGGATTCAAAGTTCTGGATGGAAACGAGGCAACGGCAGAGCCAAGGTGTGATATTTTGAAATTTTTCTCCGAGGTACTCACCCCAAACATTTGCCTTAGGTCAGGGTCCCGGAAGCGGAAGGGAATGTTGGAGACATGTAACCTTTTGGGCTGCTGCTTCTCTGAAGAGTCTGAGTGCTGGAGCTGGAGCTGCTGAGAGCCCTCTGTTTGCGTCACATCATCTGTCTGCCAGAGGGAAACAAACAGAGGAAAGACACAAGCTGCTCATTAGCTGCTACAGTATACTGTACCTCCTGGTCATGAAGTATAGGAGAAGAGGGGGTTGAAACAGGAGGGTGGCAGGGTACGGGGCGGGGTGGGAGGCCTGGCTGACTGACTTCCTCGGCGTCTGCTATTTTTCAATCGGGCGAGAAAGCCAAAGCGATAAACAGCCTATGACTTATAGTGTCAAACCTGAGGTTGTGCATTACAAATCCACTTATTAATCTCTTGCACTTAGCTCTTGAGCAACAGGGAAGATTGAAGGCGCTGACAAAAAGGCGTGGATATAGATCCCACAGAGCCCTGACATGTCTAGACTAAAGACACATTATTGGTGACGTTTGCACACAGCCATCAGAGTGCGAGGCCCAAAGCCCTCAGCGTTGTTGTTTCCATCATTATGCGAATGCTGCGCTGACATTTCTATATAAATGACGTGTCTGATGTCAGTGACAAATTCCACTTGTTTCTTTCTGTGACACCCGTGATGAATTTCACCGAGGGTGCTGGTGGCTTGTCTGTTTAGATGGACCTCGTATTTGAGGCAGTTTTATTTTCTATGGACGAAACCTCATTGGTTAACTGCTCTGACATCGGTCCGTCTTTGTATTTGGTCAATAGGTTGCCGGTAAGTGTTTTCTGAAAATGTGTTTTATGCAAATTGATCAAATGAGTGGTTTCTGACCTGCTCGCTCTGTGGTTAAAGTTTAAGCCACTAAACATTTGGCTAAAACTATCAAAATATTCGTTTTAGATGGTAACAAACAGCATCAGTATATGAGCAGCAAGTATCGAGCTGGAGCCAGAAGCATAGACTGCATATAAAAAATGGATGTTAGCTGTTGTTGGTTTGTTTTTTACATATGCCATTTTTGAGTGGATTACTGTTTTAAAACATTTGGTTTGAGATTTAGAAATGTTGACATCCACTGGGATGCGTGCAACCTAAGGATGGATCCTCTTTCTGTGGAATATTCAATGACTTTGCATATTAAATAAAAAACAACCCATCATAGAAGAACTGTAAGGCCTGATTTTAAAGGTAACATCTTGATGTTTCTGTAGCTGAAACACAAACCAACCGATGTGTTTAAAGTCGTGCTTGAAGGCAGGGTTGGGAACTGTATTTTCCTGAGAGGCCACATGAGGAACTGGGACTCTTGTGGAGCGTCGCACCGATGAGTTTGCAAAGAGGGAAAATTAATAGTGAGCAGAACTGAGTTCAGCTTATTGGTGTGGCCCTCCACGAGAGTCCCAATTTCTCATGCGGCCTCTTGGGAAAATAAATAGCCCAGTCCTGCTTTTAAAGCCTACTCTGCTTTATGTTCTGTTTTACTCTAAATGGAGCCATCATTTACAAAATGACCATCAGGCTATGAAATGACAAAAATAAAATTAGGGGTTAATTATGCAGAGAATAAATCAGCATTTTCTCATCGATTCTGTAAAGTCTGACATCTTTTTGTCGAAAGGTGAGTCGCTTCCTGCTGGCCATTAAACAGAATCCAGGTTAGCTTAGCATAAAAAATAGAAGTGCCAGCTGTTCAGCAAACAGCAGAGGTGCAGTGACGTCCTGGGGTTGTGACAGTGGTACGATATCACTGCACCAGGAAACCTACACTAAACTCTATCACCTCACACTAACTGGGCACATGAACAAAGTTGTGTTTATTCATTTGCACCAGAAAGCACAAACAATAAATAAAGTATATATTAAGCAAAATAAACACGAATGATCTCGTTCTTCTGGTGACAGTGATCTGCATGGTAAACAGGTGAGGTACACATGGGGGGGTCTGCATGCACTGGCGTCATATGAAACACGCTGGTAATAAAGGGTCACACACAAACACACACAGCGTCGTAGGTGTTGGCATTTCTATACTTCAACTCTGGAAAGTGCCGACTGTTAGTGAGCGACAAGAAGTGAACTACAAGCCATTCACTACAATTTCAAATAAAGTTTTAGTGTGAAGCAGCACTGCACAATTCCTATTTGTCTCTCAGAGAGGAAAAGTAATTGCTCTCATGACCACAAGAGGTCACTCATCAAGAAAAGATAAATGCTGTGGTTTTTTTGTGTGTTAGAGACAGTGTCCATTTCTCAAAAGCAAGCATATTAAAAAAAAACAAACAATAAAACGAAGGCTGATTTAGAGCCAGAGCCTCTGGTAAGATACTAAATAAAGAAACGGCGAGAGAGGAGAGGGGAGAACGAGCAACGAGAGAGTGGAAGTGGCAGATATTGAGAACAAAAGCTGTTTGAATGTGATATGTAAACTGCCAGGTCTCCTGGGAAGTGCTCTCTGAGCATGACACACACTATGCTCTGACTGGGAAGTCACATACACGGATGCAATCTTGTACTGATACAGGCGTGAAAAGAGAGTAGGCCGTAGCCAGAGTACAAGCGGTTCGAATGACACGCACGCACACGCCGATAACCCTCACGCCGCTCCGAGGCTGTCAGATGGCTGCAGGCCTCTCGTAGTGATACATTTCCCACCATTTAGGAAATGGGGTAGGGATTTATTCATTATAATTCATCATCACAGTATTATCATTATCATCATGATCGTAATGATGATCGCCTTTATTATTCTCATTATCATAATCACAATCTCCACTGTAATGGCCGTCATTTATTTGGTTTTTATGGCCCATTCCGAGACGGTGACATACATTGTTAGCAGTGACAGTTGTTTGATTCAAGGTCCCGCTTTGTCTTCCCCTGCAGCTGTACAGGTAGGGCGCACTCGTGGCGGCGGCTTCCTAAGTCCCGCCTGCTCTGACCAGAGGTTAACAAGTGATAGAGGACGCGAGAGGCGGGAAATGCACTCGGTCGGCCGGCCGGCTACTAAGGAGTGGATTTGTGACAGAGAGAGACGGGTGGACGGGTCTTAACTCTGCCGTGTCCTCGCGCGCTGGAGGTTAATAGCCTGAGTAGCCATGTTGGGCCCCGGGGGTGACACATTGCAGACAGATGCCGGGACCGTGGAGGGTGACAAGGTACCACAGCCCCGCGGGTCAATCTGTTTCATCGGTCACACATGACACTATCGACCTTTAGCGTATGTTGCCAGACTACAGAGCACCGCTGTCCTCCAGCTCCTCCGCCCGGCTTTTTATCACGGCAGGCGCAGTCGCGTGTTTGCAGACATCCAGATTAACTTTGGCTCGACGCTCTGACAGGCCAGCGGCACACCCCGACACCGGGGGCAAGTACACATATGGAGAACACAAATACTGAACGCCGACTCCCGAGCGCCTCGGACCGCGTCCTGCTAGCTCAGTAACTCCGAGTGTCACCGCGATCCGCGACGGCTGCCTCTGCACGTTGCTCCCGAGGCTCCGACCTGCCTGGTTGTGAGACGCTGGTGCAGCAGTGGAAAATAATTACTTCCGTATTACCATAGGAGGCCACCTTCAGCGGCGCTTTACTGTCCCGACAGCTGCTGTCACGGGCAGGAGGCGGCGGGATGCAAAACATGCCGTCACCGCCAAAGCCAGCAAACCTAAGAGTGAGAGAGCTGTCAACTCCGGCAACTCTCCGGCTTCCTGTTCAGTCATTTCTCTAAAAGACTCCCTTGCTGTTATTTGCAAATCGCCTGCAAAGTGCTCTGCTCAGCACTTTCCCCCTCCTCGCAGAGTGGCATTACAAGAGCATAATTGAAACTATCTGATTGGAATGCTGCCAAGCAGGTAGATTACATCCGATTAAATAGGAGCTGGGGTGGGGGGTTTCTGAGTCTTCGCTCTCAAGAATTATAATGCCAGAGGTTTAATTCATTATTTTCCTTTTCCAGTCCTTCGCCGTTTGTTTTCTTTTTCTAAAGAAGCTGCAAATATAACCTTTCCATCACCTGAGAGAGCAGGGAGTTAAGTGTGGAGTGGAGGATCAGCCCCCACCACCATCTCCCTTCGATTCATATAAACAAGTCCGAGATGGAGGAGTCATTTTCAGCACGCCGGCAACACCGAGACCAATAGATTGTCTTTTGCGATAGGCTGTTTCGGCGCTAATAAAGCTCAGAAACGTGAAAGTCTCCTCTCTCAACTAACTCTGCAGAATCAAAAGCTGAGAAGCCCACTTCAGCTCTGAGGTATGTTTTGGTTGGTAAGAAGCATCAGTGGGGATAAATTTTACATTTAGGGTTGGGCTCACTTGCATCGGGTTTGACAGCTAATCCAAACTGTATCACTGCACTTGAGGCCAAGGAAAATATCGATGACGCACGTGTAATGCCCTCGTGGCAGCCGGTATGAAAACCACACACACAAGACAGATGCTGCCGGTGTGATGTCACCCACTACGTTATGGATTCTGCATTTTAAAGCCCGGACATTAGTGTTTTGGCCGCTTCCATCTCGCTTTTCTTGAGCCAGAAGCCACATTTAGACCCACGGGTGAAGTGCCAAGTTATCAGCGAAGGCTAGCGAGCTAATGTGACAAGCTGCATTCATTAACTGTACAGGTGCATCGCACAGACAGAGATATCTGCTTTTAGCGTGTTAAGTAACAAGCTAAAAAAGGGTACTAAAACACTATAGTCACCAAAATTGGAGCACAGACTTCTTGGACCATCTGGTACATTAACCACACAATGGGCCAAATTATTTGTCAGATAATTCCATTAAAATGCTCCAAAAGGCAACAACAGCACAGACGCAGTCGAGAGGTCCAGTTCAGTGCCTCTAATTAGCTGAGAGGAAGCCCATTTTCTGGACACCGTCTGGGCGATGATTGTGGTGGCAACACATGCTCATATTTCAATCTATTTAGATTTTGAAAAGGACATCTACGTTCTCTTAAAGGTTATTTCTGCATGTGGTCTCGATTAATTAGACCGACACTTCGACAGCGTCACAAGGTCTCCTTCACGTTCGTGACGTGCGTCGTGTTGGTTTTGTGCACAACTCTGTGACTCGACACATCTTATTGTTCTGAAAACTTTTAAAAACACACCAGTGAACCTCTGCGTCGGACCGGCTGACGTGCATCTTCATTATAAAGGACACACTATGTACTGTAGCTGGGAACTCTTGCTGCTCTAAAGACTCACTAGAGACCCGACTCCGCATTAATGCACAGCTGAAAATAGTCCCCGACAAATGCGTTGTTTATCTCACAATTGCTAAAAACTACGGTGCCCAGATGTTTCGGGACATTACCGAGCCTCTATATTTGTGAGCGGCGTTTCTGTGAGTTGCGTCTTGAGAGGGTTCGGGCAGCAAGCTTTGAGAGACGGGCTATCGTGCTGTCAGTTTTGGCCTTTTCGTGGGATTCACCCGTTTGCTGACGATAATAGAATAACAGCATCCTCATCCTTTAAACGATCCAGGAGAGTATTTATTTTAGGGAACACTGAGGATATCTTTGAAAAGGGAATTTACACCAGGGGGAAGTAAGCGACTCCTCCCACTTACAGATAACACAGTCATCCCCTTTTAATGGCGGCCTACATGCTGCCATCAGCAGTGTCTCTGAAAGCTACACCCTGGTGGTGTCTCGATCCCTTAAACACAGCTTGTGAGAGATGAGCGTGTGTGCGTGCACGGCTGTATAAGTGTTTGCATGTGCTCGCCCATGTTTTCTGCATGCCCCTGTGTGTTTGTGTGCGCGTCTATGTTATCACAGTCCCCCAGAATACCCTTTGGAAAGTCTTCGTGCCGCTGACACGGGCTGTGAAAAATCTGGAATTGAGTGCTGCCCTAACGCCACTGCCTTAATTTGTTATCTGAAAAGAGAATGATTACTCATGAAATTCAACCAAACCTCAGACTATTTGAACTGAGCCAGATAACGAGCTCAGTTTTTTTTTTTTTTGCTCGAGCAGAGCTCCCTGGCAGCCCTCTGCTACCCTCATCTCTAAGGATTTGGAGAAAGTTGGGGGCTGCCTCTCTTCCTCAAGTCGACTGCTTTCAAGTCAGTTTGTTTGAACACGGCACAGAGCGAGGTCCCAGAGGTCTGACTCTGGACAACGCCACCTTCCCAGTATAGACGGTGGACTGGAGACACAGAAGCAGAGAGAAAGAAGTGGAGACAGTCCCCCTGCCTCATTAAAACATACACACTCTCCGTTCTCTGCAGGGAATTCGCACAGAATCCATACGTTTCACTGAATTTTCTCTCTCTTGACTCTTTTTAAGTCTTTAAGTCGAGAAGATGTGCAGAGTAAAGCATCGTCGTGGGGTAGAGGAGCTGAGCGCAGCAGAGTCGAGTCAAGGGAGGAGGAACTTAGGGGGGAGATTCGCAGCGAGTAGCTGATCTGCTCCCTCAATCTGTGTTTCTGCAGGGTGCCCTAATCAAAGGCGCCCGGGCCCGTCTGTGACACCCACAGCAAACAGGCTGGGTCTGTCATTAAAGCTGGGGAACGCAGCGGTGGGCGACACTACCCCACCAGCCCCGGGGATTAGACTCTCTGTTTACACCCCACTAATCTCGTCCCTCCGTCCTCTCGGAGAAAAGACGGGTGGAAGTGAGGAGAGCGTGGATGGAGAGAATGAAGATCGCGCGAGAAGGGGAGAACATGAAGGAAGATGAGGCGAGCTCTCATCTCTCCATGGCCACCATCACTGGGCTCTCTTCACAGCGGGTGAACAGATGAAATGAAATCAAATGCGAAATGGAGAGAGAGTGGAGACGGCGAGCGATAGAGAGCGGAGGGGAGTGGTGGGAAGGAGGAGGAGGAGGAGACTAAACCTCCTGCCAAGTCTCTCCTCACTTTAAATTCTCGTGTCCCAGCCATTACTGTAAGTGCAGCGCATAACCACAGAGCGGTCCGAGTGCGTCGCACAAATCTTCAAATCAAACATTGCCACATTACAGGCCGATGATGATACGACGTGCAGTGCTATCGCCCTGCTTATGCTGTATAAGCACTTTTCTGCCCCCAAATATTCATGGCTGCACCGTAATTGTGAGGCTGGGAAAAATCGAGTTATTAAAGGTGCTCTTCATGAGCGACCCCGATGCCTCTCAGCAGGGCTGTGGCCTCACGCTGACCTCTAGCAGCAGGTGTTTTCATACTAAAGGAGAAAAAGAGGTACGCAGGTCCCACTTTTTTCATCTCTGCCGGCACTATCCGTCTTTCTAGACGCGCCTCTTAAGTTCGAAGCTAAGCGTTCTCCCTTTTATCTGCATCTACCCCTTGTGAAGGTAAATCTCAGGTCAAGGCATTTTATGTAAGCGCACAAGAACGAAGTGTATGCTGTATAATTTAGAATTTCTCTCACAATCCGTTGCCAGAGGTTTGTTTTCTCCTTCGAGTGCCAACGCTTTAGAGGCATGCACTCTCATGATGGAGTGAAAACAGGAGCATTATCATGTCCTGGCACAGACGACGGTGTCTTATGTTCGAAAGAAAAATCTCAAACGCCCAGGTGTAGTTACAGATAATTAGCTGATTTCACTAAGCAGCTGTTGGTTTTGGCTGCTGGAGAAAAGTGCATCTCTTTCTTTTGCTCCTTTAACGGAGGGAGAAGAAGACAAGTGGGGGAGGGCGTGTCCTCCTTTCAGAGAGCCTGAATCATTCATGTCGAAAGCATGTCAAATCTCCTTCACGCAAATAAATAAAACAGCTCAGGTTGACATGTTTTTCTGGGAGCCCCCTAATAGTTCTTCAGATATGCGCTTTCATTTTAGCAGCGCATTCTCAGTCAAATTCGCCTCCATCGTCAGGCGCCGAGCTTGGCCTGAAAACAAAGCCTGCTGCTGCTGCTGCACATGAATGTGCAGCCGTGCGACTCTCACTGTTAACCCTCACCTTTTAATAACACGGGCTGTTTTTGTGTCTGTGATGCAGGAAACATTCAAATTAGTGTCTGAAAAAAGAGGGGGGGAAGAAAAATGACCTAAAAAAATGGGCAACAAGGGTTGGGGCCAAAAATTTCACTTACTACTTATGTAAACATAAGAGAGAGAAAAAGTTAATTAAGGCTTTTGAAAAATGCAAATATGTTACAATAACAAAAATAGGCCAGATTTGCATGTTAAAGTAAGAATATGCAGCTTTTTCTGAACAGTAGAAACAGTGACCTCTGTGGCCAGAACGGGTAATTACAGGATTCTGGTGCATTCAGCTCATAGACAGTATACAAAACATGGGTGTAGCAGTGATAATCTCACATGTGGTTCATTCTGGGCTGGCTTTTTTTGCTATACATACTTTTTTTTGAACAGGATATTATGATAACTGGACAAATTCATGTAGTTATATGAGAAAGCAAGCGAGTTTAGTCACCAGCCTGCTTTCCAAAACAGTATTAGTCAACCAAACACGCAGTTGCTGATAAGTCCAAATAACAGACTAATACTATAAGTCCTCACACTAAAACTGGACTGCAGACGTCTTAGACAGACCTAAAAAGCAAGCAATAACAGTCTAAAGTTGGGTATTTTAACACTGAAGCGTATGTAGACCTACTAACATCTACTGGAAGCTGCTTTCTCTCGTGACCTCTGTGAACACTCTCCTGCAGATTTTATAGATTCAGGAACTCATTTTGGTCAAATTAGTTTTGTTTTCTAATTATGGTAAGTAGGGATGGGTACCGGTTCTGACATAAACGGTAGTAACCAGACCGAAAAGCAGCGCACATTTCGGTGCTTTTTTTTCCTGAGATGTCATACACTTTGAATTCTAGCCAATCATTTTACGTTTCCAAGGATAGTAGGCGGGTCCAGGTACGTACGTTCTTTTAGAGCAGAGCTACAGATTAAAAATGTCCAAGGCGAAGCGGTCAAAGTCTGGCTGTACTTCACAGCAAAAGATGCAAACTCAGCAGCCTGCAACAAGTGCTTTAAGCTGATACTGTGATACTGTCAAAGGAGGTAACACCTCGAATCTGGCGACGCATAGCGTTTTTTTTAAAAGCCGAGAAATGCGCCGTATTTGATAGCTTGCTGCGAGACCTCACACCGAGCGCATCTACTGCGGGTGTGGTGCCTGTTATCGGACCCGGAGCAACATCCCCCAAAAACACGAAGAGGAGAGTCCTGGCCCCTAGCCCTGCCAGTGTAGCAGAAATGATGAGGATGATGATGCAGCAGCAGCCGTTCTTCTCTGCGTGAGTAGCTTAATGTTGTTCGAGTGTAATTTACGTTGAGTAGGCTAACCACGTTATTACATTAATGCATGTAAGGTGAACTAGCAAACATCATCATAGCTACATGCGGCTGTCTTCTTGTTTGATGGCAGATACTCCCTTCACCCTGGCCAAAAAGGCTAAAATGACCAAAGAAAAAGTGGAAAACAGCTGAACATGAGAGGATTTTGGACAAAGTTTGTGTTTTTTCCATTGTTTAAGCTTCCAGCCAAGAGTGATACCATATATGCCCCATAGCTGCAGAAAAGGCTAACATTGTTATCTTTTTACAAAAAAAACAGCTGAACATGAGAGGTTTTTGGACCAATTTTGTGTTCTCCATTCTTTAAGCACCGGTTTGAGCACCGTTCAAGCACCGGCACCGTTTCAAAAGTACCGGTTTGGTACTGGTATCAGATAAAACCTAAATGATACCCATCCCTATTGGTAAGCTTAGCTCCATCTTTTATTATGCATATATTTCATGAGCCAGCCTCAAGTGGTCATTTGGAGAACTGCAGCTTTTAGGGTTGTGAGTTAGCTTCATTTCTGAGCTCATCAGCTGCTCATACAACAGATGAAATCATTTTCTTAGTACAAACCACAAATTTACTGTTAACACACCCACTCAGTGTTACGTGTGCTTCAGCAGAATAAAACCCATTTGTTTGCACAATAGCAGCTTCCTTTGTACACTTTATACTCCTAACTTTAGGAAATATTCAATCACAATCACTGACAGTAATGAAGGCAATGCAAATCCTGCACTAAGAACCACTTTAGCACACGTTATAATAAAGAGAAGAAGCCAGTGTAGAAGTTATTTGATCGGTTGAGGAAGGGAGATCTTTTTATCAACAAATCCAGAAATGCACATAACATGTGTGTGTGATATATGATGTTAATATGTTCTTCTGCTGCTGTTACAGTACCACCGTGTTTCCCCTGCATGGTAGACTTTTGGATTTATGGCCGCAGCACCGCGCTGTATTCACAGAGTGCCCCTGAGCCCATGCAGTGATTTGCACCTCAGAATCAGATGTGTTTATAATGCAGATTGCAGATTACAATATTGAAAATGAAATTGTTTTCAGCCTCGTCCCTTGCGTACAGAGATCTCTCTTGATGCTCTTAATCTTTTCATCATCTATGGTACATAACAGAACGAAATTGCCAAATTCTTTGCAGCATTTTCCTGAGATACATTATCATCTTCCCCTTCTTCCCTTCTAAAGACTGAGCCTCTCTAGGATACTTTTTATGTATCCAGTCATGCTGCTGACTTCTTGCCAGTGACCTAATTATTTGTGAGATGTTTGGACTGATGTTTTTTAAGCTTTGAACAATTTTTACAATCTTGTTTTGACCATTTCTTAGGTTTGACTTCTGATTTACTGCCGCTGTACTATTCTTCTGTCAAACATGGGGTTTAATTTGCAGCGATTTAAGGGGTCGTGCTTCTGAATGAGAGTTTATGCTCCAAACTGCACCAGTTTTTCCTCAGTTTTCCGTACGTTACATGTTATTTGGTTCCAGTTATTTGAATCGTGCTTGTCAAGGCCACATTTACTTCCAAAATGTTTTTATACTGGAGCCGAAAAGTTTGAAGACTTTACATGCTGTGATTTGGGATCTGTTGAAAAAGTTTCCTGCATGCACACAGACTTTTCTGTCAATATACAAAGAGGGCAGAACTGGAGAGTTATAGGCAAGGACAGATCATGTAAATATTGACTGAATATTAAACAACAGGCTCACTTCTCAGTGAAACAAGGGAGAGGAAATGAGTCGAGAGAAATCACAGCATTTGGCTAAGCTCACACTGGTAAGCAGACGGAAGAAACCAGTCACGGGAAGAACAGTCGGACATTTGTAACGTTATAATAATACGGATAAAAAAGATAATATGAAGATATTTTACTTGCTGACAGCGTGTTGAGAACAGTGTTTGCAGGTGGTGAAGGACACTGACCGGTGCGGTCGTGGTGGCGGGCGTGCTGTTGTCAGTGCCGGCCGGCTCGCTGTGCGTCTGTGTGGGCGTGTAGAGGGTCATGGCGTGCTCGGGCACCCGGCTCTGCCCGGTGTAGTCCTGCGTCGGGAGCGGGTGAGGTGCCGCAAACTCTGCGGGAATGCCATTCTGTGGGGGAGGCGGGTACTGGGCTGGGGTGTACGGCTGGGCCATCGCTTCTGGGGGGTTGGTGGCCTCTTGGTTACCCTGTGGAAAACGCACAGCAGGAGGCGGGTGTTAGAACTACGGTTAAAATTAAACTTAAAGTAGGTTGTTTGACTTGTAAAACCAGCATGAAAGAAGCGCAAAGATCCCTGGTGTGATATGGAAGGCAACCAGGGAGAGATGTCCTGCACACCAACTAAGTCGGGGGGAAACAGCCATCATATCACATCTCAGCTCATATTAGAGAAATCCTTGATCTTCTCTAATGAACACAGTTTATGTTGTAGAGCATGGCTTGCTGTTGGAGGGGCAAGAGTCATGGGGAATCTCAATTGCACTTGTGGCAAAGCACAGGAGGAAAGATCAATTAATTGATAAAATTTTGATTAGGGCCTTTGATTTCAATGACAGGTCTGTTAAACCAGCAGCTGCTCCCTCTCCAAGCTCCACTTTCATACTTTTTGCTTTATGAGCTCTCCTGCTCTTCGCCACCCCCGTCTTTGTTTCTGTCTCCGGTTATCGTGTGGACTTTTTTAAAGAGTTTTAGAAAGATTACTTTTCTCTAATTCTGTTTCTGCCGCCTTGAAATTTCAGATTCAGGCAGTTTTATTTTCGAGGCTTGCACGGCCTCTGGCTAAATAAACGGAATAAATCTGCAGAAATCTTCTTTAAATTACGAAAAACCGTGAGCAGAGAAAAACAATGTGAACAAGGATTTGTTTGCACCTTTTTGTACTTTTAGTCAGTACAGACATGTCTCTGTCAGTAGTGTTTTTCATAAACTGTAGATAAAAGATGGATGTAGTTACCCGTGGCGCCGACTGTTTTACTGTTTGGTAATACTTGTATCACAGCCCAGGACTAAGGGTGTAATTAAATAGAATTTCAAAGTATTTTATTTGAAAATGCAATAAAATTATTACCTATACCAATACTGAAAGATATTGATGCTAAAATCAGACACCGAGTCAGAATTTTACAGTAAAAGAAGAAATAAATATGTTGTAAGTAATTTTATGTAATTTTACGTACGTTGGCTTTACTCTTTAGGGCAGATTTTTATATCTTTATTTAATTTTCTTCATGATAATGTGCACGACCAAAGCTTTATTTGACTAATATAAATGTGACCGTTCTCCTTTACCAGCTTACAATACAAAAATAAATACTATAAATACTTGCAGGCCTACAGTATGTGACCTCATAATTATGAGCCAGGTGGAAGTTTCTTTTCTTTTACAGTCACTGTTCGAACATAACTTTGAAAAACAGCGTCTGAAGAGTACAGTATACTTTACATGTAAGATAGTACTGTTATAGTATTGTTTGTTTTTCTGCAAAATTGCAGACACATTACACAGTACTTAAAATCACTAACAGTATAACTGTGCCTCCTTCCCCTCAGGCGACACTTAAATTTACTAACAAACTGCTGACAGGACTTTCTTTCTCTCCTGTAGAAATCTGACTTGTTACCCTCTGGTGCACCTGCCTTTAAGGATGGCGACACAAATATGTAATTTTAAATAAAATACCTTGAAATTCAGTTTTTGATACAGGGTACTTACAGTCTTAGTCACTGAACGTAATCTAAGGTGTTGCCTACTGTTTTCTGAGCATTTCTTCTGTTGGTCTTGGTTTTTTGAAACTGGACATCACAAGCTATGAGTGGATCTGACTGAGAAACCACAAACTCTGCGCTCTGGTACAGTAGCTACTTGTGAATCACCCAGTTGGCCAACCTCAAAACAGACTTGATTTATTGCTGCATATCAATAAAATGGGAAGAACGCAGGTTTCTGGCATTTTTCAGACCCAGAAACAACCTTATGTTATGGATGTTCTACATCTACTCAACACCCAATGAACACGCTCGTGCTTTAAGACAGTCGAGACCTGGATGTCGATGCTTCATCTTTAAAAGACAAAAAAAAAAGGAAATTGCACCGAATAATCTCATGCACTGAAATCCACAAATAAAGGTTATCACTTTGAGTTTTTAGACAGTTGCACAGTTGTACTCTATGATCATAAAACAATTGCAGCAACACTGAAATGTAGGCCTACGTTTTCTCGACTGACCACAAACTAATAAGAGAATTTCTGAGGAACTGGACCGAGAATCGATTACGTCTGTGTTTGTGAAGTCTTACAAAGGTAAGGGTGAGCCGGCTGAGTCCGATGGAGATATACTCATATATATATAAAGTTGCAGAGCCCTGTCACTAGCAGCACGCGCCCTTTGTATAACTCTGATCCATCCATATGCTTCCTGCTCGGTTTGCGCTGTGTTCCACGTGTATTTTGTAGTCTCTGCTCCTGACTTAAGTGATAGATGGCTCTTTGCAATGAAGCAGTTTCACAGACCCTTTGTCTCGTATGGATGCTTGAGATGATGAGCTGCAGAAATAATGGACTTTTCTGGCTGGTGCACATTGTTAAACTCGGTAATGGCTGGACTACAGAAGTGCGTGTCTTATTGTTACGAAGCACCGAGGTCTGCGAATCCAGACTAATGAGCAGAACGGTGAGATCAGTGCTGCTGGAGCGGATATCCATCCCAACATTAAAAAACACAGAGGGAAAAGGTGAGACAATAACGCCGAAATCCAATAACACCCCCTGCAAATACCCTCAATCAAATTTAAAGATACAGATCATGCGAGCTCGACGCATAAGTCTCTCGATAAGAAAGGAGGCAAAAAAGCACCAGAAGTAAGTCTTTATGATTGGAGAAAAACAATAACGGTAAACAGATCGAGAAGTTTCGGTCTCTTTCTTGACAAGCTGACTAGGGATGGTGTGATGGTAGATGTGTTTTCTTCCTCCTTGCTACTCGGCCTCCTTCTGTAGATTTCCAAAAAAAAAAAAAAAAAAAAAAACCCTCTCTGGGCAGGAGGAGCCTGCGGTTTTAATGAGAGAGCCGAGCAACACTATGCTGTAAATGTAGTGGAAATAATTCTGCTCTGACGTGTTGGCAAACAAACCCCGGCCTAAACTGCGCTCTGCCAATTAAGGAAATGCTCCATTATCTAAATGAAAAAAGAGAGGAGCCTTGAGAGAGCCGAAGGATTGACCAGCCTCCTGCAGCCTGCCAGGCCCAAAGGCTGCTCCCACTGTAGGAGTGAACCCTCACTCCTGCCTGACCTAATCCGCCCTTCTCTTTTTCATTACGCTATATTTCTATCTCTGTCTCTCCCTCGATCCCCCACCCCTCCCCCCTTTCCCTTTTATGCTCATCTCTTCCTCCCTCCTCTCTTTTTATGCAGAAAGTTTTTTAATCTCTACCCCTGTGCTCTACTTTTCCTCTCCCTCCAGTCATGGCATTATATAACACACTTGCATTGCAGGGCATCCTAATTCAAGGAAGCTCTTGATGTTGGCAATTTTCAACTTCTAAGCACCCATTTTAAAGGAGAATGGGGTTGGTTACCTAAAAAAAAGAAAAAAAGAGGATGCACCTCCTGGTATGACAGCTGAATGTACTACCAGATCCTCTGTCCTCCTTTTAACCAGCCCGTGCAAGCTGTCGACACGTCAACAGTCCGGCAGAGACAGGAAGCTCGGAAACAAGGAGGTGCTGTGTTTGTACATCAAACGCCGTCCGTGTCATTAAAGGGATCAAAGCTTGGGCTCCGTCTTTTATTTTAGCTACTGTCGGGACTTGTATCCCGATCTGTGTTTTTAAGAATTTACCAAATGCAATTTAAGTGTCCGCTGTCACGATCGGGAAAGCGTCGTCGTGTAAAGATTAGATCCACGGCTTAAGGACAAATCTTTGCTCCTGTTTTTTCTTTTGTAGGAAACCTCATTATGCTCCTTGGGTTACTTGTGCTTTAATCCAGTATATGGTGGCACCTTTAGGCTGTTAGAATAAAACACTGAGTCCTCATTAGTTTTCAATGAGATGCCTGCATTGGCACAGGAGAGGCTGCAGCAATATGCAGAGGCATGCGGCAAAAAGGTTGTGCCACACTACAATGCAGCGCCACACTCACTGAATCGCAGCCAATCGGGTGTTTGCACCGGATCACATTTTGTTTGTTTTTGCGTACGACGTGCGCGTTTTACTCGGAGTAATTGCAATGATTGCAGAAACCTTAAGAGAGGCCACAGTTTGGTGCTTATGAACGAGCGCGGTCAGCAAAATGAACGAAATCCCAAAAAACCTCAAGTCAAGAAGACTCTCCAGGAAGTAGGCGTGTCCTCGACAGAGTCGAGAGACGCTTTCATGCATGTAGATGAGCTCAGGTCGGAGTCCACTGGGAACGTTTAGGAACATAGTTCCAGCTGAATGTGTGCATGAGCGAGGGAACAAGAAGAGCACGAGGAAGGAGAGGAAGCGCTCATTATCCCAAGCAAACCGCATCATCTGTCAAACATGGTGGCGATGCACGCAAACGCAAATCCTTACAGGTCTGACTGCGTTACTCAAACTCCCCCCCCACCGATGCTACGTTCCTTCGGGTCCCCCACGTGAACAGGTGGGTTCTCTTAATTTACTATTAGTTGATCGATAAAGCAAGAAAAATGACGCTCTACACGCTGAAAAGAAAATTGAAGGTAAAAAATATTGTTGTTCTTGTCTGCCATTAATAACAATTAGATGCCAATCCAGCAGAGTGGTACATGCAGCAGCGTCCTGGAAGCCTGAAAACAAATTACGTTCAGCTTAAACCGTTTAGGTAACTACGCTGGAACAAACATGACAGAGTGCCTAAGATTTGGAAAGTCGGTGTTTCTTAAAGTGATATTCTGAATGTAGGCAAATCACTTTGTGTGGACTATGGCATTAATCAGCAGGTGCTGACTGTATTTCTACAGCTTATTTGCTGCGGATCCTCCTGCTCCTGAAATAAAACTCTTCCTTAACAACATGACATTTTTTTAAAGTTCAGTATACTCTTTCTGCGAGAGGAGCTTCTGGTTTTAGTTTCTTGTTTGTTATTTCCTTGGCTATTTACTTGACAGTTCCTAAGTTTAGGGACATTTTTTCCCCTTTCTCGCGCTTTAGTGCTGCGTTAGCCGCGACACGTTCCGCTAAACTTGTTAAACTATCATCTGCCTTAAAGTGTTCCTCTGAGCTGGGGACGCAATCTGAATCGTTGCATTCACAGATCACACAGGCCAGTGTATATGTGTCAGGTCTGCTGCCATTTGAGCTTTAAACAAGTGCGAAGGACTGAGACGGAGCCAAGTGACACACAAACAGCGCATCAGCCCGGAGCTCGGGATCTGCGAAAGAAAACTACTAAAGTGCTGTAGCACCACGTCGCTGCCATTTCAAAGGGCAGCAAGGCAAAAGCAAGGAGGCGGAGAGAACAGGGCTCATTAGTGAAACACAAAGTAGCGCTGGCTCTCGTATGATCTTCGCCTTCCTCTGATGTAAGTGACAAACGAGTTATTCGACTGGAAATGAACTGGGAGAAGAAGAAAGGCCCACGCAAATCAGGGGAGTTGTGCTCGTCCCAGCGCGACCGCACGCCCTTTCGGCTGGGGCCGAGCGGACCCCGGCAAACGTCCACGGCGCCTAATGAAAAGTCATCCGTGACAAACCGGGCAGGTACGCAGCACATCCCTCTCCCTCCTGTTCGTTATGGCTCCGAATGAGCGCTTGTTAGACCGGGATCCCGGTGAGTGTTTCTCTACCTGCAGGCCTGTTTATGAGAAAAGACCAGGTCCCTTTGCGACACTTTAATGCCCTCCCCACATGGCCTCCAGCCATGAGCCGCCTAAACCTCATCTCCACGGGCACGGCGATGAAGAATAAAGGCAACCGGAGAGAGCGGCCTTTATCGATCTCCCATCCTTTCCATTCCTCTTTCCCCCATCTCTCCTTTCACCCTTTCTACTCCTATTACTGAAGAGCACAATAAAAAACACTATGTCTTATCTTAAGCACTCTCCTCGTGTAAAATTGGATTGGAAACCCTTACTTAAGGAGATCACTTCTGGAGCGGAGTTTTGTTTTTACAGTCAGCATAAGGAGCCAAAGGGGTCAGAGGGAGGCCTGGTGGCGATGCCCACCGCCGAGGCTGTCAGTCTGGCACAAAATCCCATTGCGCGGTGCTCAGAAAGCTAGAGACGAGAGGCTTTCGCTGTTAACCCCGGTGTGGACGGTCAAGGCTATATTCCATCTCAGCAGGTACAAGAGCTTGGCCGCTCGCCAGCTACCCGTGATCCTCTTTAGCGGCACTCGCAGGGACGGTGTTGAGAGGCCGAGAGGAGACGGGCTGTGCAAATACAGGAGCTGTTAGGAGGAACTCATAACGGCAGAGTGCTGCTCTGACTCATACGTGCGATGGAGGGTCAAAGAGCAGCGCGGAGGCAAAATACGGCGGGCGACTAATTGCGTTGCATTGAATCCGGAGGGAAATCACTCAAATGGGAGCGGGCTGATCAATCTCAGCGATAGGAGCCGTGATGGAGTGGGCAGCTTTATGGCTTCAGCTCCGTCACACACAGCCTGGATCATTTTTCAGCAGATGCCTTTCTACTTTACTGGCTTCCTACTGTACTACGCTAATAGTCTAAAGAAGCAAGAAATGTTCCTCCCCACTCTATACATTAAGCAATTCAAGTAGATTTATGAAGAGCTCGGCAGCGCTTTTGCATAACCCAAACAGCGTGAATACTTAACACACAGCTCTGCTGCCTCATTCCTTCACGGAAAACATACACAAGCAACTTTTCTTTGTCAGATTACAGATGACATAACATTTTTTAAAGCGAACCTTAAAGCTTTTCGGTGCCTGAAAATGGTTCCTGTGCCATCTAAAAGCTCATGCGCCGAGCATTCCTCTCTAGAAAGATGCTCATTTGCTTTTAATGACTGGCTCACGGTGACAGTGGCAAACTTGTGACAAATCCCACGCGGCCGTCACGGCACGAACCCGAGCGCGGTTTGTCGTGAGAAGCGAAACGCAGCTCGGCGGAGGCCGATCGGTTGATGCAACACAAACGAAACACTGAGTGGTTTTCAGCCAGCTGCATGAAAGCCTCTTGTCGTCCCCCCGCTCTGCCGCTGATGCTCGGTTAATTGTAGCCCCGCTCGCAGACAGTCAGGCAGGCAGGCGAAAAGACGGCCTGAGATGATTTCCACAGGCAACTGGCATTCATTTTGTCTCGAAGGCGCATAAATAAAGGCTGTCTAGCTGGGTCCATTTTAATTAGATGAGCCACATGATCTTACTCCAAGTTTCTCTGTTAACACTCACCAGAGGCTGCGGCATGTGTTAATTACAACCACATGCCACACACTGAATCCAAGGTGTGCTGGAAAGGAGAAGCTAAGACGAGGTAAACAACAACAACAACAAAACACCTTCAGCAGAGCTTCTCGTGATGAGGTACGTATTTGGTGCAATGGCTATTCCCCTCCCCCAAGTCAACCAATTACAGCGAGCGGGAGAGAGAGTGAGGGAGAGAGCGAGCGGGGAGATTGCAGAAGCAGCCCAATTTAATGCAGATTCACATCACACCCCCAGCACAGCCAAACCCTGGTCCTCCTCACAACTACAGTAGGTTTATGATTTCAAATGGGCTGGGGAGTGGGTTATTGTTTTGTCTCACATTTCCTCCCCTGCAAACTCCCATCTTCCCATTTTTCCATCTCATTTGTGCAAAAATCAATTCGCGAAAATAAACACTCGGCTTCCTCGCCCCGTGTCCGAGTCAATTTAGATTTTGCGCGCACTCCTGCCGCGCTTTTCCGAGAGCCTTAATCGTTTTCACGTGTCACATATGTTTCATCCGCTCTAACATGATTTTTCCTTGTTATTGGGAGCACTTATTTGCTCCACGGCCTCGGATGAAGGTATTAGAAGGAGAGTTCATTTTCCCCAATCCCTTGCTGATTTCTTCATTACATTGCAGCGGTGGCGCCGCACGCAGAGCCCGCACCGAGATGGGACTGCTCTTAGCGGTGCGACTGCGAGCGTTACTGTACCTCAGAGACGCCGGAGCGCCACTTAATAAACAGAGTAGACAGAGGATCACTTTGAACTCCTGTGACATGTAATGAACCTGTCTGCCGCAGCCACGGCGCTGTCTGGGCTCGGGCGCTGCGTGGTAAAAATGCAGATAAATAAAAAAAGAGAGAGGAAGGACCAAATAAGCCCGGAGGCCCTGTGAAAAAGCCATCAGTTACACATGGTTAGACTCGGAGCGTTTTGCCAACGCCGTAAGAGGAGATAATTGTCTGTTTCAGTGCCGTTGCCGCTTTTGTTGCATAACAGATATTTACATCTGGGACTAATTACTCCGCACTGGGTGTCAAAATTTGGATTAACTTCTGGGATTCGTCAAAGTTTTGTGTTTAGACTCGTTTATTTTAACGGGGAGCAGACAGTGTGCCCGTTTGACCTCGTCAGAAACGCGCCAAAGAACTTTTTCTTTTTTTGTTCTTTTAAAGTTGTCAGAACAAAGTGAAATCGACGTACATATTCCATTACTGAACAGCTGCTTGGAGATTGCAATTGATCACCGAAGGTAAAGACCTGAACCGAATGAAAACCGATAACTGAACGGCGGGATGTTCTGTCATTCTGGTCATACAAACCCGCAAATCAATCGTCACGCCAGGGGTTGCTCTTCAGACTGCAGATGAGCGTTTTTCCAGATTCTAGTGGGGATAGAAACGCCAACATTGGTTTGATTGTCATGTTAATTCACTACCTTTTTTAATTTTTTTCCATTCTCGCAGGCAGGGGTTATGATAGCGGGGCCAGAGTTCCTCGTGAGGACAAAATGCCATTACTTAAGCATGCAGGAATCTCGACATGACATTCCTTGACCGCTGTGACAATGGCAAACATATGCAAATGAAGGAGAGCGCCACTGTCATTATGACCCTGTCACGGAGACGCTGACACCTCCCCGTGGACCCCAAGCATGTTAGGAAAAGGGGGAGATAAACAGCTGAATTCTGGGAGGAGAACAGGTGTAACGGCGTCTCTCGTGTTATCTCTTTATTCCCTTTGCTCTGCTGCGATTCCCGTCGTATTTGCATATCGTTCCAGCTTCCGCTGGCCTATTTGCCTCGTTGAATCCTTCGCTCTCCTTTTTTTTTGTCTTTGCTCTGCACTGGAAGGAGGGACAGGTTTACATGAGCGGGATTCTTTGAAGTGAAAAAGCCGACTACTCCCCGCTGTAGCCAAAGCTCATCTAATCAGGGGCTAATTCCAGTTATTAAGATTTGAGAGATAACTTTGATTCATCACAGTCCATCTACCCCGATCGGTTAATCACTGTCGCGCTAAGCTCTTTTTTAGTCATCCTTTTGTTTCCACTCCCTCTGGCGTGCAGAGAGAGAGAGGGGGATAGAAGAGAAGGAAAAGGGAGAAGATATTAACAATATTAATGACCCGTGATTCTCGTCTCCTTAATGAGAAGGGTTATTAACTATGATTATCCATGATGAAATGGTGGTAATTCTTGAAAGCTTGAGAAAACTTGTACAATCACTTGTCTGCTGATTTGCTCCTGTGATGTTTAAGAAAGAGAAAAGGTGAGTGTGGTGAGAGAGAGGAGTCGGAGGATAAAGAGGCGGGGGTAACTCGGGGAAACAGCGATGCTCGCAGCGGGAAGCTGGGAGGCAGGCGTCTCCAGTCCCGCCGCCGCTGCATTTCGCAGAGTTAAAATCTGTCGTCTTCAGAGAGATGAATCCAAACTCTGAAGTCATTCCCCCTCTTTAAAACCCTCGTCGCCTCGACGTCTCTCCTGATTCCTCTGCTGGTGGCTAACGAGTGGGCCAGCACATGCAGCCAGTCGCCCATCTGCCGGTTGACACTGCTGAATGGCTGTTTGAACACCTATGCCACTCTCGCAGATCCCTGATGCAGCATTTCCCTCGCTCGCCTCTTTTTTTTAATTCCAATTATAGGAAGTTGCATGCCTGTGGAGTCCCTGTCGGCTCCATATGATTCCCTCAACGGAGAGGGGGGTTGCGTGGTAGGGGGTGCTGTCTGGTGAATCATTGATGTGCAGTCAGACTGTTTCATTGCAGATCTGTGTGCGTGTGTGCATATGGGGGAAGAAAGGGGTTAGCAGCAGACAGATAACAATCCTGAATTATGCATGTCTGTCCCTTGTGAGGAGTCGAGGTGGCGGGGAGGGGGCTGGCGACGGGAACGAGCTACACTCTCTCTCATCCCCGGGGACAAATTTGGATAGGAAAGAGCTCGGTGCGGAAAAGTTGGGACCGCCGTGAGCTCCACCTGACCGATTCAGACGCCTCTCTTTAGCTCGACGAACTCTTCAAACTGTGATGGCTGCCGTCTCGTAGGCGCGGGATGCCCGGGAAATGAGTTCGGGAAACAGCGTGCTCTCTGGCAAAACTGCTAACAGGACAGAGCAGCAGATTTCCCAACTTATTTGTTAGATATTTTTTAAAGGCATCTTTGGGAATTCAAGCATGGGCCATGTGGAAACACTCACCTTCCCTAAATTACACTGTGTCACAGAAACACCTGCTGGGCCCATTTTAGATAATAATCCCATTTCTACATGCCAGTACAGCTCTCACACTGGAGAAATTGGATTGTTTGCATTACTGACCTGTGGAGCAAGGCAGTCTGGGAAAAGCAACAGCCTTGAGGCTTTATTAGATTCGGCCGGTCTTTCATAAACAAAAACCTTGCTTTTGAAAAAGGTACAAAAAAAATAAAAAAATCTACTAAATGTGGGTAAGCGAGCACTTTGTGGACACACTCCATTTATTTTCTCCAATTAAATCTCTTTAATTGGATTGAGGGCTGGCACCTGGTTTACACTCTGTCAACCACGCAATCCACAATAATTGATGCCAGAGCCGAGGTGTCTGTGTGCGCGTGGGATGTGTGGCGATGGGGGAGGGATTCAGAGCATGTCTCACTACTCCACAATTTCACTCTGATCAATTTATCAATGGCCCGCCTCGCTGTCCGCCAGCGTCCACTGCACTGAGATGGGGAATGCCTTAACGCTTTAGTGTGCAAGCCAACACACACACACACACACACACACACACACACACACACACACACACACACACACACACACACACACACACACACACTAGCAGTGCTGGAGGAAGCAGACATGCAGCAGCAATACTACAATGTATAAAAAAAAAAAAAATCAATATAAGAACATTATCTAAGAATGCGCTGTATTAAAAAGCACACAAAAGAAAAGTGGACACTTTGTTACTGACGCCTTAATGTGTAACCATCGTTTAACCCTGAAGCTAAAATGGGCTGTTTTAACATGTTTTGGTAATACAGTGCACCATCTCCAAATGAAAGTTATCCTTTTTCTCAGGAAGAAAGGGCATTATCGTAGGTGGCGAGTTTGCATTTAGAATTTAAATAGCTGGTGACAAAGAGGATGCAGATTTTACAGTAGATTTGTTTACTTGCCGTCCATTGCTTTGGGTTTTAAAGCCGGTACGAGTGCTGCAGATCACAGCATCACCTTGAGGAGCACGTGACTTCAGGAGGATCGTAATAGGGCAGCTCGGTCGGCTGCGTCTCAGCGGGTTAATTCTGCAGATGTTTCAGGTGGAGCTCATTTAAGTACTTTACCATCAGGTAATTAAAGCTTTAACGGTGCATAATGCGTCATAATCTGATGATATGTTTTTATGTAGTAGCTTATGTTTTGTATTGTTCTCGCCATCATTCCAAAGTGAGCAGTTTGTTAAAGGGAGCGTGCGACCTGTGGCCGCCACGCTGCACAGCTTCCATCAAAATTAGATTTTTATTATTTTTACATAGATTATAAAGTGATCAAAATAAATTAGAATGCATGTACGTTAATATGCAGATACGAGCTTTGTTTTTAGTCATTATAATAAAGTACTTACTGAGGTATTAATCTGCATGAATCTCTACCTGTAATAACTGTTTTGTAAATCGGTCATAAGCAATAAAACTCACTCTGGAGGCGTTACAGTTACAACTTTAATGTGCTACGTTTCAAACTGTTGGTGAATTAGCTATGAGCGAGGCCGAACACGCTTTAACTTGAACCTAATTAAGAGTTAGTCGGCTGTTTTTAAAAGGTGCGATTTTATGTTTTGTTACATATGAACAGACCACAACATGAAGTGTAATTACAATGAAACTGGTGTTTTTTCCCCTTGTTTTCTGTCATGTATGAATTAATTAATATTGAACATAGTTTCAAATATGATAACGTCAGCTTATTATTAATACAAACTGCTGCGTGTATTTTTTTGTCCATAAAGGGAGACGAGCTACAACAGCTGGTTTGCTCTGTTGGTGAATGAACTGAAGGCCGGGTATAAGATAAAAGAGGATTAATTTGAACTGTGAGTCGTGTAAAGCTACTGTGGTACAGTTAGAGAATAAAAAGAAACGTGGACTGGGAAATAGTCTTCTTTGAGTTCATAATCCATGTACCACAGCTTCCTTTCTTACTAACAGAACGCCACAGAGGACGATGTCTGTTGTACGTCAGTATCACGTTTATAAGCATTTATAAGACTACACACACACACACACACACACACACACACATATATATATATATATATGTGTGTGTGTGTGTGTGTGTGTGTGTGTGTGTGTGTGTGTGTGTGTGTGTGTGTGTGTGTGTGTAGTCTTACACAATGGTCTGTAGCATGTGAGCTACTAACTGATGTTGTCACAAACATGTAGTGGAGTACAGTCACATTTCTCACTCACTATGTGTTAACAGACCTCTCTGCATTGAATCATATCTGTTATTAATCTCTGTCTCTCTTCCACAGCATGTCTTCATCCTGTCTTCCTTCTCTCACCCCAACCATTCACAGCAGATGGCCCCGCCCCTCCCTGAGCCTGGTTCTGCCGGAGGTTTCTTCCTGTTAAAAGGGAGTTTTTCCTTCCCACTGTCGCCGAAGTGCTTGCTCATAGGGGGTCATATGATTGTTGGGTTTTTCTCTGTATGTATTATTGTAGAGCCTACCTTACAATATAAGGCCTCGAGGAGACTGTTGTTGTGATTTGGCGCTGTATAAATGAAACTGAACTGAATTGAGTAAAAAAATATTTTCCTCTGAAATAAAGTGAATTAAGTGAAGTAGCATAAAATGGAACTGAGTAGAGTACCTTAAATCGTTACTCCAGCCCTTACCCTGTCCATGTGCAGGCTACTTTCCACCGCTGTACATAAACATAATGAAAACCACACGCTCTCATATAAAGGGCCTGCTTCAAGGCTCAAACACATGCTAATGCCACAGATTTACATACATGGTTGCGAGCTGTGGAAACACACGTGATTATGCACACCTACAGAACTCGGATCCACTCCTGAATGCAAATGCAGGCGTGGAATACAAATGGTGCGCGCCCACGTGTGGGAATGCGCAGACGTACAAATCCAGGAGATGCATCACGACGCTCTGACAGCACCTTTAAGACACTTTGAGAAACGCCCGGCTGCTGAATACGGAGCGCCGCCGCCGCCGCCACTGCCGTACAAATGAAGAGAGGCAGAGACAGAGCGAGAGGGAGGCCAAGGGAGACCCGACACAGTAAATAAAAATACAATTTCCTCCAGTGACATGCCCATTCTGTTGGAAGCCTGACTCTAATTATTCTAAGCACTTTGAGGGATGGCTTTCCACTGCATTAATCTACACATCCCACCAGCCCATCCACAGTCGATGCACTTTTAACTACCTAAGGACGCTCTGAAACTCTTCCTGAAACCTCGGGAGGAGGAGATTGACTTTGTACAGTGATCGGGTAAGGTGCTTTGCCTGACTGAATCTTTCTCTAAATCTCCCAGCACAACACCGTGCAACAATTTTCATTTTCAATTTCAAACTGCGCCTCTCCCTCTCTCTCTTAAAAAAAAAAAAAAAAAGGAGAAAAGATCAGATTCGAAGGGGGAACGTACGCGGCGCCGTGCGGCTCAAAATAAGTTGGCGAATTCTCATTACGGGGCTTGTGCGGTTTTGTGGTTGTTTTCCTCGGGGCAGGAAAGCACTCACAGCTCATTTGGAACTGAGATGAATTGATAAATCACCAGGGACCATCAATCAATCAATGAGCTTATCAGTACTCGCTGGTTGAGACTCCTCCCACTGCGAGAGGCCATTTTTGGTAGGAATATGTTGGGCAAATGGGCTTTTAACATAATAGCTCTGTCCACTTGTGCTGAGTGCAAGATTGATGCCGTGCAATGTTTACATGTTGACACAAGCAGTAATAGTGATGCACAGCAGGTCCTGTGTTTACATGTAAAATAATCTCCACACACACACACACATACACTTAGACATACTGTAATATGAAAGAGTGCTCACATTCTGGTCGTGTTTATCAAAATCTAAACAAGATCAAACCATCTTTGAACGGCTGTGCTCTCTGATCGAGCCTGAACGTTTGGCTTTGCTGCGCTGCAATATCTTCTCTTTATAAACATCTGCCCCCTCAGCGGAGCGAGAGAGAAATCTAGCTTTCCTAATTATTCACCACTCTTTTTTAAGTAGAAAGTTTGTAATAACAGGAATCCCAGCAGCTATTTTTTTTTTGCCTCTGAACTGACACAGAGGCCAAACTGCAGAGTGATATTTCCAGCTTCTCCCATCATTTAAAAGAAAAATGCACAAAATGCAGAACACGAAGGAGGCTGCAATAAAGAGCGCTGCAGCTACTCTTAAACATAAGCATGCTGATATTTTTAAATGCAATGCAATGACTGTAACTGCATTACATCGCCTCTGTCAGTGCGCCCCAGGGTGGCTGTGGCTATAATGTAGCTGCCATCACCAGTGTGTGGATGGGTGGATGACTGGATGTAAAGCGCTATACAAATACAGACCATTTACCATAATTCACTCTGTCTCCTGTTCACACACACTTTCCTAGGAAGATGTGTATTAATCCGCCGCTGATTATCGTCCCAAACCGATGCAACATTTAGCACTAAAAAGTGCAGTTTAGTGAAATGAAGCCAGAAAAAGTGAAGAAAACAAACCTTTAAGTTGCTGTGTTCTTATATGGCATCTCATTCAAACACCTTTCATTAAGTGTATGCCTTCAAATCTCTTAGAGATACTTTTTTTTTTTATCAGTGGGAGCAGGAACCTGAAATTTAGAGTGAAAATTCCTCTGCTGAATATAATTCCTCACACTGGCTGCGAGCGCCTAGTGTTGGCAGGTAAATTAACTTTCCTCCAAGTTACCATCTCCAACCCACGTGCCCTTCAGCAAAGCACTTATCCCCTAACCGAGCTGCTTGCTAAGCCATCAGCGGAAAACCGAGACTGCAGCGAGAGTTAACATGCGCCAGTGTGTGAGAGCACCGCAGGGCGATGCCTAGAAAAGAGGTTGCACACTCAGCAAACATGGGTCGAATAGGGGGAGAGAAAAGAAAGTAATGAATGAATAAACAAGCAGCCAAAGAATTAAATAAATAAAGTTGTCATGTTTTTATTCAGAGGGAACTTACTACAGTTGAGGACAAAGTGTGAGGAATTTGCTCCTAAAACCAGTGGCTTACAAACATTGATTTAAATTATGGAAAAAGAGGCAGCTGCATTCTTCTTTATTCAGCCACCCAATCAAGGATTTGAGACTTTGAAAAATGCCAGAAATCAGAAAGCGAAACGCTTTCAAAAGGAAGATAATGCGTCGCTTGTGTGCGGCTCTGCATCCGCATGAAAGAGCTAACTGCGCCGTAATGAAAGAACGTGACGTGCGACAGAAGGACGGTAAAGAGAAAGTGTCCAAACACTCAACTGTTGTGATCCATTCACGACAGCCTGACTGCTACAGACACGATGATGGACAAGGTAATAAATGGCTCTGCGTGAGATGCTTTGTGGTGCGGCGTATAATAACTGCTTGTTTTTGCCTATAATGCTGATGAAAAGAAGGCACAGAGCCCAGTGAGAAGGAGAAACTGCTCACGGCACAGTGATCGATCCTGCTAATTCCAAGTTTTAGAAAACACGTAAAAGTTTAATGCAAATGGAGAAAAAGAAAAGAAATTCTAGGCCAAATTACCAGACAGAACCACTTATGCTGTGATGCTTTTTCTATACTGCAGAAGCTTGTCAAGTATCCACTTATATCGCAAAGGGTTTTTAAGGAGCGCCGTTACCCTCGCCGAGGCCACACAAGCCTCTTTAAGGCGACGGTTTGCGCTGAAATCAAACTTACACGTTTGTCCTCCAGCCTGTAGAGCTGTTTATGCATCTGGAGTGTTTCAGCACAAGATAAGATAAGATAACCTTTATTAGTCCCACACGTGTCTTGGTGATATTGGCTGTTGCATTCGAATTAAAGAAAACTACGGGAAACCTGGCAGCGACGTTTCGATTTCCAGAAATCACGATCGGGTTACACAAAGGACGGAAGCACAAATCTACCCGCGACGAGAGATTTGTGCTCGTGAGGTGAACGTAAGTGACTGGCGAATGTAGTTAGGCAGAGAGAAAATAGTGCTCAAGGATTAGCTTTGAGGTGGCAAACTCACGCCAAGACAACCTACATGGAGAGTACGTACAGCAAATTAGAATTTGGAGTCATGTTGCCTCTGATAAAGGCAGATCTTTACACTGCATGTGGATAAACGCAGAACTACTTGTCCCAACTTTCACCAAATTTCACTTGCCTTCATCATTCTAGCTAACAACCACAACAACCCCCAAATTGGGCCAGCCCCCCTCCTTCTTTACAGTTAATGATCCAGCTCCTTATTTATGTAATTGATACAACATCCCCTCATCATATCAGGCTGGCCCGTCTCGTGACATCCAGTGGTTATTTAAAAACCAGAATCAGCTGGATGTATTGCTGCAACCTGAGAACACAGACGTGTGTGTGTGTGTGTGTGCTGAGGCTCTGAATACAGTGCTACTATGTGGCAGCTGACACAATGGAAACAGATTGCCACGGTTGCTCTGCAGCTCTCCATCACATCTCAGCAGAAGGAGGGAACGCGAGGCCTAAGGGTCAGCGCTGTGGCCGCCTGCAGATACAAGGCACCGGGCCCGGCCATTACTGTTAGCTAATTGGAGTTTTCCTCGGGGTCAGCCTCGCCATCTGTGGTGCCTTTACCAGCAAAGAGCACTCAAACCACTCCTGTATCGTTTTAAACACCGTGTCACCGCTTGACGTGACTCCCTTTCTCTCTTTCCACCTTTGAGGACAGGGAGAAGAGGGGGGAGGGCCGAGGAAAGAGCGCGATCCTCCTCCTCCACCGCAGCTGGTTAATAGGAAAAGTCTCTGTCTCCTCTGTGCACCATTCATCATGTCAAATGTTAATATCTTTAAAGGTCAGGCTAAGTCATAAAGAAAAAAGAGCCTTGGCTAAACTTTCCCTGGGATTTCCAGAGGTCTAATCACCAATCACCAAATCTGAAGTGTCTCTTTTGATTGGCTTTTGATGGCTTCGTTTCAGAGTGAATTATTACACAAAAAGGGACATTTAGAAGACAACAGCCAGCTTATTTTTTTCCATAGTAGCATGGAGGAAATTCTCCGGGTAGATCGATGGGGGAAAAAAAATAAGAAAAGAGGAAAAATGGAGTCTGAAGATGTATGGAAAGAAAAAAACTGCAGTGGCATGATTTATCCAGCTGACTTCAAGCTGGAAAGCAGCAGGGTGCACAAAAAAGGAGCATAAAAGCTAGATGAAATAGAAGAAGAAAAGGTTGCGGGAAATAAAAGAGAGGCAGAGGAGCTAAAGACTGCTACTGTCTGACAAGTGTCACACTTGCGCTTCGATCCAGCCTTCCTCCTGCGCTAATGACTGTCAACACGACAAGCAGGGCCGTCTGAAGGGGGAGAAAATTACTCGCTGAAAAGCAATTGACTGACCCCCATCATTTCTCAGGGAACCAGTGACCTGTGAATATTTCATTATGGGGAAAGTCGTGAGGCCCATATAAATGGAGGGCGGGGGTGTCGATCTGCCGAGCTGTGCCGTCCCCAGCCAAAGAGGGAAACCGGGGGCAGACCTGCCTGTCTGGTACCCTTTTCACCATTCTGCTCCTACAATGCAGATTTTAGCCCGGGGAAAAAAGAAGAAGAAAATGAAAGGATTTACTTTCTGTTTGGAGAGAGATTTTTAAAAGGCTGCACTGGGAGCTAATCTAGAGCTTTTTTGTCCCCCTGTACATCCGAGGAGAGGATTCGAAACCGAAGAAAACAGGAAAAATAAATAAATAAAATTCCAGAGAGGTCTGGCAGGTGCGGGTCAAAGCGAGCCATTCTTTTACCCTCTGTGCGACATTCGTCTTACATCGAGAAACATCAGAGGCCTCGGAATCGAGAGGGGCAGAAAGAGAAAGAGAAGACGAGAAAGATGAAAGAAAATCAATCCGCCGGCAAGCCTGATTGATTGGTGGAGTTTTGGACAATTTCATCAGGAGACTCCACTAACCAGAGATGACACGACCCATATTGGAGAGAGAACGCATTGTGGAGATTGATACCCGCATTAGAGGCATCAGGTTGGATAAACGCAGGCTCTGGCAGTAAATACACCGGGCCCGCGTGCCCCCTCAATGACGACTTAATGCCAGAAAAATCCTCGCAACCCACACTTTACTTTTCAAACTTTGGCTGGACGGGATAATTGAGTCAATTAGGAGCACCTTAATCCATGGTAGGGATCTTCAAAAGAAAAATATACAGTCAAGGTTTGGGTACGGTCTTAAGGATATAAATAAAAAGGGCGCGGAGATCGTCTCTGTTTATCCAACGATGGAGGGAAAGAGCAGAAGGATTATATTTGATCCCATTCGGGAACCTGATGTTACATATTAAGTTCTGCTCTCGACTGTTTCGGCGAAACTTTAATTCCACACTTTGGGCCTAAAAACAATGTTTTTTAATTACTTCCTGACAGAGCTGCGATGTTCCATCTGCTCCACGATATGCACCGTGTCCTCATCTGGAATTGATTTCATTAGATAAGGACGGCAGAATCGAGTATGACGTCGTTTCCTGGTCATTTCTCTTTATTTGCTCTTACGAGCTTAGAAGATGTGAGGCGAAAGGAAGTCGATAAGCGCATCGCGATCCAAACTTCCAGTGAAAGGCAACTTCTCTGCTCCTTTGCCGCGTACGTCAAACCAATGGAGGGAGGAAATGGACAGGGCGGACGAGGGGGAGGTGCGGAGGGACGGAGGAAATACTGCTGATCGAGCAGATCGGGCGAGAAAGCATGAAATACTACATTGCAGAGGGAAAAGGACAAAAGCAGCCACCAGGGCCCGATCGTGTTGGCCTGACAGGGACGCAGCGGGTGGAAGTAATCGAGGGTCACGCGGGCCAGATGACTGATCGGGGGACGCCGGGCAAAGCGACAATTTGTTTGGATGGTAAATATTTCGACAGCGCTCGGTCGCACAGTGGAGGTCAAGCAAGCTCTGTTTTAAAACGCAATCAAGAGGTGCCTTTAATAAAACAGCCCACACAAACACAACGACGAGGCCGCTCGTGAGCTTTCTTCACGCATGCACACGGAAAACTCGCTTCTTTTTCTTTTGCTTAATAGTCTCATTTCCTCGTCGCAGCGAGGGGAAGTTGCCCTTAGAAAAAGGATAAAATTCAGGTCTGTGCTCATAAGCAGGTGGCGGACGTGACCATGACAGTCACTGACATTTGCAATGATCCACGTTTCACACATTTTAATGCAACAAAAAGCCTCCTCAGTCCTCCGCTCGTATCTGGTTTAAAGGGATTCTGATTCTTTAAGTGCTCTGCTGATGAAGGGAGGGAACAAAGTGAAGCAGAAAAAAAATCAGCTAAGCTTCCAGCTCATAAGTCTGGCTTCCCTCCAGATGAGATGAGTGTCTCACTGATATGCAGCACGGGTGCAGGTGTGACAGTGCACATGGAGCTCTTCCACGTATCGCTGGCTGAACATCACTTGCTGCAGCTCCTGCAGACGCATCCAACTCAAACCCTTTGTTGACTACCCAGAGTGCCTCTGTTCTCTTTGTCCGTCAGCGCAGGTAGCTAGTCAAAGCGCGCAGGCACACAAAGCCCGAGCCTGGTCCGCAGGCTTTCCGCTGGGCCCCTCCCCCCGGCTCCTGTAAACTTGGCAGCCCGTGTCAGCTGGTGCCGAGTGGGGTTGGAAAAGCGATGTTCCCCCGTTTTGCTCTCGTATAGTCCGTAATAAGGCAGCTGAAGGGGTGGAGGGGAGAAGCGGGGCTTGTTATAGTGTGAGAGACGGGACTGGCCTGTCATCTTCTTTTTTTACATTACTGCATGTCTGCAGGAAAGTTGATTAAAGCCCGAGCGGAGATGTGAACTCCTCACCTGCTCTGCCTTTCATCACCGCGCAGGTGGCGAGGTTAGCGTGGCGTTCCCTGCCCCGCTTCGCCGTGCTGTGTATGCACTGAGATTATGGCCATGAAGGCTGCATTACAGTGCCCCCAAAGGGTAATCAGAAGCTCGGGGGTGGGTGGGGATAGGGTGGCCTGGATGTGGGTGGCTGCAAAGAGCTGGATGGTGGGTGCTCATTTATCAAACACCTCCAGGATAACCTCCCCCCTCTTCCTTTCTTTCTTTCTGTCTGTTCCATCAAAAATGTACCGTGCATGAAAAAGCCTCCTTGCTTTGAGCTTGAACCTTCTGCACTGTCCTAGTGACAAATTAGCAGTTATAATGAGCTGGAATCCAGGGCTCAGCGCTGCCATCAAAAAGAGCCCTTGGGTCCCAGGTAGACTCTGTTCCAGGACCACTGGTGTGTTAAAGCAGTGAAATGCACACCCTAGACCTCAAAGATGTACTGGCTGAACTCTTGACCCCCCCAGCCCCCTCACATTGGTCTCTCCTGACACGGTTCCTTGGAGCCGTGTCTCCTGATCCCAGAAGCCATTCACCCGTTTACCCATTTTGAAACAATAAAATGGTCACAATGACTTCTTGGACCGGATTCAATAGGTACTTGAAGAGAAGGGAAACCTGCTGAGATTGGCTTAAATGATGAAAACTATTGTGCTCAGAAAGAATCAATTGGTGCTTTTCAGCGTAATTCGATTCTTTTCACAAAGGGGTTTGGGAGGCAATCTGAAAATGGAAATGCCACTTTGCTCGGAGTGGGTGCGGAGGAGGTGAAGGGGGGGTTGCTTTGCATGGCGATACAACACCTCCTAAGGACAGTACACCTTTCAGTCATGTCACCGCGTCTTGCAAATCACTGTTGAGTTTGTGCTGAGCGTGACAAAACTGCCCTGAAGTGGGTTATCGTTTACAGACAAATAATTACAGCGATGTGGGCGGCCACACTTTAAACATGCCTCTGTTTGCACCTTTCACAAACCGCACTCCTTTAAGAGTGCAATATTAAAGAAATTTAATACACTCAAAAGTTCAGCTGGGACTGCAGATCATTCCTGCTTTATCTGTTTTACAAAGAACGTGAACGCTGCCAGTTCAGATAGCCGCTAGCAGCCAGAGAGCCTTACAGGTATTCAAGGTTGGGGGGCTGTGTTTCATATGGTTGCATAAGATATAAAAAATGTGACATCCTCAGAATAACAGCATGCTGTTATCTAAAAGCGCAGAGCTACAAATTGGTACATTTAGCTGCTTTGATAAAAGTAGGCCAGAGGGCAATGATGGCCCAAAGTGCAAGGAACTTTTTCTTGTTCTCTTTAATCAAATCTGGCACCTTTTTTCCTTCTGGATTAACGTCTTATACATTTTTGTCTGCACAACCTAGTGGACCGACTGCATTAGTTAAAGAAAAAAAAAAAAAATCACGTGCACGCGGTGAACCTGCAGAAATCGGTGGAGCTTTTCAATGGGAGAGAAAAGAGATGCAAGAAGCCAGCTTCCCTCTCAAGCGCCAATCCAGCAGGATGTCGCTTATCTCTCTGGCTGGCAAAGTGCGGTTAAGGCTCCGGTCAGCATCCTTAACCACTATCTGTCACTCTGCCTCCTTTCCTTTCACCCTCACCTGCCTGCCCCTTTGCTGCTCTGGGAGCGGCTCAGTTTCAACCTGGCTGTGGTTGCAAACGAACAGGATGAGGTGGACGGGGGAGTTGGACTGAGTCTGAGTCAGGCAGGCGGGCGGGCGGGTGGGAGGGAGGTTGTTAGAGGTTAACCCATGGGGCTGTTCAGTTCAGGGGCCCTTCTCTCTCTCTCTGTCTGTCTGTCTTGGCAAGAGAAGAGGCAGTGTCTGCTGCTGCATCATTAATGAAGGCGGTCGACGCCCCGTGCAGCCGTGCCCGGCAGCCAAAGTCTCTGCTGCCTGCCTGCCTGCCACCAGCCTGCGAGTTTGAAAGAGAGGCGCTGTAGTGTATATCCCCACTATGGTAATGACAGCGGTAAAGCCAGGTCTCACTCTACTTTGGCAGCTCATGCTGAATAATCAGCCATGACGAATTGAACACCTCGGGAGATGGAGAGGTCTGCTAACTTTGGGCTGGCACGCGGTGGTCTCCATTGTGAAGTTTCAGAGTAATATTCAAAAAGGATCGTGTGAAACTTCTGAACATGAAAGCTGCTGTCTTTGTCAATGAAATTTAATCTCAACCAAGCAAGAACAATGAACTAATTAAAAGATTTTTTTTTCTTCTCAGAATTCAAGTTTGACTGAATGCTGGATAACTTGCATCTCAAAGGGAGATGGAGGCTCTGTCAGAGGCTGTTTACTGTAAAATGCACAATGGAGACAGACAGAAAGGGGGAAAAAAATACCTCTAGTCTCCTTTCATCTACAGTGAAGACAACCATGTCACAATTGTTGCCTCCTCAGATTTCCTGATCAAAGTGCCTTAGTTCAGTTCCAAGCCTTCAAATCACATCCATACTTCATTTTGGGAGTTGAACTCTCCGTCAGTGCAATCGATACTCCTTTTTGATTTCGGCTGAAAATTGCCACTTCTCAGAAATCTCAGCAAGCAGATGACAACAACATATAAACAGTATTTAGAGCCCCAACCTGTAATTCAGAGATAAACACAGGGTAGCCCCACTAAAACATCCGAAGCAAAGGACAGAGAGCCGTAAATCTGAGGCACAACGCGAAACGCTCCCGTGACAAAAAGCAGGACTGCAAGGTCTGACGGTAAGTTACAGTTTGTCAACATTGACTGAATTCATTTTTGTTGCCCACCGAGCCTGAAGGCCACACGCGCTGAAACTCAGCCGCCATTGTTCAAAAGTGTGCATGCAGATGGAGGCGTGCAGAACGAGCAAGAAATTTATGCACTGCAGCACAAAATGAAACTTTTACTACCTGCACTTTTATGACCGAGTAGATTCTTATTTTGGAAAATTGTTAAACTTGCCTAAAAAATGTGATGTAAATAATGTTCGCCCAATGGAAAGCGAGCAGCACGCTTTAAGCTGGGAGCACAATGTGTGGCACAAAGCGTGAGGGAGGTTATTAGATAATGGAAAATCGACTCAACTGACTAAAACATCAAAACCCTTTACAATGAACTAAATTAGGCATATGGAATGAACCTTATGAGGTATAATTCATCTGTATCCTGCCCACTAAACCATTAGGAAATAATAAATGTATTTATTTTTACCTGGCAGTCAGAGAAAAATACATTTAAACAAAGATGAATTTTAGATTTCTCAAATAAATCCTTTATTCCCCTAAAAAAGTATTAGTGTAGGTGGGGTCGTGTAAAGACCCAAAGGTTAACACAACTGAGAAATTAAATATGAGAATAGAAAGAGTAGAAACGGATCAGACCTCCAAAATAAAACTGATAATGACATAATTCCAACAATAACCTACAACGACGAACTGGACGAGTGAAAGCTGCAGTCCAAAAACCATAATACATCATCAAAGACGTTTTTTCTTTACTTCTTTTATGTAATCAGAAATAAATTCTGCAGGATCTGCAGAGTAATCAGCGTCTGGACTGAGCAGTGCACAGCAGACAGACCTCGCTGTTCCTCATTACTAATTTTCCCTTTAACGGTAAAAACAAATAAAATTATATATTTGTATTGGGTGGAAATGGCTGAAAAGGATGAAGGGGGAGGAAAGGCAGAAGTTAATTTCAGCTGCGGTTTATTCCTTTTACTGCGCTGTAGTCTTCAACAAAAAGCTTGAGGATATTTTTTGCATATGAAAGGTAATTAGTAATAAAAGTAGTCAACCCAGCCAGCGAGCCTTCAAAGCCTTTGTTGTTTATGTCGACAAGCTGCCTGAGCACATCAAAAATGTTTAAGTTGGCCACTGTTGACTTTCGTGAATCCATTTAATGTCATAAATAGAGTGGGCGGGCAGGAGGTGTGCAGCTACATGAAACTGTTGAATCAGTTTACTTGTGTGACATACGGAGCGGACAGCGCGGTATATAATACGCTATGTATAGACTCTGAGAAGGCCATTAAATATTTTATTGCACACCACCTGTTTTGGAGCAGAGCGCTTGGGCAGTCAACCTGAGAAAGTTGCCCAGAATCACAAACATTTTCTTGCATTGTCAGCAGGGTCAACTGAAGAGTAGAAGAAGAGTAAAAAAAATTTGTGAAAATACCAAACTTTAAACAAAAACACATCCACTCGCCGAAAACGCTCAGATATGCTGAGGAAACGGACATCTGTGCTTGTCACTTCCTTTTAAACTTGAGATATTACAGAACCGACTCAATGCTAATCGACATATGAATGAAGCAGCGAGGCGAGCTCATTCAGGAAGTGTACCAGCGCGGCCCTTTACTCCCAGAATAGCCTCCAGCTTTACTGGATCTTTGGCTCTTTGTTAGCACTTCGCCTCTAGCCTCAGCTCGCTACGTTTGTGCAAAAAGCCACAACAAAAGCTCTTCCCTGTAAAAAACGCTTGTTTTTAGAGGGAAGAGGCCGAATCCGATTCAACTTCAAAGGATTAGAGCGACAATGGAGAGCTCGTGCGCTCACACGTGCGCGCGTTCGGGAGCGGTCCCTGCCCGAGTGGGAATGAACTGCTCCAGAAAGGCCAGGGCCTTGGCAAGGTAATTAACCGAGGGTGCTTGTTTCACATGGCAGAGTCCATTAAGTGCCATGTCACACTGATGTCAGGGTAAAGGTAGTGCGCGCACACACTCTCACTCACTCAGGAACGCACACATTCTGCTTTCAAATAGGAGCAGGAGCATCCGGGGTGGAGATAGTGCAGCGAGAGCGACTGTGGGAGAAGCAGCTGTGGCTCCTTTGGGCTCTCTAACCGATCCCTCCCTAATCAGCAATCCCACTCCCCCACTCCAGGTCCAGCCATCGATCGGCAGCACTACCACCGCAGCGCTGAGATGAGGAGCAGGGGGAGAAGTGGATGTGATACCCCTCCGTATACCCTCTAATTGCCCTGCCTGGGTTACCACCAGCACCACCCAGCTATCCCAGGAAAAAAAAAGGCCCCTGCAGTAACTGACGGAGCAACTGTTCTGCTGGCAAAGCTTGAAAACGGGGCCTCGACCTAAGCCCATTAGGTAAGGATGACCACACCAGAACGAGTGGATCGAGTTGGGAAGGGCTGCGTTAACCGAGGGAGGAAGCGGGCGCCATAACCGCAACGGCGAACAAACCGCACACCCGAGAGTCTAAGTACCAACACACACCGACGCGTATACCTTCCTGTGCCTCTCAGACTTCTGCTTCATCTCAGATAACGCCGTCCCCACTGAAGAGACTTCCACGCAAGCTAACTGAGGTTTATCTCCCACTTAACAGATGAGCCAAAGGAAACAAGAGAGGCACTCGGGGACTGAGCGAAGAGAGGCGAGGTGGGGACAAAGAGGAGGTAGGAACAGAGAGAAGCGGAGCAACAAAGCACCAAAACAACAGGCGCAGAACAAAAAAGGAGGCAGGAGTTAATTTTAAACAGAACGCACGGGTGTCTGTGTCAGCTTAAGGTGAGGCTGCTCGATGGGAGAACGCAAAGGACGAGATGATCACTGGAGGCGGGTTTCTCTGACGATCACGCCGAGCGCTGCCTTAAACTTGATTGCGCCGAGTGTGTGTGCGTGCACGCGAGCGGTGGACTGTGGCAGAGCACGTTGACGGATGGATGTGCGCCTGCAGTCCTATGAGCCGCCGTTACGCTGCCCAGAGCAGCACTGCAATTAAACGAGCAAAGGTCTGGATGCTAAGACCGGAGGAGCAGGGGCCAGAGAGCTTTGGACGCCAAGTGCTGAACTGAACACTGTGCTGATTTGTGCACTGACTGTCCCCGAGAACAGGGCCATGTATTTTTAATCAATGTCAAAGTGATGAAGTGTGTGTTTGCCACAAAAAAATCCCCTGACAAACACAAATAGAGAAAGACAAACTCCCCAAGGGGCCCCTTTGTGCACGCACACGCACGAGCGCAAAGCCTCGGCAGAACATTCCAGCAGCTGACCCGAACAGCTTCCTCGATATTACTTGAAGTGCACTACCTGCTATAAAAACTTCTTCATTTGTATTACATAACACGCACATGAAAAGCAGCCTAATCCAGAACGCAATTAACATTTTTAATAACAATAAATACTCCTCGGATAAGTGGTCGGCTGGCCGATAATTAGAAATTGGCGGATCTATGGCCATCCCTCAAGACAGACACATGCTGACGTTACTGCAGGTTATCTGGTATTGGGAATCATTCCTGAAGCATAAACAAGCCAGGGAGATAGGCTGGCTGCCCTCCAACAGCCTGTCTCCTCAATTTTACAGGCCTCTTTTCCCCTTTCAGCCAATTCAGCCCCAAATATCGATCAGCAGAGAGAGAGAGAGAGAGAAATTGAAAGAAAGAGATGGGTAGAAAAAAACGGAAAGAGGGGGGATTGAGAGATGGGATGGAGAGAGGGAGAGAGCGGAAATGGAGGCCAAAGAGGTTAGGCATGTGTGTAAGTTGTAGAAAGTTTTTCAGCACATTTCACGCACGCACACACAACCACGTGACACGAGCAGAAGATGGTGGAGACTGTAGAAGAGCACAACAAAGCAGGTGGGAAAGGATGAGAGATTGTGTTGTGTCTCAGTCCCTCAGTGTGATACTGAAAGCCGTGGCGCCTTAATCAGATCATTAACCCAAAGACCGTTGACCTAAGAAGAATGCTCCGTGATCCCTGACTGAGACGCAGAGCATTAAGGAGGCTTCTGGATGATTGCTTCAGAATTATGGGACCGCAGAACGTAGGCAGGCGGGCTTGTGGGCATAAATGAAGCCACAACCACATTTCTGTGATACATTATTCTCATAAGTTCTCTCAGCTTTTATTGGACTCTTTACACTCCTGCCCCCACCGCTTGGACTCCACTGTACTGTATGTAATCTGACAAGAGGCTTCAAGGGCTTGATTCGATTACACGAAATGAAATTACAACACATTCGATGCGCAAAAGCACTCTGCCTTATCAAAAGGACCAATTGGAGCGCTGCTTAAAGAAGTGCCAGATGTTATACGGCGAATGGCTCGGAATGATCTTATGGCCAATCGGCAACGGTGCATCCTCCAGCGGCGAGCGAGGGGGCGGAGAGGCAAAAAAGTGGCGAGTCAAAAGCCAGGCTGTACATAGTTTTACACACTATAAAATATTCATTTGCTAAGTGGTACAGCATTTTGCCCTTTGAGAGGTTCATGCATTGTTTAGGCAGCGGAGCAGAGGAGAAGGAGGCTGGATGGTGGTGGAGGAAGTGCTCGGTAATGGGGCCAAACAGGAGTGCTGATTTATGTGCACAGTCACCGAGGTAAAAGCGAAAAAGAGGGACAGTAAAAAGGGGGAAGAAGCTGCGTTTCGCCAATGCTCTATCCCCAAAAGCAGTTCACCTCCTCTGCACTGCACCGTGTTTGGCCCAGCTATCGCTGCACAAAAAAAAGTGTTCGTGACATGCCGAGAGCTTCAACGAGGCCACGGTTCAACTTCTGCTAAAATGCATCTACTATATTTTTAATTGCGTGTGTTCTCAACTGTCGATTAAGCCGAAGATGAAGAGCCACCTCTGGGACTGCTAGCATCACTGACTGATTCGCAGTATGTGCTTCTGACAGGCGTGCAGCCTCTCTGTCTCAATGCGAACCGTGCGATACCGGCACGGCGGCCTCGTGGAACCCTCTCACAGCCTCAACGCTAAGGTTACGTCAAGCATCAAGCAACATGAGAATGAAAACCGAGGCTAGGCAAAGACCGCGCCAGGCTCAAACTGAATTCTCTAAACGCTGTTGGTGGGTTCAAGCATTGTCAGCAGCTTTACCTCCCACTGTCTTTATACCAGACCCCCCCCCCCCCCCCACAGGCCTGTAATGCAGTTGCCCCTCCCTGCAGCCACAATAGTGTAGGCTAATGTTTGGACCCAAAGTGGTCACCACATTCCCAGCAAACACAACCCAATCTTTAACCTCTTTACAGTGTGCATGATATACTTTGCAAGCAGGGGCCAAGGTTTTATCCATTATGAATGAGACCCATATTACTCTAGGCATTAGCAATGTATGAGCTGGGCTTTAGAAACACAAGGTCTGGGGTTTTTCTGCCTGCTTCCCCACCACTCCTTCTTCGCCATACTTTTTTTTCCTCCTTCCCAGCCACGTGCTGCTGCTCTCACACAGCCTCCCATGGATGCCCCGACTTCTGCCTGACAGCTCATCTGGCCGAGCCCGGCCTGTCCAATCGGCAGCTTCGCGAACGCGGCGAGTTTGAAGAGGCAGGACCGCGCCCGCGGCTAAAGCTCTCCACTGATCTCGGCTTCGCCCGCTCTCCAGCTCACCGCTCCTAACCTGGCCGACCCTTGACTCAGCTCCATCGCTCGCACTTCACCGTCTTCCTCGGTCTGATCTCGGTGCATCCACAGCCTTTGTGATAGTATCTGATTTCCCAAGGCCAGCCGGCTGAAACTTTAATGAAATGTAAGCATGAAGAAAAAGGAGCAACATCACGACTGAATATGTTCTATTCTTACAATCCCCATAGCTTACAGCTTTCGATACATATTTCATAATATCGTGGGTTGTTTAGTTTGCTGGAAAAAGTCAGACTGCGACAGCATGTTGCCAACATGTGTTGCGGACAGTTTAATTTCATTCAAAGACTCCTTCCTCGCCCGATCTAAGCAACAAATCAATGCGGGCAGAGCTGGCGACGGCGCGATTGTGATGACTGGAGCATCTTTTACTGCTTACTTTTAGAATTCTGGCGGTGTGTAGTTAGGTGGGAAGATGGAGCAAGCGTTCCCAGTGGGGCCTGGGACTCCTCAGGGCTGCAGCCCTCATCTCCACCTCCTCTTTCCATTCCCCACTGTGGGACAACGAGATTACAAATGCCCCCGGGGATAGCCCAGCTCCCGGCAGGCGCCACAGTCCCCTGCTGGCTGCTTCAATATTCCTCTCTGGTCCTAACATGGGTCAGCCTGATAAAAATTATGTCTCATTTATAAATGAACAAAGCAATGTGCTGAAGCCATTAACCTCTAGTATAGTGTTGCTTCGCATTACTAGACAACTGCAGTGTAATTACTGAGCAACACGGCTCGGACGTGGTGGATATGTGTGGTTTCAGAGCCCATTAATAGTTCAATGTACAGAATGTTATTAGCTACAAGGTAGAATATGAGCACTTTCCCCATGTTGTCCCCGTGTAAAAAGGAAATTAACATAGTTTCAGCTGCGTTTCAGCCACAACAAATAACGCAGGACAGGAAGGAGTGCGGTGAGCAGCCGAGCGGCAAGAGGCCTGGACGAGGCCTATTATGACAGGAAGCTCGACTCATCAGCCATTCAGGGTGCGGTAAGAGGAGACATAAATCAATGGCGTGCCAATTATGACACCACACTGAGCTGTGTGAGTGCAGGGAATTAGCCGCACAAATCTCAGTATCAGGTTCAGTAGATGGGCTGCTCTGGACCGGGGAGGCAACGCCGAGGAAGCACGGGGAGGAAAGGAGGGAAGAGCAGAAGTAAACACTGAAATGTGAGGAAACTCATTAGGGTTGATAAGGAAAAAGCAGTTCTCTCTTTAGGTCGTTTTCAGCCTATAAAAACAGTATCGTACATGGATGGGGGGGGGAAGGCTCTGTGCAAGCCCCGTTGTCAAGTGCTCACTGAACCACACAAAACCATTTGAGGTGAATACTGTAAGACTGTAGTCGCCACACATCAAGCACAGTTCTCATATTTCATTCTCTCACACTGAGATTTCTCTCTTACAAACATTAAACTTCACCTGACACCTCCCCCACTACACACTCGCACGCAGCCTCGCGTAGTGCAATCAAGCAGGCATCTGAGGCAGGCTCTGGGATGCTGGGAGCGCAGGTTTGAGGCAGGCGGCGGCAGCTTTCAGCTGGGCCCGAACACGACGCCTTGACACCGCCGCGCACGCAGCTGTATCCCAGAACTTAGATTCTGATTAAATGGAAACAGAACAGCCCATTAAAGTCATTAACATACATCTCGAGTATGCGTGGAGGGGGATGTGCACCAAAGGGTGTGCGCGCACAGTAATGTAGCGCATATATTAAGAAAAGATCCGCAGATAGGACTTGAAAGAGCATATCTTGCGAAAAGCTTATATATATTATTTATCACTCAGACATCAAAAAGGAGACTTTGTAATGACCTTTTTAATTCATATGCAAAGGTAATGCAGATTCTGAAAATGGAAATCCACCGAGAAGCGCAGGCGCAAGAGGCTGCAGCCTGACTGTCCTGGCCTGGCCTGGCATGCGTTTCCATTTCACAGCTGCCAGTATCTTTAATTTAATGTCACAGTGGATATGGTACCGCTTTATCTCACGGCGTATCGCGAAGCACATACGCCTCTTTAAATTTCGAGCTTAAGATGTGGTAGTTATCTGGCTTGTGTGGGGGGAAAAGGAAAAGGAGAATACGTGACTAACGTTTAGGAACATTTAGGCACAAACGACAGGACAGGACTCTTCGTGATGGAAACAGTATTAAGTTTTCAGATTTTTTTTTCTTCATTTTCTTTTTTTAATAAAGAAAAAAAAATCTAATAGCGTAAGACATTATCCAAGTTCTATTAGATCATCTTTTGCAGCATTTATCAAACACGTCCCTCTTAAGTCTCAAACCACTACTAAAATCCTCCATTAAAAAACGCCATGCATGTCATTAAGACAATCTACTAATCTGCAGTTCTTGACGTACCCGTTTTTTTATTATTATGATGGATTTACCAGCGAGCAGCAGTTTTCTAAACATACACATTTCAGAGAAGCCCGTAAGCTGTGGTGACATCTTCCCAAATATAAGATTTGAACACAGAAGTTTGATTTTAAAACCTGTTCCCTGCTGTCGTCACGTGGATGAAAATCCCAGCTATTACCAGGTCTGTCCCTTCCAGAGCTTTTCAATTTTTGAAATTCAGAAAGAAAAAACATACCGGTCACTTATTTTAAAAGCCAATTTCCCCTCTCTCATCTTCTCGCTGTGACAAACATTAACATATAGTGAAATTCTGACCGGCTGTCAAAGATGGCAGATGGGGATGTATTTCTGATCGCTCGTCACCTCCGGTCCACACACTGGGGAGCGGCCAGAAGCCAGATATTCCCAGTGAGCCTCTCGGGTCAGACTCCAGCGTGCGGGTGCACGCTCAAGTCATCGGGCCTGGAGGTTTGTTGCCTGCGATCCCTGCCGATTTTGGTTTCTGCTCATTGGCTGATAAATCGCGGAAGTTTTAATTGTACGCTGACCTTGACGAAATGAACGGACGTCATTTATCAATTAGGAGTGCAATGGGGTGATGTAGGGAGAAAGTGTCTGCTGACAGAATTATTTTTCATCTCATCTTTGGCTCAGTCAGCTCTACACTGTACACCTTTAAAAGGGTTGAAACAATTTTCATCTTGCAGTGATGATGGTGTTTTTTTTTATTGCTATTGCATTTTTTTTTTCCTCGCTCATAAAATCCCTCCCCTCGGTACGATCTGCCGCTGTTTACCAAGTATAATTCAAAAGGAGGAAAAAAAATAAAGAAAGAAATGTAAAAATTGAGAGAGAGAGCTGGTATGACCAGCCTAATCTGTGCGTGGGCGCTTCACTGTGCTTGCACAGTATGGCTTTTCATGACATGAACATCAAATCCCCAGAGAATACAGCTGCCATGATGAGATGTGTTTTTATGGGGATTTAGGCTCCGGAAGAGAGATTTGAGTATTACCTATTGTCAAAAATGTGCAATGTTAGGAGAGCTGCAGCAATGGAGGATGGGGATATTAAACGGGCCTGTTAATGTTTTACACAGTGTTGTTGATGCTCCTGCAGACCTGTAAAGTCTCGACAATAACTCTCGCTGTTGAGTGGTGCAGGACACTTATTGAATGGTGGCGAGTGGGAGGTGCATGAAAGAAGATAATTCTGCTCTTCTGAGGGTTTGAAGCGGTTGCATCCCCCCCCACCTCCACCCTCATCGGCCGTTTCTTAGCAAGAGCAGTCTAGCATGCAAAGGGACATCGTTTTTCATCCCTCACAAAAGGCTCAGTGAGCCCTGTCTTTAACCAGCTAACAACAGACCAGACTCGCCTTTAGTTCTTCAGACATCCAAATGCTGGTGGCGTTCGTTTTCAGCCAGGCGTCGGAGAATCAGCTCGGACCAGTTTTCTAACCCGGAGTGCAGTCCGGCAACGTACCCAGATAGATTGTGTGACCACGAGCCAGAGAAGCCCAGCGCCGACCTTTTGAATGGTGGGCTGCCATTCTCAAACACCGGGCCCCAGATTGACTTCGCCCTCAGCCAGATGAGAGAGCCTGCTCATGTGTGAACGGCTCTGACTGCTTGCATGGGCTCGCAGATCCAAATGCCCTGCAGGTCTGAGGGAGCATTTTACAGCCTGTTTAACAGTAACTTCAAAAATCCCCCTGTCCCATTTTTTTTTTTTCCACAAAGAGATTTCTCAGACATCAGGCCTTGGTTGCTGATTGCCTCTGAACGTGGTGTTGATTAAAAAGTCAGCATTGTTCAGGCTTTCTTGTTTTCTCTTTCTTGTGGATCCTGGGAGTACAAACAGCTCGATAGGCTGCGTGTGAAAGTCTTCGGGCCTTGTGTCTGACGAGGAACCCGCGGTGAGAGAGAGAATGGGGCCTGCTCGCCCAGCTTTTGGAATCCAATAAAGTACTTTATTTCAGGGCTGGGGCCGACGTGAGGCTAATCTTTGATCTGAACTGGAAGCTGAGGGCTCCGGAGTGGGCCACGCCGCCCGATTATTTATGGGAACTTCAAAGGTTCCGCTGATCACACTTGTGTCTCTTATCTAGCGAGAGAGAAACAGCCACAACAACAAAAAGTGACTTTGCAAAGAGAGTGGAAATTCAGAGCACGGAGAGGAAGGTGGGGATGAAGGCGTAAGCATTTGAAATAGAAGGGGGAAGGGTTTGGTGGGGCTCTGCGGGGAGATCTCCAGATTAGGATGATCAGACCGATGTATACGGGCCATCTGCCTGGGAACGCGCCTCCGACTCCGGCCGAGAGACGGTTGGACCCGAGGAGGATAAGTATTGCTCCTCCTCCCCTCTCCGTTCTCATGGAAGAGAGGGAACCCTGCTCTCCTTTCCCCACCTGCCTCTCGCCATCTCCCTCACTTCCTCTCCACTGCTCCCCCTCCATCCCTCCTTCCACTATCACCGCCGCCACCTCCACATCACATCAGAAATGTGACTGGCCTCAAACTGCTGACTTGCTCACAGTCCATTGAGTTTCCTCTCCTTATCAAATTACAGCCACCTCAATAACCCACTCGCTGCAGCACGCCGGAAGAAATGAGGTTTTCTCCACCGCCCGCCCCTGGCACTGCACTCTTTCCCTTGCTTTTTTCTCCTCTCGCATTTTTCTTTCAAAAACAGCAGACAGGGTGAAGAAGGGGGGTGTAAAGAGGACTGAGGGGGGGGTTGATGTGAATGTCGGCGTGTATTTTCGAGGGGGCGTTAGTTCCTAATGTTTCGTACGATGTGTGGAGGGGATAGAGACGGCCCTTCGCCTGCTGCACACTGCCGATTTGCAGACACGGGCACAAGTCCAGATGGCGCCCACCTTCCGGAAATGCATTTTTTACTTCCACCCCAACAAGTGCAGCGCCGCCGCGGCCCACCAAGACCCCTTTTTTCTGCCACCTGTCCTCGAAAACAGGCCGACGTGCCCGCTGCCGTCTTCCCTCCTTACCCCCGTTCGAAAGAGAGCCGCCGCTATCTTGCTGGAGAAGGTGACACAGTCTCATCACCTGTTCTCTACCTGCAATGAGAGAACTTTGGGGAGCCTACGAAACGGACCAAGCAAGGTCATCCATCTCATTTTGCGAGCGAAGCTGCTGTTATTACAAAGTCAAAATGAAAAGCCTCATCCCCGGGTCAGCTGTCTGACAGGTGATGGATGTCATTTAACCTTCCCAGCAGCTGGTTACTGGTTCAGATACCAAAGCAAATATGGTTGAAAACACCTCTCCGAGCCCAGATCCATTTTCTCCTGATGTGACATAGCTGGCATCGAAGAGTAATTGATTTATTTTTAACATCGGCGGCGTCGATGTTTTTTGAGGTCGTAATTGCGCCGGCGTTAGTGCATGCAAATGAGAGCTCGGATGAATTTACAGGAACTTGTGCACACCTCCCCTGCACACGCTGCTCCTCCGATGTGAATTAACATCAATATTTATCTTAGTTCTATTATCCAATTCTTACCTCATTCACATGCTAATTGCTACAATTACCATTAAATAAGGGCCCCAGTTCAGAGGAAATAACCTGCTGCTGAGCACTTGAATCACTGACTCGTCACCTGTGTGCACAAAATGCATTCACACCTACACAGGCACAGCCAGAGAGGAAAAGAAGAAACAGGAGGTATGTTAACATCTGCCTCGTGGTGGGTTTTTAAACCTCAAGCTACCTGACAAAACTACAGTGCAGCCACGAGTCGAGACGCGTTTTGGGGAGCTCTTCCTGTCAGTGGCATCGCGAGTGGTTCTCTGAAACAAGGAGACAGCGAGAATAACTGATTGCAAGAGGAGCCCAAATTGAGAATGAACACTCATGTATAATGATTGGATGCAACCCAGGGAGGGTTAACATGAAAGCCCAGCAGAGTGCCAGCCCCAGTTACCTGCAGAGCCGCAGTCAATGCGCTCTGCCTTCACCTGTTTTATTGGAGACGACGCCGGCGTGTCAGTGACAGCGAATGTCCAAGTTGAGTGCGAGTAGATTAGATTAACTCCCCTGTGAAAGAGCCTTGTCTGCTTCCATTGTGCATCCTGTCTAGTTAAAACGACGCAGGTATGCCATAGCAATAAGCAGGTGTGCTGACATCAGAGTCGTGTTGGGAACGCTGACGCTGATTGGAAAACCTATAGAGTATTCTTCAAACGCAAACACACGGCTGACGTGCAGCTTCCACCGGCCCTTGAGCAACACTCTTACGCTAAGATCAAGAGAGTGATTCTTAACTGCCGCTGGGGTATAAACTGTACTGCGCTACACCCACTGGACTCTGCGCGCGGTCCCTTAAGGGGGGTTTGGCTGTGCAAAGACATCCATTTTTTAAATGGTGGAAGACAGCAGGAAGGTGTTATTGAAAAAGGCCTCATGAGGAGGAAAGTCTAGAGGCACTGACTGCAACCAAAATAAAGGCCTAAAACCTAACTGGATAGAGACACAGAGCTCAGTACTAACTGAGTTGTAAACTTCCATTGCCCCGGGGTGCAGCCATATTCTGCTCATCAGATCAGCCTGTAACACAGGAGGGTGAATTCAGACGTCGTCAAGAAGACAAAAGGAATAAAAGCAGAAAGGAGCAGAAGGTGAAGAGTGAAAACAAAGAAAATCCAGATCTTCTGGCTCGCGCACTTTAATTGCAGTTGAAAGTTTTTCAGAGGAAACGTGATCCAAAGATGCTGAAGATCTTTCTTCGCGTGCAAAAAGTTTCTCCGTTTCAGTGCATACAGGGGGCTAACCTCGCTCCAACAGAAGTACGCATGAATAATGATTACCAGCGTCAGAGCTGTCTTGCCTTCAGGTCCGGCCCCACGCACACACCGCACAATCAGGGGAGCTGATGACCTTTGCTGATGGCAGAATACCTCAAAGCGAAGGCCTCTGAGTCGTAAAGTAGTAGACACCCCGCGCGAGATCTATTAGTTTGCTCTTTTGTCTGTAATAATCCTGACAGAACAAATAATACGCGGGCACATTCAGAGCAAAATCATTCAAAGCGATGCTTTGGGAACGAACGTGAAAATAAATTCTGTTTCGATAAATCGACCGCGCTCGCAGGGGCTGAAGTGAACGGAGGCCGTGGAGTGGATGGATACCACGGAGCGCTGTCTGTCTTACGCACACAAACCTCCCTCGTAAATTATCTCGAGCAATGTAGAATTTATGAGGCAGAGATATCTCACTGCCAGCCTATCATTTCCATGGCTCTGTCACCGTAATTCTCTCCAAAACTGCCCAAACCCATAGATAAAAATGGACACTGCAGCTGCAGATGAAAAAGTGCAAAGAGGCGAAAATGGACAATAAGCCAGTCTGGATGAAGAGACTGTGGGATTTCTTTTTTTTTTTCCTGACTCAAGTGACCGCTGCATCTGTAAAAGCGAGCAGGAAACATGCAGAAAGAGAGCAGAGGAGAGGACAAGTGTGACAATTAGAATTTGCTCTGTTTACGTTGCGTGAAATCAAGTGTCGGGGGAATCTGGCCAATTGGAAGATGAGTCAAATTGCCAGGCATAGGCTGCTTACATCTTTACCTCAGCTGGCGCGGCTCCTCTGCTCGACAATGGCTCTTACCTTTTGAAATATGTGTTTGTGTTTCCCTGTGTCAGTGGGAGTGTATGCGAGTGCGTGTGAAGAGATTTGGGGGAGCTTTTAGAGCGCTATCATAGAGTAGGTGGAGGACGGTGGAGTGTATCAGAGAGGGCAGTCCGCACATGCTGCCCTGTGAGATTGGATTCTCACCCATGAAATGTAAGCACACAGAAAAACGCTCGGCAGCAACAACCTCCAATTTACACAGCAATTTTCCACTCGCTCGCGACAGAACCAAATCGCATTTGTCTCCCTGCCGTTGATACCACGCCGCCCTAGAATTTCATTCATAGCCAGTTAATTAGCACTTTTGCGCCGGGCACCAGAAAGAGCAATCATTGGACAAAATGTGCAGAGTAATTTATTACAGTTTATTACAGTTCATTGAGGAAGACGGAACGTGTTGGATATTAGAACGATTACTTGTATTCGCGCTGATAGCAGTCAGCGTGACAGGAAGACGCCAAAACAACAAAAAAAAGTTATTTACCAAAAACAGCTGGACAGATAAATTAGGCCCTTTCTCTACATGACAGTATCTCCCCGGCTGCAGTGTTTCAACATTTCTGGGTGAAAAGCGACGTCTCTCAAGCTTTACTCCCTCCTTTGAAAACGTTAATTGCTATTCATTACTCGCTATTGCTGAATGATAACAATGTTGGGAGTTACAATTCTGAGTCATTAAATTAGCAGGAAGGGGCTGAATAGGAGGGGTGGGCAATAGAAAATCCTCATCCCCGTTAAGCCTCGCCTCTGTGTTTAAAGGGTCGCTTCATCCAAATTGGATTTTTTTTTTACTAATCTTTAGTAGTATCTACCCATGCAGATTTCTCCTGTTCGATTTGGCTGCCACGGGCATTCCTAGACATAAAACCACCGGGGCACAACTGAAATTGCACTTTTTTGCCCCCCTTGGTGGATTAAAACCTGCTATATGGACTTCCTTTGCTTAGCTTGCTGTTACTGCTGTTGTTCTGCTGCTGTAACAGTAACAATCCTACAGGTTTTAATAAAGATGTATTTTTTATTTCCAGATTTGTGTTTCAGGCTTCAAATCAGAGGAAACTGGACTAAACTGAGTGAAGAAATAAGAAAATGAAATAATTCGAGGCAGCTATTTATATGCAAAGTATAAAATATAGCAAGTAAAAGTGTCTTGGGTTTAGGGCTGGGCCATATTATACCGTTCACGGTAATACCGGTATAATGTTAGGCAACGATAGGAAAATGAAATATCGCGATAGAATGGGAGTAAAACGCGCATGCGCAGTGCCTTTGTTTTCATACGCACATGGCCGATTGTTGAGTGAAACAGATGAACCAGAATTGGTTTGTAAAAATGGTGCAACTTCTGTGATGTGGAACTGGTTTGGTGTTTGTCCGTCAGATACACAACAAAGCACATTTTTTTGCAGAACATGCAAGCGGCCGTTGTTATTGTCATATTTGTTGGACTAAGATGCTCTTAAATCTGGGAGTAATCTGGGTCCTAAACTCCGTATGCTTCAGGTCAAACAACACTGCAGCATCACTTAGAGTTAAAAACTGTCTAAATTCTTTCATCTTTAATAAAACGATCAGCATTGCTGCTTTACCAGGTGTAACTATGAAGTTTAACTTCCAGGCATCCATGAAAACTAAAGTTATTACATTTAACGGAGTTAGACGTTAGCAGGAAGCTAGCGGAAGTTAGCTCGCTAGTTTCGCTAGTTACCTAAGCATGATATAGCATGTTCTGACTGAGAGATTTCTGAAAAAAATCAAACGTACAGTTCTGCTATCACTTCCAACATAAATGAAGACAGGAAACTAAACAGCAGTGACGTTTGTAGGGTTACTGAAGTTGGGCTAGTTGGTATATAATGATGTGCTACGTGATCGCTAGCGACACAGCTATGTTAGCATAACATAAACAGTGAAGCTGGAGGACGAACACTAACACTTTTCCACTTATAAAAGTTAACGTGAAGGTTCTTCATGGTTAGAGACAAATGCAATCGCATGGCAGGATACTGTAAACGGACCAAACTTCAGTCAGGAGAACAACTGAGATAATCCATCCACAATACGAGGTTAGTCATTAATAGACTGCAACAACATGGGAATAGAGCAGCTGCCAGAGAATTCAACATTAATGAATCAATGGTACAGAAGTGGAGGAAGCAAGAAGAATGAGTTTAATAAAGTTTGATTTATCTGACTGCTTTGTTTCGCTTAATGTGCCTTATAATCCCGTGCACCTTATGGTCCGAAAAATGCGTACTGCACACTGCAGTTTAATGTTGCAAAGCACCTCTTTTTAACTTCAGTGGATATTATACATGGTTATGCTCAGGATATGTCAGCCCATTTCTACTGGAAATGCCTTTTGGTTAAACTTTCAGCAAGGAATTTGCATTTGCACTGTTACATTTTTATAAAGCTTCTTGTTTAAGTGAAAATAAATGGAAGGTTGTCTTTTTGCGCTAGTAATGTTGTGGAGTTGTATTTTGTCTCGCATCAATTATATCGTCGGTTATATCGTTATCGCAAATTTTCAAATATATATCGTGATAAATATTTTTGGCCATATCGCCCTGCTCTACTTGGGTTTAACATCGTTTTCATTTCATCATTAAGTTAGTCTGGATGCGTGTTTCACAGGTGTCAACACGCTCGCTGCCGTGCACGGACCTGAGGTTAGCCGTGCTGCTTTGTCATTCCTAGACCAAAAAACCCCCTCGTCCTTTACACAGCAGCACAGGCGATCGATACTGGGGGACGTGCCCCGCTAAAAGGGGTCTAGCGATGCTGATGACTTCTCCTGTAACGCAATAATACAGGATCTACTTTTACTTGAGCTGCTCAAAATACTGAAAAAAGAAAGATTATAAATGTTATAAGCAATCAGTCTTTGCCAAAAGAATCTGGTTAATACAATGAGCCTGCTGTCCACATTTTTCTTTCATGTCTTTTGTATAAATTGGTTCCATTAGTAATTGTTCCCTATGCAGCAGCAGGAAAAAGATAATATTCACCTTCCTTTTATTGACTTGCAAAGAAATTTCTCAAAAGTTGGACAGAGACATTTAAAAAAAGAAGCTGTTTTAATAAAAATCCCATGTTTGAAAAATTTTCTTTTATGTAGTTTGAAAATATTTTTGCTTAATATGGTCTGCGGCGAATGTGAATTACTGGCCAGAGGAATTAGACGGAGAGGTCGAAGTGCACAGTTGGCATACAAAGCAAAGGTCTTTAATGGAGCCCACCGATCCACTGAGTCTAGATTTCTGGTGCCAAAGCTGGTAACAAATATTAGAGTGTGGAAAAACTAAAAATCAATATACTGGTCGGCTGCGATGACGAGCAGGCTTCAAAACGATGGGACGGGGAAATAAGAAGAAGAAATATGGAAAACATATCAGAAAATGCCTTTTTGTGACACGTGCGTTTCAATGACGTCATAAAGTATTATTTGGAGTTCAAACTTGGAACAAAAAAAGCCAAATCAAAATAACAGCTGATCAGCTAATTGCTTCATGCCTGAATGAAGGTTGTCTGTAAGTCCAAACTACCAAATGTGACTATATGTGCAAACTTATCAGCTAGTAATTAAAAGTTAACCAGACTCATCGTGTCTGAATGGTACTGATTTATATTTGCTTTCTTACAAACAAAAGAAGGAAACTGCTGTTATTTCCAGAGCCTCGTAGCACCGCTTCTAAAGTATCTGCATTACATCCAACTAAGCAACAAAATGTTATACAGACAACACACGCACTGATCCTGATGTAGCTGCGATAGGCCCACACGTGCACGTCAGCCTCGAGTCTTTAACACTGAAGCCCAGGTGGTTTCCATTTCTAGCCGGCGGGGACGGATATCGGAGACAAACATTAAATTTGTCAGCTATTGTTCTGCGATGTGTTAAATCTGCAGCGTAAAACGATCCCTTCAGGCGGTGAAAGTAATTACACAAACACTGTCGACCCCCTTCTAAGTTTTACCTCCATAGGTATCGTGGCTGCTTTATGTAAAACGATGCAGGTACGCACCGATGCCGCCATTTACGCGCGCTTTAATTCTACCAAATCCAGCAAAACAGAGCTTCACCCGCCTCTAACGTATATAATGTCCAGTGCACGAGCTTCAAACACATTAACACTGTGACACGTCTCCTTGGAAAACCCAGGATTTCTGCTGTTGCGTTTACAGAGACGGCAAAATATCACTAAAAGTAAGAGAGATGGAAAAAAACGACATTTTGCTCAGTGTAATTTACTTGAACTGACCCATCAGGCCAAAACACAGTCAACCTGACACCGACCCTCGCCATCACCGCTAATGCAGCACCCGCCCGGCAGCAGCGGCCGACATAGACGCTTTTGCGCTGCTTGTGCCACAAACACACACGAGAACATTCCTTCATTAAAGTGGCCGCGCTCGCCTCAGTCTCTGCACAAAAACACCGCCCGCTCGCAAACACACGCTGCAAGGTGGACGCGCGCGCGCCCGTGAAGGCTGTAATCTGTAATTTGTAAGTTCCATTTGTTTTTAACACACACCAAAGCAGTGGTCCTGTGGGACCTAATAAAACCTCATAAGCACATGGAGAGGAAGCCCGAGGCGCTGCTCTTTCCCACAGATCTCACCTTGATAGATGATTTTAGAAAAACACAGAGGCGTGCTCCACTAACAAAGTGCTGCGAGAAAAAGCAGTGATATTTAGACTCTCCATCTAAGGAGAGGAAAAGCGAGGAGGAGGAAGAGGAGGAGGAGGGAGGGCGGCTCTGATTTGAGGTAAATTACATGAGCTTCTCTCCTTTCTTACCGATTACCCAAAGCAGAAGCAGAGTAATCAGCGAGATACCTGTTTGGCTGCCTGCGAGGAAAGAGGCAAAACAACGTTTTCTTCTCTCCTACTGCTCACGCAGTGCAGAGCTGAGATTAACTAAAGCAAAAGGTCCCATTTTTTATTTTAAAGTCCATCCCACAGTCGTTCGTATCGCAGTGGTAAAAAGGAGTAGCCGGTGGAGGAACCCCGGCCATTACTTTATATGACTTCAGGTCTCTAAAAACCAGCGTGCCATAACCGGCAATTTCAGATGTCCAGCTCTGCATCCCAGAAATAATAATAATAATAATAATAATAATGATAATAAAAGGGCTCATTTAATTTGGGGAAACAAAAACAATTACCAGCCTGCCTGAGCGGAGGTCAGCTCCCCTCTGCGGCATCTTGGTTTCGTTTCAGAATACCTGTAGACTTTTTCAAGGAGAACTTGAAATCAATTTCAAGGCCCATTTAATTTTATACACGCGTACATGCTGACCCACAACAGCATAGTTCAAATATTGATCTTCTTTAGCGGGTGACCCAGGGTGCCTCTTAGTAGTCAAAAACAGCAGCACGAGTGCATCCTTTAAAAATGAAACGCTGAGACCGGGAGGAGGCGGCGAGGGGAGAGAAACTTCTTCCTGACGTGAGGAATCATTTCCCCAAACTTGGCTCCCGTGCATCGTGCTCGCTGCTCCGACGAAGACGGATAATGACCTTTTGAAAAACAAAATTTGAGCGTTTGTCTGGAGATCTATTTGTCGGCGTGCCTTCTGGCAGTGGCGAAAACACGCTTGCAGGAGCACAAGGAGAACTGTAATAATGCTTTGCTGTTCACCACTGCCATTAAGCTGCTGGTGATAAAAAGGTGCAGTGCTTTTAATGGCTTGTGATGGCTTTTTTTTCTTCTTTCCGCTCTCACTCGTACGGCCACTCTGTTAACTCAGCACACAGGGTAATACGTCTCATTTGAGAGGATCCCGCCGCGAGGAGAATGCTTGAAGGACAGTGTGAGAGTGACACCACATTATAAACATAATAATCACAGCTGGCTAAGATACTGCAGTAAAGAAATAATTGGACTCAAGCTGGTCTGGCTGCTTAAGCATTTTAGCGTGCCATTTGTAGAAATAGAAAAACCTCAGGTCAGGTTTTATTCTCAGGGATAAAAAAAGAGGCTGCAAACAGTTTCTACTGCGAGGTTATCCCCCTGTCTTCATGCTGCTCTGACTGTATGGGCTGGTGTGTGTGTGAGAGAGAGTGATGTAGTTAGAGCTCCTGCAGTGTAAAGACAGGGAGGCGTCGTGTTGTGCGTCTTGTCTTTCTCCCTCTCGGCGTCTCCTCCACCTGCTCAGGCTCGCTTTGGCCTGAAGGAGCACTCGGGAGAACCGAGAGGCTGAGATTCCTGCGCTGTATTAAGTGGCCTGGGTGGGAAATACTGCAGTAGAGCAGCAGAGCAACCGGCAGCCTTTATTCTAACCTCTGTGTCTTTCTACGGTAACAAGAATCAAGAGAAAATCTCAGAGTTTAGACAACATCCAAAGGGCGGTGAGTTTTTCACGTTGCATTAGCAGGTAGCACAGAAAACACCACCTGTGGTGTCATATTTCCTCATTTCTGTGCAATGCACACCAGTAAATGTTTAGCACAGATGTTAATTAAAAGCTTCATTAGATATTTGCCTCCGTCTAAAAAAAAAAGGAAAGAAAAAAAGCGACGGCTAATTATTGCGAGGTGAGGACATTTGCGACTGCAGCTTTGTTTTCCAGAAGTTGAGTATATTAGCATGAGCGGCGCCGTGAATGCTAATTTACTGACACTACAGGTCCAGAGCACTCCAAGCTAACGCTCACCATTAATGACTGGGAGATATTTAGCATTATTGGCAAAATGTAAATACACATTTATCGATGCGCTGCACGGCCCCGCGCACGCAGAGCCCTGCACCATCCACCTACAGATGACAACAGTTCCTCACGGGGAGGCAAATAAATAGAGATATGTCAGCTCAAATATGTACGTTCGCATTAAAAATACAGTCAGACTCCCAGTGGAGAAGTCTTTGTTGGTGAGTAAACCTATTGCACTGTTTGTGCCATTCTTCTATACAGGGAACAAATTTAATTTTGTTCCATTTACAAAGGTCTAGTGGAGTAAGACGGTGGGTAGCCTTAAGAAAAGCACACACACACACACACACACACACACACACACACACACACACACAACCTGACTGTGAAGTCTCTGTGAAGAACAAGGCAGCACTCGCTCACACACCAAATGAAATTTCAAAATAAACGACTGAGCTGTGATTTACAATTCTCCTCCGGGGCAGAGAAAAGTGAGAAAACATTTCAATCAGTCCCTCCGCCTTTGTTATGCTGCTATGAATCAGCTGTTTAAGGGACAAAACAGCTGAACAGCGGCGAGAGAAAGACTCTGAATGATTTCACACCAAAACACTGAACATATTGAGAGGTATATTCTAGAGCCCATGAAATTGGGTTTAAAGTTTTTTTGATTTGTGCCTGATTGAATCTGAGTGAATTGTGCTCAGCTAAAACTGAAAAACAACAAAGCTGGCGTCGCCTTGTGATATAATGGAATATTTCAAATACACAGTTTATCTATAGAAACACAACAAATGAGAATCAGATAGCCGGTGAAAGCAGATCCCTAATCACAACATCTGGGTTTGGCTTGCAGGTGTTTTTTGTGCTTTTCTTCTTGTTAACGGTTTTCCTAAAAGATTAAAACCGACAACGCGTTCGTCCATCTTTCTAGGCTTTTACACGAGAGGAGTTGGGTCACAGCGATTCTGAAGGTGGACATCTTTCAACAAATTAGTCCGGGGGCCATTTTCAGTGGGGTTATGGGAGCAAAGGGGAAAACACAAACAAAAAGCTAGATTAATAATAAGGAATATTAAGGACAAATAATATGATTCGTTGCCATTAAGAGCCACGGCTGTTGTGTTTTAACCCCTTTTCCCCCCAAGATGTCGTGGGGGAGGTGGCAGGCCCGCCGAGTCCCATTGGCCTTGACTCACTTCTCAGACTCGTCTCCAATGTGCCCACACGGGCCTAACGAGAGCCCACGTAGAGACAAAAACCTATTAGTCCTCCCCAGTTACAGACAGCATCTCCATTTACAGCTGTCAATAGTACAGCTTGGCCTACAATAATTATCCCCCAGGAAGGAGCCGTCTCTGCACGGTGCGCATTAGCCCGTCCCCGAGAGACCACCAACCTGAATCCTTTGATATCTAAAGTCCCCCTGAATAGTGGCGCTTTGGGAGGCAGCATCAAGGCCCGAACTGAGGGGGGAAGTGTGTCACGAGTATTCCCACTACTCTCCTCTCTGCATTCCTCGCCTTTAACCAGATTTATCAGTGTGTGAGTGTGTGTGTGAGAGAGCAAGGAGAGAGTCGGTACCAGTGCAGGCGTAAAAAGAGATCAGCGTGAGTAGGAAGAGGAGAGGAGGAGGAGGAGGAGGCCGCTGAAACCAGAGAGCCCGGGCAATTCCTCGCAGGATCCACCGACATGAAAGGATCGCCTCTTCGAGGTGACCTAACCGTTTAGAGCGATACCAAAGCCGTGTACAGTTAAGGGGGAAATTCAAAACACCCGGCCCGAAGAAGCCACAAAAAAGAAATCAATAGATGCAACAATAACAATAGACACCGGCAGAGTGGAATGCCACGATAGAAAATCCAATTACAAATCAAAGGAAGACATTTTTAGAACACGGGAGATCTCGAGATAAGTCTGAGGCAAAGACTGGAGAGAGATGTGACATCAAGACAATAAGAACGGGTGCTTTTTTCCTCTTTAGACATAAGTGACGCTGAGCTTCCCGCCCAACAGCACGTCTTAGATAATAGAGCTACATTTACGAGCGTCGCCATATGCCCACCCAGCGCCTGGTAAATAGAAAATCCATGAGATGCCATGTTTTTATGACTCTGAAGACAGCTACTAACTACCACCAGCAAACCTGAGCTACCCCCGTTAGCTTCAGCTTGTACCATAAATATATTTATACTTTAATACGGGCCTACAGCGGTGAGCACTGCATCCCATAAAAGTCTCACCACACTGTAATTCATAACTCCTTCAATATCCAGCGCCATAACTCACGAAACGAGCCCCTACAATACAAATTGAGGGTAGAGGAAAAGTGACATCATCCTGCGGAAGGATGAAGCCGGCACCCCGTGTGGCGGAGAAACTCTCCCCGTGTCGCGGAGGAGGAAAGGCCCTTCAGCGGTGGTGTGATACTGCCACTTTTTGTGCGCGCGCGTGTGTAATCAGAAGCCCACAGTTCTCCCACCACACCGCAGGGAGTCTCTCCTTGTGTTAATGAAAACAAACATTTAGCTGGGATTTATATGCACCGCAGCCGACTACAAAGAGCATCAAAGCAAGCTGCCTGAGAACACACACCCAAACACTGCTGCACACAAATAAAGGCAAGGTATGCTTTGCTAATCTTTTATGTAATAAACTCCTGTCTTCCTGTGATATCATGCAGCACCATGTTCACACATAATAAGCAAAGCTGTTCGGAGCCCAACTTAATACAGTGTCTTATTTGAAATGCAAACAAACTGTGAGGCAGAGGCTATCACCTCAATCTATTCCCCTTCTGTTCGCTGGCTGTCATCTTACACGAGCCGATGCTGCAGCTCTGCACTGTGGCGAACGGGAGGAAGCGGGAGAGTGTCGGCGGCGGGGGGAGGAGGAGGAGAGGGGAAAGGCGGGGGAACACAGGCGGCATGCTACGAAGGATGGGTGATGTGGGGGAGAGACGCTGGCCACAGTGTGACTCAGAGGGTTGCTTCCTCTCACAGCGCTGCAGGGCGAGGATTTACCGCAAAGAAGGAGGAAAAAAAGAAATAAACAGAAAAGAAAAAAGGAACAAAAGCTGCTGATACATTAAAGGGATTTGAAACAAAAGGGGGGATGTTTCATGAAAATAGCACACAGGAAGTTTCAATTTCAGCTCTGACTTGGACTTTAAAGGAATCCACTGTGGACCAAAACACACGCGCGCACACACGCGCTCCAGAGGCTCGTCCCGAGGATTTGGAGGTAACAGGATGTAGTGGAAGGTAGATGCACCTAAACTCGCTCGCGTTACATCGTGCTCGCTTGTGGAAAGGCGCTCAGAAGGATCCACGTGTCGAATCAAGACATTTAAGGTTGTGGTCTTCAAAGCGTTTTTGTCCCCTCAAATTTGCAATAAGCGATAACGAACATTCAACCATTATTCGAGTTTTTGGAGGCGGCTTTGGCTTCCTCCACAGTTTGCGTGTGCTGATGACACCTGGCTGTCCACATGCCCTGCACCCCCCACTACTCCCCCCCCCCCTCCCTCCCAATCACAGCCCGGCTGGTGGGGTGTGCCCACTCTGGACAGATGGGTGGGAGGTGGTGAGGGCCATTACCGTGATGGCGTTGGGGAGAAAGTGGGAGGAATACAGCTCAAAACGGGAGATTGAAAGCAGGATTTTCCGGTGTCGTTATTTCCCCTCAATCACTGCAGTAACACACTCTGTTTACAGCAACACATGGTGCCGGTAGTAAAAACAGAATTGGACGCTCGACACCAACCCCCCCCCCCCCCCCCCCCCCCCCCCCCCCCACGCACCCATCACCCCACCACTAACAGCGCTCCCGCCCCCAACTCGCTGAATTAAAACATGTGAATTATTCAGCAGATAGACAGGCGCACGGGCTCTTAAGAGTCACCTTGTTGTTGATTTTTTCACCTCCCTTCAGAAGATTGCAGTCTTCAGGTTTCACAAAACAAGGGGATCAGTGACAGAATCAATTTCCAAAGGAGGATGGCAAACACACTCGCGCACACGCACAAAAAGGAAAAAATCAATGTTAATTTGCTGAGAGATATAATTATTCAAAGTGTTACCACTATGAGAAAAATTAAGGGGTGAAGAACGAGGCGCTTGCTTTGTTAAATTTAAACAAATCTCACGGTGAGAGCAGTTTTAGTTTAAACCTTAATGTGTGTTTTAAACAAATAGAGATTTTCTGTTGCCCGTAACCACATGAAATCAAAGGATTATACGGCAAGGATAGTCCAAAAAAGGAGATGACCAAGAAATGTGGACTTTTTCTTTTTGAAGCTCATAACAAAAATAAACTGCACACATTGTAATAATAATTCAAATAGGAGCGATCTCGTGTCATCACTGCTTTGTTCGTTACTCCTCAAAGCCCTCGAAGCTTTAACTTCCTAAATTCAGGGTTAAAATTTAAATTCGTGTCTTGAAGATTCATGTGATTTTAGCAAACACAGGCAGGGATCAGACTGGGTAACACATGCACAACTACCACATGTAGATAAACGAGGAGTGTTTTTTGCAGTCAGCTACAGAAAAAGTTGGCATCTACTTGCATAAAAAAATCTGAGATAAAGAAGCAATTTTTTAAAAGGAATTTTCCCATTTAAAAACACAACTAACTGTAAAATTGCCTCATCTTTGCAGCACAGAAGTGACAGAGCACAACAGACTGACCGAGAAAACATTTCCAAGCACAATGAGTCATGAAGCGACTGTTGTACACAAACACTGCGTGCTCCCACGTCACAGCGATCGCTAATTCACTGCTTTAATTTCACTCAAAAAAAGGGAGGCACTGGAGAGAGAAGAGGAAGACGGGAGGCGATGAAGAGCGGGACGGTTCAGAGGGTAGAATTAAAGGAGGTGATCCCCGCTCCACCTCCGCCTCCTGCCCCCCTCTTTCTACTCCTCAAAGGCAGGCTGAGGGTCAAGGGTTAGGCGGGTGAAAGTACTCTGAGTAACAGCACAAAGCGAGCGCGATGCCGTCACGTGCTGCCAAGGAGCGCACGGAGAGACGAAAAGGGATGCAGAGCGAGGGAGAGGAGAGAGAGCGAGGGTCGACAAAGCGAGCATCGTTCAGTCTTACCTCGGGCAGGTAGAGGAAGGCAGGGGGACACTGGAGCGAGTGAGGTAGCATCCCGGAGCCGGAGAGCAGGAGGCAGCCGGAGTTGGCCATGGAGCTCAGCGTGGGGTGACGGGACGCTTTGCGCATTTAGCAGGGAGATCCTTTTGCTCTACTCTCGCCTTCTTCTCTCTCTCTCTTTCTCTGGCTCGCTCGCTCCCACTCACTTACTCACTCTCTCTCTCTCTCTCCCTCCTCGGATCAGTTCCCTTCCTCTGCCTCCTCTTGCCTTTTAAATTTCCCTTTTGCTGGCTTTTGTGTCGCTATTGAAGATGTAGCAGGGAGGCGAGCGGTGCGCAGACAATGTGCATGTTCCACGTTTATCACTATTGCACTCTCTCTCTCTCACGCTCGCTCTCTCTCTCTCTCGGTCTCTGCCGAGCTCTCTCTCTCCCCTTTTCTCTCGCTCACTATCCCTGGCGCGACTCTGTTTACTTTGTGTGCGATAAAAGCCAACATAAGCATTCAGACACAGAAGGGGAGGTTCTGTGCAAGCTCGGGAGGAGGAGGAGGGGTTGAAGAGCCGACAGGGGGTTGGGTAGGTTAGGGTGGGGGTATGAAAGAGGTGCTGGTAGAATGAAAGGGGGGGAGGGGGGGTACTGATGAAGTCCCTGGTGGATTCATACATCAAACGGGCTGGCTGAATAGCAGAGGGGATGTGAATGACATTAGAACAGCTGATCCTGGGCATTAGCACCTCGTGGGACACTGCATGCTGCCTTTTAATTGCGGCCCCCCCATCCCGCAAAAGCACACATAAACACACACCCCCCTCGGTGGTCGGGCAGCACCTCCCTCTCCTCCGCCTGTGCGTGCGCGCGCGCTCAAGGACATAAACCGCACGGCACGTATAGCAGATCTATCCGTAAAGCCAGGGGAAAGTGCATTTACACAAAAACAGGCTGTGATTAGGCCCAGTCGTGACATCCCTCTTCATCTACTCAGCTGTAAACATGCATTCAGCCAAGCATGTACTGTAGAGCACGCTAAACTGTACAAGAAAAACAACTTCGAGCTTCCTTTTAATGTATTTTTCTGATTAATTCTCTTTGATACTGCTTTAAAAGAAGCAGACAAAGAGAATGCACAAGATGTATTCATTACATCACGGGCACCAGTTGGGTATAGAGATTGAAGTCAGAGGGGGGAAAAGCAAGAAATCCAGCTTGAATGTTATCCAACGCAGCCCTGGATTCAGACCCTTGATGTTTCAGCAGAGAAAGGCAGAACTCGGGTCATCGACTGGGTTTGGCCAGATGTGTTTACTCTCGAGAACGTCATCCAAAACATTTGATATATTTAGAAATTTGTCTAATAATGTTCTCTCTGTGAATGTAAGTTATTCCTGCCATTAATAACATGCAAGGTTAGATTCTCCAAAGGGGCTTTGACCAGTGCACATGCCTAGAACTGATGCTGGTTCTTAATCCCAATACCGAGAATGGGTTTAATGCAATTTCCCTACAAGGATCAATCACGAATAACTTAACTTTGCTAATTCAGCTTAACCTTATTCCAAATATTCATGAACCTCTGGAGAAATTTAAGGCATGGATGTAGTATGATCCAGACTGACATTAAACTATTAAACTCTTTACTTGATTTTTGTCTTTTGGGTTCTTGTTGAAATCGACTGTTATGCTCATAGCTTTGGATTTTCAACAGAAGACAATAGGAGTTCCTTAGACATGGATAACATGAGGGATGCTGCCTTCATGTGAAGGCCCGGAACTGTATTGGAAAAAGGTGACGAGCACGGATCAGGCTTAAGGCTGTCAATGCTGAAAATCAATGATTCGAAGCATCAATTGATCCGACTCTAATTCTATGAGTCGAGCATTCGTTTATCCACAAGACAGAACGTTCTGTGCTCGTGGTTGACTAATGAGAAACTGAATCTGAGGTGCAGTGATTCTCTTCATTTAGAAGTACCGGCCAAAGCTTTGCTTTCAAAGAAGGTGGCCTTGTGGATCATTTGTGTGTAGCGCAGGTCCGGTGTAGCAGAAAGTGAGTGACTGAGGGTGTAAGATGTAACATTACCAGCACTTTGCTGCAGCATTGTGAAGTGCATGCTAATAGAGGTGATTAAGTGATTGTAATCAGCTGCAAAGTGTTTAGAGATGCCTGAGTTTCAGTGTAACAGTTATCTGATTGTTGTGTAGCGTGTTGGGTGCCCTATAAGAAAGGAAATAAAGGTCCAGTTCATGTAGCATTGTGGCACTTTCTCTTCCTGCCTCGTCTTCATCGCGGCAGAGTCGGTCCGAACAGTAAAGGTTACCAGTTAACGAGACAGGCTAGAGCAAAGTAACAGCAGCGTTT